>NW_004444136.1:4150899-4172599 GCF_000243295.1 Trichechus manatus latirostris | reverse complement strand
AAAAAAAAAAAAAAACCCAACCCATTGCTGTTGAGTCAGTTCTGACTCATAGCGTGCCATCAGGGCTGGAAGTGAAGATTACTATCCTCACTTCTAAGGAAACTGAGGCCCATAGTGACTTGCCCAAGGTCACACAGTTAGTGAGTGGCAGGGCTGGGATTCAAACCCAAGTCGTCCCCTGGAGCCTGAGTTATTGGAGCTAATTCAGTCCCATTATGTGACTGTCCATGTTGCTGCAGCTCAGGTACATGATATGCCTGAAATATTGCCCAGATAGCACCACCAGGTTTCCAGTCAGAGGCATTTGATAGAATGCTTCTTGTTGTAGTGTCATCTAGGGCTGACTGTTTAAATCCACATGGCAGGGCCTCTTTGAAGCCCTGGCCTGTCCCTCTGCTTTCACTGGCCCTGCTTCTTCAGCCTCTGGCCTTCTGCATTGGTGATGGAGTTGCATCTGCCTTATGTAGGCACACGTGGCTGAATCGTATTGGGACTGGGGCCTGGCTATGTCCTGCGAATCCTGCACTTGCCTTTTTTGCACTTGCCTTTTTAGCTGGATGTGGAGCCTGTGGTGGCTGAGCAGAAATCTCCCCTCTTCCCCAGCTCCAGGACCCCACCAGCCAGCCTCCAGGAGAGCTTGAACAGCTCTTCAGTTTTTAATTTTCTCAGCATACCAGGGCTAGTAGTATGCCTAGAAAACATGTGTATTCCCCTTCTTAGCCCAGGGCCTCACAGTACATATGCAGAATTCAACAGATGATTATTTTTTGGAATCTTTCCAAAGGGAAGCATCTCTAGAAACTAGGGAAACCAAAGGATTGGTAGCACAGGAGATCTTTTATGCTCTTATTTTAGCTGCAGAGAAAGGCAAACACAGTACGGGACTGGCTGGCCATGTAGATGTTATCACTGAATAAGATTTGCTTTCTGGGCTGTGACTTAGACAATGGAAATTTGGCCAGTTAACTTGGGGTAGGGAGTATCTTCAGACATTTCAGGGAAACGAACCCGTGCAGTCGTTTGCCAAGAGTTCTTTCCTCTGTAAATGGAGGTGGAAGAAGGAAAATGCCCAGGCCATTGGTCATTAAACTATTGTGTGCCCAGTTCTGGTGGTCCCTAGAAGTGCACCAGTAGAGGGAAGGCAAGCATGTGGTTGGCACTAACTCTTTGTGGCAAGTGTGATAATAAAATTGATACCAAAAAAAAAAAAATCCATTGCCATCAAGTTGATTCTGATACTACCTAACATTTATTAGGTGTCCCTGAATGGTACAAACAGTTGAAAGTGCTTGGCTGCTAACTGAAAGGTCAGAGGTTCAAGTCCACCCAGAGGTGCCTTGGAAGAAAGGCCTGGTGATCTACTTCCAAAAGATCAGCCATTGAAAACCCTGTGGAGCACAGTTGTACTCTGGCACACATTGAGTTGTCATGAGTTGGAATCAACTCGATGGCAACAGGTTCGGTTTGCTTTTTTTTTTAAACGTTTATCAAACCATGCTCTTGAACCCTTTAGATATCTGAATTCATTAATCTTTACAACAATCCAATGAAGTTGTAAAACTAGGGGATCCTGTTTTACAGATGAGCAAGTGGAGGCATGGAGAGGATAAGCAGCTTGCCCAAAGCCACACAATGAGTAAGATCAAAGCCAAATTTGAATCCAGACATCTGACCATAGAGCCCATGCACTTAACCACTATGTGGATGTAAGGCTTGATGGTTACCTGGGGGACGTGGGTTATAGTGTGAACAGAAGTCTACCATGGGAGAATGTGGCTTCTAGAGCCCATGCACTTAACCACTATGTGGATGTAAGGCTTGATGGTTACCTGGGGGACCTGGGTTATAGTGTGAACAGAAGTGTCCTATGGGAGAATGTGGCTTCCAGATGAAGGAATGATCAGTAGTCTGCAGCCAGTGCCCAGGTAGTGGGCCGTAAACAAGGAAACATAAGCTTTTAATGCAGTAGGGAGGATCTGAACTGACACTTCATCTCCCAGGATGCAGGACTTGCTGTGTTGGCCAATACAAAAACCCTGGTTGGTAACTCTCAAGAGTTGGCAGCCTTAGGGAAAAGTATCACCTGTGGAAGGAAAGGCTGAGTGTGGTCAGACACCCTATAGACTTGGATGGCGGCTCAGCTTCAGAAAGTTTCAAAAATCATCACTTCATGATCCCGTGATTTAAGACTCAGAAAATGGTTGGAGAGTCTCAGAATTGAATTGGGTTTTTTCAGATAAGAAGATTGTGGGGTGATATTGAAAGATGTCTCTGTGGCTCAGAGGGTGTCTGGCAGAGCTCAGCCCAAAAAGAGCCAGGAATGACAAGAGGAGGCCATTCTCAGGTCATACACAATGCTAGAGTGATGAGAACCAGTCAATAGTGTCAGGGGTGAAAGCCCAGAATGAACTGAGACTATTGAGGAAAGGAGAGGGCAACAACAGGAGCTTTAGTATTATATTCAGAGCGAGGAGGACAAGGAATGCATAGACCCATTCGCAGCTGAGGGAAGCTAGTGCCTTTGTAATGAGAAGGAGGAAGGAGCAGCTCCCATGACTGTGGAACGTCTGGCAGAGGACCGACCATCCTCCAGGTGGAAAGAACACTGGTGGGTCCACCACGTAGGAAAGGAGGAGCAGAGCTGCTGTGTATGTGGTCACGTTTCCTGACCCAAGAAGTCACTCGCCAGGGCATGGAGTGATGCCAGAACTGAGGTCACATATCTGCTGTGTCAGCTGAGAGCTTGGGAGAGGGGAATGAAGCCTGGAGGTGAATGGGGCCTTATTTTCAAAGAAAGAAGCTCCCAGGCTGAAGCCTGAGGTTGACCCTGGGAGAGATGTTAGATAAAAGGAAGGTCTGTGCGTCCTTAGACAAGGAGGAGAGGAGCATTAGGAGCTGGGACGGGCTCACTAGGCACAAGCCATGTCAGTCTCACAACATTTTCTACTTTAACAGGCTTAACTCTGGCACTTGTTACAAACACAGCTGACTGAGATTAGAGCAGGCTCCAGACAGAGTTTTGTAGGACATACTTTGCACTTGCCTTACCCCAAGTAGTGCTGATGAATGACAGTGGTGACCTTAGACCTGGTGACATGCCGGAGGTCCCTGGCCAGTTCAAATCTTTGTCTCCTCCTTTTTCTCTTTCTCATTATTATTCTTATTATGGTTTGGATGGTGTCTTAGGCTGGGTTCTCTAGAGAAGCAAAACCAGTAAAGTGTATAAATATATATGTAGAGAGAGATTCTATCAAGGAAACAACTCACCCAATTGTAGAGGCTAGAATGTCCCAAGTCCGTGGATCAGGGTAGAGGCCTCTCCCAAGTCACACAGCCACAGAATTGGCAAGCCCAAGATCGGCAGGTTGGAGAGCAAGGCTCCTGCTCACAGGCTGTGCAGGTCGACGAATCCCAGGTTTGGCAGATAAGCTGACAGCTCAAGTCCCAAGAATGGGAGATGAGATGACAGGAAACAGCCGCAGGATCCAGAGAGAGCAAAAAGCCAGAACATCTGCTTATATACAGCTGTGGGCCACACCCCCAAGGAGACTCCCTTTCACCTGATTGGCTGCTCACAGTATATTCAATCATGGGAGTGATTACATTAAAACACTGAGAATCGTGGCGCAGCGAAGTCGACACACAATCTTAACCATCACCGACGGCAACCTTTATGGAATATTGACTACGAAATTTAATGAAGCTGAATGGGGTATCTGAAGTAGGCAGAATCCAGACCTATAATGGTCTCAGAAGACTGAAGTGCTGGCCTGAGTTTGGCAAGATGGCATTTGGTGGGTTAGAGATAAAAGCAGTACCACTCACCAGTTGAGGGAGTGCATGAAGATCGGTTTCCCAGGGTCAATATCAAATAAATGCACTTGAGCTGAGACAGGCAACTTGCTTCATGTGGTTGTTGTGACAATTAAATGAAATTAGGTATATCAAGCATCTAGCATGTAGGGAGTGTTCAATTAACAGGGACTTTAATTTAATATTATGAAGCACCCTGATGGCAAACATTCCATCCTACTGTAGACCACATGCCCCAGTTTTTAATTCTGAGAGGAGGGTTGCCTCATCTCTGGCTCTGGTGCTCCTGGACAGTTCTGGTGTCAGGGGCCTGTGCAGCAGCGGTGGGTAAAGGCTGCCTGACCTACTTTGAAGGCAGCGCATGGGGTAATCTGGAGAGAGTGACACGGGTCCAGTGAGGCCAGAAGAACAGCAGGGGTAGAATTGACTCCCTCACAATGAAAATCATAACATTCGTAGGTCAGGACACCAGAGGTGGTTTAACCTAACCCCTGTCTGAAAGATGGTAGACTGAGGATGAATGGGTTGCTCTGGGGCACTCAGTGACATTTGTTGCTCCCTCGGATACCTCTGCAGGAATCGTGGGTCGACATTGTTATCTCTGATATCAGTGACAGCCCCTTTGAGGAATTGTGTGGCAAAGATGTTCGAGTGACTCCAGTCTTCCTGGCAGCACACAGCATGGTATAACAAAGGAAATGGAGCCCCAAGGGTCCCATGGAAGGGGTCTGAAGGGTAGGATTGGCATATGTTTCCTCCTCTTCCTCTTTCTTTTCTTCCTCCCCCCACCTTTCCTTCTAGTCTTCCTCCTCCCTCATCCTCCTCCTCTTTCTTCTACTTTTCCTCCTCTTCATGCTCTTGCTCCTTCTCCTTTTCTTCTCCTCCTCCTCAGCGCCCCATCACTCCTGCACTTTCCTCACCTGTGCTTTTTTAGGTCTTCCATACTATGAGCACCTCAAAGGCAAAGACAAGTCAGTTCCACCTGTCTGGCACAAGCACCCAGCTAACAAGTGTTTGACAGGCAAGCAGAGGAGAAGCAAGTGAATTAAAGCATGAGCCTAGTGAAGAGTGAATACTTTTGGCAGGTGGACTTGGGAGACTTACTGTGGGGGGAGGGCCAGGTGAAGAGGTGGCTGCAGCCCAGATGTGGGAGCAGGGGCAGGCGCTAGGCTCAGTCCCCACCTACCTGGCTGGGTGTTTGTTGCTATGGCTTTTATCACTCTGTGCCTGCCAGAGCTCCTGTGCCCAGGTGCCGGAAGAGTCCTAGTGCTTCTAAGGATTGGGGAAAAACATTAGTATGCCCACCAGGAAGGAAAGAAAACTGCTCTAAGTTAGGGTGCAAACTCATTAGACTGTCCATCAAGCCAGAAGTGGTGACACAAGCAGTGTGTGCTCTGTTGATAAAACAACCTGCTGCAGGGGGCCGGCAGGTACGGGAGGAGTTGGCAGGGCATCCCAGGGCAGCAGGTCCATGGGTGTTGCCATGCAGGCCACGGCCGTTCTTCCCTAGTAGAGACCAGGAAGTGGAAGCAGAGGGAAGAGAGCTTAGAGCCGCTGTGTGTTGATCGCATCCGTAGCAGTTAGGGTTCTGTGGACGCAAGCAACAAAGACCGGCTTTTGCCAACTTCAACTAAGAAGAATTAATTAGAAATGAGGGCCAGAAGAGGGAAATGTAGATGACAGTGTCAGTGGGAGGACTGGAGAACTAAGCTTGAAAAGGACAGGGACTGAGCTATTTGGAGAGTCCCAGTAGTGGGAACAAATGTGTAATTTCCCCAAGTGAAATTGGGTTTGATTAGGAAGGATTCTGGGTAGCATCAAACAGAACAAAGCAATCTGATGTCTGACTCAGTTGCCTTTGAGTCAATTCTGACTCCTGGCGACCCCATGTGTGTCAGTAGGACTGTGCTCTATAGGGTTTTCAATGGCTGATTTTTCAGAAGTAGATCACCAGGCCTTTCTTCTGAGGTGCGTCTGGGTTGGACTCGAACCTCTGACCTTTCAGTTAGCAGCGGAGTGCATTAACTTTCTGCAACACCCAAGAACTCTTCTGTTGTCATTTGTTGTTGTTAGTTGCCATTGAGTCAGTTCTGACTCACGGCAACCCTATGGGTGACGAGTAGAACTGCTCCATAGGGTTTTCAGGGCTGTGACCCTTCTGAAGCAGATCTGCAGACCTGTCTTCCAAGGCAACTCTATGTGAGTATGAACCACCAACCTTTTGGCTAGTAATGGAGCACTTAACCATTTGTGCCACCCAGGGACTCCTCTATTGTCATAGTGATCACATAATCCTTCCGTCCATTGGCTGGTTTATGAATCTGGGGCAAAAAGGGGCCCTTCACTCCAGTGCAGCCAAAGCTTCTGGAAGCTGCTGCTTACCATGCCCATGATGTCCCCGGGAAGCTCCTTCTCCAGGGTCTGCGAGTCCAGCAGGATATCAGGGCTACAGGCCCTGTGCCTAGGGCAGTCAGCCCATGGTGCTCTCTGTGCCCTGAGTGTTGGCTTGGCGACCCTCATGGTGTTTGCTGTACCTAAGTTTTACTTTGTAATCAGTTTTCTGAGGGTCCCCTGCAAGTCTGCACACAAGGAAAGTTACAAGCCCAGGGAAATTATCCATAGGGCAGCATGAGGACATGAGTGTTATTGGATGTTGTCTTAGTCGTCTAGTGCTGCTATAACTGAAAAGTACTACAATTCAATCCATGACAGATATCAAGGAGTTTGGAGTTCTTCAGTAGAAGGAGCTGTGCAACTCTTCACCTCTGACTCTGACCTGTTCCCCTTTCCCTCCCCTACCATCTAGTGGAGCTGGATTTCACAGTTGGACCAGGCCTGGCTTAGTGTCAGTAGGATGTTATCATTTAGGAGGCTTCTGTGTCTTCCTGGACTTCTGCCGCTTGACCTTCTCCTCATGGCTGGAATATGCCCAGCCCTTCTTTGCCATTAGGACTTTGCCTGCACATTTTCACTATCTTGCTTGGTGAACTCCTATTCATCCATCAAAACCCAGAACTAATGGCACTTCCTCCATGGAGCATTCCTCAGGCCCCCTGGCAGTGCATGGTCAATGGCTCCTCCCTTACCCTGCACCATGTCCCCCACATCTCCAGTGCAGTGCTTTTGTCAGCCCTGTTAGAACTAGGCATTTTCCTCCCTTCCTGTGGGTTTCTCAGGAAGTAGGAGCTCCGTAATATTCATCATTCTGCCTCCAAGGCTAGCACAGATCGCTAATTATTGGATAAATGAATGAATATCACCTCTACATTGCAGGAGAGCCAAGTGAGAAGGAGTCAGGAATAGTTGTGGACTGAACCAATCAATAGCACCTGTCTCTGTGGCACATATAAAGCTCACTCCATGAGGAGGCTGAAGGGACACAACCATAGAGCTCTGTCCCCCAAAAGGTCTCCTCTCTCCCCTCAGTGCCCTCTTAGTTACAAAGGTTTTCTGGGCCTGTAGTCAGTGGGTGCTGGAGCCAGCTCATAGTGGCTTGTGAGAGCCAATTGATACATTTTCAAAAATGTTGTGCGACAGCTTTTTCTAGTATTTTCATGGCTAGAGATCCCTGGAGGAATTTGAGGGCCATGATGGAGGTGGAGGAAGATTTGGGGCTAGGCATTTTTACACAGTTTCTCTTTATTTTTTTCTTGACCTGTGCTTGGCCCTGAGCTTCCAGCAAAGACCTGGTCACATGTTACTTGTTACATGTTACTGGTTACATGTTGGGGCAGGGGTCGGGGGAGACGGAAGGGTATCCCTCCATTGAGCATGGCCAGCTATGTTGTCGGCCAGGAGCCTAAGGATGCTGTGCCTGCAGCATTTCATCGCCATGTTCTTCTGCATCTAGTCCTGGGAAAGTGTGGGGCTGCTGTTTCTGATTGAGTCGAGCTCTGGTGTTTCATTTGGCATGCACCAGGATGGGCATCCATGTGTCATACTTCCTGCTCTAAATTCCAGATGAGTCCTCTAGGACACGCTGGGATTTGTCTTCCATTCACCTCCCACCTCACCCTGCTCTCCCACCATTTTGAACAACTTGGAATCCTCTCAGTGCAATAATCACCAGTCTTATGTAAACTAGAGCCTGGCACACAGTGGGTGCTTTAAGCATGTGTATTGAATGAGTGAATGAAATGAAACACACATTGTTCAAAAGCTGAGCTGTTCTGAGAGCTTGAGCATCCCCCCCCCCCCTTCTTCTAAAGCTCTCCTTTTGCACGTGATGCTCGGGGGGATGCTTGTTCAGTCTCCAGGCTTGGTCGGGGGGAGGTCTCTCCAGGCAATTTGAAACAGACCCAAAAGCCCCATGATAAGCCTCCAGCCCACTGTGCAGCCAGCGGGAAGGGTCCTGGGCTGGCTTTCAGACCTCTTGGCTTCCCAGAGACTCCAGCCACAACACTCCACTCTGTGGAGTGAGGATAGGATGTCCCTTTCCCAAAGGGTAGTAACAATAACAACGGGAGGGAAATTTACCTAAGGATTATTTCCCAGAGCAGATGGGAAAGTAGTATCTCCTGAAATCAAAACAACTTCACTGAGCTATGAGAATGTTGTTGTGTGTCATTGAGTTGATTTCGACCCATAGTGACCCCATGTGAAAGAGTAGAACTGCCCCATAGGATTTTCTAGTCTGTAATCTTTACAGGAGCAGATCTCCAGCTTTCTTCCATGGAGTAATTGGGTTTCTGGGTAGGTTCGAACTGCCAGCCTTTCAGCAGCCAAGTGCTTAAGCGTTGCATCACCAGGTCTCCTTGAAAATACTATTACAGAATTCTAACCCAGACCAAGTAAGGAAGAAACAGAGTTGATCTGGTGAACCCTGGTACTGCCCGCCTTTAGAATTGATTACTGCTTTAAAAAAACAAAACAAAACTTTAAAATAAAACCAGCATAATTTTAAAATAGAAAAAGGAAAAAAATCATCCCAAATTCCATCATGCTAATATCATCATAGTGTTGCTATTTTAGTATATTTCCTTCCATGTATTTTGTTTATTTGGTAGATAGTTGTGTTATTTTTTTTAACAACACACACTTGTATCTAACACTTAATATCATATAAGCTTTATTTCATGCTGTTGCATAGTTTTTATAAACATACTTTAAAAACTCATGGTTTATTTAACTTTCTAAAAACAATCAGGTCTGCTTTATTCTGTATTCTGGGGCCCTCCCATGGATCTCCTGCCTGACCCTGTGCCCTCAAGCTCTGGCACGCTTCCTCTAGCAGCCCTGCACTTCTCCACTCCACAGGTCTACACACTTGCTTCCCCCTCTGCTAGGCAGACTCCATCTTTTGTGACCCCTAAGCAGCCCCTCAGTCTTCAGGACTCCGCTCAAATGCTAAACTTGCCAGTTGGTAACGCCATGTGTGTGGATCTACTCTCACTCTCCTACTCAGCAGAGCCCAGGACTGCCTTGTCACCCCAACACTGAGGACAATGCTAGCCTGCAGGAGGCACTCAGTAAATGCATGCTGAATCAGTCAATGAAAAATGAAACGTGGTGGTCATTTCAGTCATTTCTGTACGTTTCCTTTCGAGGTTTTTTCCATTTTTTGTATAGAATCAGTTACACCAAATAGATCATCTTTTTGTCCTTTTCCCTCCTCAATATTATAAACATAGGTAAACATCACTTGTCAAGGCTGCATGACTTTTCATCTTGCCTAGTTAGGCATTTAGTTGTTGGCTGTTTTTCACCACTATAAACAATACTGCAATGACCTTTTTCATTCCCCTGCCAGGCAGACCGGCTTCCTCAATATGCCCTTTAGCTGTGATCAAAGTGTGTTCAGCCCATCATCATGTGAAGGAAGAGAACATTCAGTATCTGAACTCCTTGTGCGGCTCCTACGCTCAGTGTGGCTCTCAGCGCTGTAGGCCATTCGGCATGTTCTCAGTCACTGACCCTGGGTTGTTGTTTCCCTGAGAAAAGACTGAATAGGTTTCACTGGGGACAGAAGAACTAGGACCAAGGGGAGATGAGGGGATGGGAAGGGGTTGGAGAGTTTTGGTGGGGCCTAACGTTTGGATCTTTTATCAAAGTTAGAAAGATAAAGATGCCCTTCCACTGCATATAGCAACTTTGCCCCCGCCGCCCCCCGCCCCGCAAACTGTGGACCAGCAGAGGCTGAGGGTTGAGGGTGGCAGGGAGGGTGGGGAGCCTCAAAAGCAGTCTGCTCTCAGGCCCCTCTCCCTTCCACGGGCCTTTGGGTCTTAGGGGAACATGGCGTGAGCTCATTACCCTCTATACAAACATGAGGATGTCATTAACTACTTTGTAGCAGTTGTTAAACCTGTCTCAAGTCACCTCATCCGCTCATCCAGCAAATGTTTCCTGAACACCTGCCCTGTTCCAGACCCCACGAAGTGCTGCAGACATGGAGGTAGATTGGTGTGGGGCGCTCTTAAAGGCTGCTAGTTAACCACACACGATAAATGCAGGACATTGGTACCTGTACAGCAGTGACATAGGAGAGGAGAGATTCTCTGTATCTAAGAGGGTTGGGGAAGGTTCAGGGAGGAAGCAGGGCCTGAGCTGAGCTTTGAGGAAGGATCCAGCATCCACAGTCTTTTGGAGAACGAGGCTGTCCATGTGCACAGGGAGTCCTGCAACAGCACACGAAGACTGGCTAGGCACCCCTGGACGCCTGTTGGACAAGGATGAATGAGTGTGTAAAGCGGGAGCTGTTTTGACAGTCTTTTTGGTGATCTCGGCCAGAACAGGTTCAGTAGCAGTAGGACTGATCACCTGGGACTGGGGTGTGATAGGGAGAGTGGAGGTGTGGGGCACACATGACTCTTCCAAGAAGCCAGACTCTGAGAAAATGGCAGGAGACAAAACAAGCTGGGGGATCATGAGGTAGACAGAGGGCTGCTGGAGTGGGAGACAGGTTGAGTAGTCAAGGAGTAAAGGGTTGAAGTTAGAGCAGAGAGGGGCACCATGAGACGCAGGGACTGCACAAGTCAACAGTCCCGCAAACACTCTGACTTCTTCGTGCTATGACTGCCACCTGTGCCCGGCCACACTTATGACAGGGTGGACTAAGCCCAAGTGAGACCACAGAGTTTAGTGTGCTCAGCTTCTGTGTGCTGGAGTCTGCTATGACAGATAGCCCTGGAGGGCCTGGAAGGGTCCTAGAGGCCCAGTTGCTTCCCCCTGAGTAGGCTTCCTTCACTCCCTTCCAATCTGTCTGTTTCTCAGCCTGGCAAACAGCCTTTCCCTGATTACTTGTTGTTGATAGCTGTGGAGTCAGCTCTGACTCATGGTGACTCCATGCACGATGAGATTGGACTGTTGTGCTGCATAAGATTTTCATTGGCTGATTTTTGGACATAGATCCCCAGGCCTTTCTTCCTAGTCCATCTTAACCTGGAAGCTCCACTGAAAGATGTTCAGCATCATAGCACCATGCAAGTCTCCACTGACAGATGGGTGGTGGCTCCATATGAGGTGATTGGCCAGTAATCGAACCCCGGTCTCCCACATGGAAGGCAAGAATTCTACCATGGAACCACAATTGCCTCTTCCCTGATGGCTTACAAGCAGCTGCTTCTACCTTTGCATTCTCTGCATCTGGACCCGGTATCTTTCTCTTGGGGCTGCTGCTCAGTGTGTTTTTCAGGGAGACTTCCTTCCCCACTGTTATGGATTGAATTGTGTCCCCAAAAAATATGTGTTGTAAATCCTAACCTCTATGCCTGTGGTTATAATCCCATTTGGGAATGGGTTGTCTTTGTTATGTTAATGAGGCAGGATCTGTATAGGGTGTGTCTTGAATCAGTCTCTTTGGGTATATAAAAGAGATTAAACAAGCAAGCCAGGAAGCAGAGATAGACAAGGAGTCTAGAGACAAGGACTTCCCTCCAGAGCTGACAGAGAGAGAAAGCCTTCTCCTAGAGCCGGTGCTCTGAATTTGGACTTCTAGCCTCCTAAACTGTGAGAAAATGAATTTCTGTTTGTTGAAGCCATCTACTTGTGATATTTCTGTTACAGCAGCACTAGATAACTAAGACACTCACCCTCACCCTCAGCTGCTGCTCTGGGATCCTGGGCTCTGGAGTCCAATGACATCTAAGCACTATCTTACCTCAGAGGAGTCATGGTCATTACTCCCATTTCCCAGACACCAAACAAAAGTCAGAGAATCAAGTGCCTTGTCTAATGTCACACAACTAGTGACTCAGACCATGTCTGTCCCCAAAGGTCATGCTCCTGGTCAATACATGGCCCTAGAGAGAGAGGCCTGGGGTGAGGCATGCTAAGGTAGCCATAGGCTGCGTGATGCAGTGTGCCTCTAAACGATGCCATTCTCACTGCCTGTTGCTTCCTCTCTCTGCAGAGTCATGTGGTCCAGCCATCCCAGGGAGCTGTCCACTCCCGCCCTCCACAGCCCCACTGCCCTAAAGACCAGCGGCCGGTGGAGTGGCCCACCTTGCTCTGCTGGCCCAGGACCTGCAATCCAGATGGCTGCTGGAAAAGAGGCTCCCCCGATTCCTCTGGCTGAGATCAGGTGGCGGCTGAGGGAACCTGAGCCAGACCGGAGCTGCAAGTCAGTGCTGCTTGAGAAAACCAACTGCCTGGGCCCTGTGGCTGGTGCGGGTGGTGGGGGCCGCCAGGTGGCCTGTGCTGAACTGGTACTGTCAGCGGTGCCAGGCAAGCTCCGACTGGCAAAGCTACTGCCCCAGAAAGCTCTCTGGGAGCAAAGGCAGAGTGCCTTCATGGAGGTGCAGCAGCTTAAGGAGAGGCTGGGGGGCAATCAGGCCCAGGGGAGGGAGCATAATGACCCCACGACCCAGCCTGGCCACCAGCAGCTGACCCAAGACAATACCAAGGGCCCAGCGGGCAACACACTCTTCTCTCTGCAGCCCAGCGGAGCACGAGGTGAGCAGAGAAGCGCCTTCAGCAAACCAACTGAGTGTCCAGCAGAGAAGCCTGGGCCATTCTCTCTCTTCCCAGCCAGCCAATCTGCAGACTCCCCAGGGGACTTGTCAGGACTCATCAGCACTGCAGACCCGCCTCATTGGAGTCAACTTTCAAATGCCAAGTTTTGGGTAGGTGATTTCTGGAACTTGCAGATGTTGCCACAGAATGTTCCACTCTCCAGTGCTTTCCTGGGTGGCTCCACACTGTGGCTCAAGCACACAATGACCCAGATACCCATGCCCTCCTCCCTGTCCTCCACTTCCTCATTGACCCTCCTGCCACCCACATTCACCAACCTGGGCTTGTCCACCCAGAACTGGTGTGTAAAATGCAGCCTCTCCTTTCGCCTGACATCCGACCTAGTCTTCCATATGCGGTCCCATCACAAGAAGGAGCATGCGATGCATGACTTGCATTTTAAGAAGCGGAGAGAAGAGGCCCTCATGTGCCCTATCTGCCACGAGTACTTCCAGGAGCACCACCATCTCTCCCGGCACATGACATCTCACAGTTAAACAGGTGGTCATGAGACACACCTGTAGGTGCAGCATTCACCTGTGTTTGGTGATGAGGCAGGCATGGCATTGAGTCTTCTTTTGAAAGGCCTGGTCACTGTTGTTCACAGGGCCATCTTCTTTGGCATGTCTAGATGAACAGCTCAGTCACAATTTGAAAAAGACAGCCAAGTCATGCAGTGGACTTTGAAGGAAATAAAATCATGAAATAAGATGACTCACTTTGCTAATCCAGGGTAGTGGAACTAATGGACCTAGAGTATTTCTAACATTTTCAAGAGTGGGACCATGCTACCATTCTTTTTGCTCCATACAGAAATAAGTTTGAGGCACAGCATGGGCTTTGGAGATAAACCTGAATTTGAATCTTGCCTCTTTCATATATTAGCCATGACTGCGGACAAGTTGCTTTAACCTTCTGAGCCCCAGTTTCTTCTATAAAATAGAGATGATAACACCTATGTCTTGGGTATGTAGTCAGTCAGGGTTATATGGGAGGATGCAGGTAAAATGGCCTGCACGGTGCCTGACACACCATAAGCACTGAGTAAATGACACTCATTATCATGTCTGTACTAGTCAACTATTGTTAGGTAACATACCATCTCACTGGCAAATAATAAGCATCTATTTTTCATGGATCCCTGGGTTGGCTGGTATAGAGCTGGGTTGGGCTGGGCTTCGTTCCAGGATGCAGGTTTGATTCAGGTTCATGTTCTCTTTGGAAACTCACAGGCTACCCAGAGCATGTTCTCTCGTGGTTAGGACAAGAGCACGAGAGGGCAAATCCAAGCACATCTCAAGCCCCTGCTGGGTTACTTCCCCTAAAGCCCCCTTGGCCAAGGCAAGTCATATGGCCAAAACTAGAGTGAATGGATGAAAAAAGCATATGCTGCCCACGATGGAGCCATAACGGAGTGGATGTATAATCCTACCATGGTGGGGAGGCATGTGAAGAATTGGGATCAATAATTCAATTTACCACCTGGTCTGTAGGTCTTCACATTCTCAGTATGTGAAAAGGGAAAAATAGGATGAAGCACACACACTCCCCTTAGCGCTCAAGAATTGAGCTTGTACAAAACTTAAGGTTTAAAAGATTGTGAGGATTGGGAACGTTCTGGGTACCATTTATTATCCACTGCCTGTTGAGTTTCTATCAGTAACCAAGCTTACCCTTTTTCCTAATAATGCAAACCACAGGTCATACACTCTTACATAACGCAGGCTGGCTTGCATGAAAGCAGTGTGCTGGGAGTTTTTGAGTCAGTGCAGGTTATTCTGCATGGGTTTCCAGTGAACGTTCAGGAGTTGTTCATCTGACCTGCAGTTTCCAGTCCTCCAGTGAGATTCCAGTCACAGAGCTCTGTGCTGTGATTGAGGAGGCAGGATGGAGTTGGTGGAGGAAGGGATGGTCTTAAACAGCTGCCAGCGAGCAACCCATGTGTCTCCCTCCCAAACACCCCAGGTCAGGTTTGACCTCTTCTCTCCATCTACGCTGATCCCTCCCTATCCAAGGCAGCATCTCCTGCTTGGCCTGCTTATACAGCATGCTCCCTCCATCTCTCTCTCCCTCCCCTGCCTCACATCCACACACCCATCCATTCTTCACCCAGCAAGCAGCAGCATCTTCTAAAAATCTAAGTCAGATCCTGCCAAGGCATGGTTTAACCCCACGGCTTCCCTTTCCACTTACAGTCCTAACCCTGACAGAGCCTCTAGGAAACTGTTGATGTTTGCTTTTGAGTTGGCCCCTGACTCATGGTGACCCCTGTGCATACCCCCATGATCAGTTATGAATCAGACTGCTGTGATCTATAGATTTTTCACTGGCTGATTTTCAGAAGTAGATCACCAGCCCTTTCTTCCTAATCCATCTTAGTCTGGAAGCTCCACTGAAACCTGTTCCGCATCATAGCAACATGCAAGCCTGCACTGGCAGATGGATGGTGGCAGCTCATGAGGTGCATTGTCCAGGAATCGAACCCTGGTCTCCCACATGGAAGGTGAGAATTCTACCACTAAACTGCAATTGCCTCCCACAGGAACTAGTCTCTACCTAATACCAATAATTGTGAGCACTTACTGACCTCTTCATATGTGCCAGGCAGTATTGAAAGTACTTGAAAAATGAAAACATTATGTCATGTGTCCTGACAAGAGCCTTCTGCCATAAGAGTAGCTTCACTTCTGTTTTCACAGTCAACCACCACTAAGATGTGTAGAGAACCCTCTAAGCACTTTCCTTTGGGAAGTGCATTTCTCCTGGCCCCGCTCTGCCTCCCTGCCCACTACACCCCCTGTGGCTTGCCATGTTCTCAGAACAGCCAAGGTCTTCTGCATCTTGGTTTCAGCATCTGCTGTCCCTTCAGCCTGGACTGTCTTCCCCAGCCACCCTCCTTTGGTACTGAGCTCTTCTCAGATGTCCTCTCCCTAGAGGGATCATCCCAAATGGCCACCTACAGTACCCCCCAGCCATCTCTCCCAAACATATCCCTAGTCGGCTTCCTTCATAGCCCCTCTCATTGTCCAAAACGACCTGTTTATTTTCTTGTTTACTTTCTCTTTCCACCAGACTATTAGCTCCTAGGCAGCAGGGATCTCTGTTTTGTTAGCTGTGTCTCCCCAGTATCTAGAACAAAGCAAACAACAACAAAAAAAAAACCAAACCAGTTGCTGTCTAGTCGATCCTGATTCATGGCGACCCTGTAGGACAAAGTAGAATTGCCCCATAGAGTTTCCAAGGCTGTAATCTTTACAGCATCTTTCTCCCGCGGAGTAGTTGGTGGGTTCAAACTGCTGACCTTTCAGTGAGCAGCTGAGTAGTTAACCACTGTGCCATCCCCCCCCGCCAGTGTGTCCAGAACAGTGCATGGAAGATTGTGGACCCGTAATAAATACTTTTTGAATGAATTTCTGTGTGAGAAGCTGTGCCTGAAGATGGTCAGAAGTAGATCACCAGACCTGCCTTTTTAAAAAAAAAAAATATTTAACTGAGTTTTTGGTGAAAGTGTACACATCAAATTAGGTTCCCATTTAACAATTTCCGTACATATTGTTCAGTGACATTGTGTTTTCCACATTGTGTCAGCATTCTCCATGTTACAGTTTGGTTGTTCTGCTTCCATTAATCCAGCTTCCCTGCCCCTCCTGACCTTTTCATCTATGCTTTAGGATAAATGTGGACCATTTGGTCTTATATAGATGATGATTTTTTTTTTTTTTTTTTTTTTTTAAGGAGCACAGGATTCAAGGTGATATTTATTTTATGAGCCAATCTGTTATTCAGCTGAAAGGTGACCTCCAGGAGTAGTTTCAGTTCAGAGTTTAAAGAGTATCTCAGAGCAGTAGTCTTAGGGGTTCCTCAAGTCTCTACTGGTCCAGTAAGTCTAGCTTTTTTTTAATATAAGAATTAGGGTTTTGTTCTAGGATTTTCTCCAGTTTTATCGGGGACCATCTATTATGTCCGTGGTCAGATTGGTCAGTAGTGGTAGCTGGGTACCATCTGGTTTTTCTGGTCTCTGGATAGATAAGGCCGTGGTTCATGTAGGCAGTTAACCTCACCCATACCACCCTACTTCTCTGGGGACAGGAAGAGAACCCCTACTTGGGCCAACCCTGAAGCCTTCCTTTCCTTGGGAAATTGTAGCGCCCCCTGGAGGCAGCAGGCCTCCTCTGCAGTCTACTCTTCAAAGAGAGGACTTCACAGTTTCCATTTGCATTATTTTGTTTTGTTTTGTCTTTGTTTTTTGGAAATTATGTGGTAGGCCTAAAGACCATGTAGCAAAATATGCATTACATGGAATAAATCTTTTATTTTTAAAATAAGTCATTCTCCAAAGTGTTTTAATTTATGCCACTTTCTAGGAAAGAAAAAGTTTTAGAAACCAATTTTGAGTGGGGATTGGGGAGGCAGTGCACTCAGGAAGGAGGAGTGGGGTTAAATTTTTCTTCCCAGGACACCTTGTGTTTTCCTGGAGCAGGAGGGAGGAAGTGGCTGGCCTTTGGTACCCTTGCTATTCTAAATGGCTTAGATTAGGATACTATTTTCAGTACTGGCTACCCTGGTCAGCAAGGTGGTGAGGAGGTCCTTGGGCCAGACAGCAGCTAAACCCCACAAGAAGGAGCAAGGTGCATTACTGAACGTTTTGATCAAAGATTCTTTGGAAGAATCCTGATCAAAAGCAGGAAAATGCAAAACAGAATTTCAAATTCTCATGGGATCCAGACTTTCTGGGGTCTTTGAGGTTGGCTAAACCCCTTAAACTACTGCCCTGAGATAATCTTTAAACCTTAAACCAAAAATATCCCCTAAAATCTTCTTTAAACCAAACAACAGTTTAGCTTATTGAAGAGGAAAATTAATAACAAGCATCTTACTTTGATTTCAAGGTTTTTCCTATCGACAAAACCAAATCCTACCCTAAAAAGCCTGACCAGAACTGCGAAAGCATTGATTATGTTTATGCCAGGAGCTGCTCTATAGCTATGTAAATTTGTCTTTTCCCTAGAAAAGGACAGTTGTAACAAAACCACTACCTCCAGATTTAATGAAAAAGACTCTAGGCTCTTCTATTTAAGTCCCAAAAGAGATCATGGCTGCAGATGAGTGGAAGACCACGAACCACCTAGCAACCTGATAAACTGATCTCAGTAAAAGGAGAAAGGCAGGGTTCAATTGATCACGTCAAGATTAGCCAGTGGTTGATTTTCTATTCTTTTCCCTCCGCTCTTTTTATATGCTTCATTGTAACTAGCCTACCTCAAGTCATTTGGGTTTTTTGGAATCAATGTTCACCCTATATGCATATAGAATAACTGCTTGGAATAAACCTTATGTTTCCATTTATTTGAATTTTGATTAATTCTTAACAAGCTTAATTAGTAAAGAATATCTGCCTTGAGCATTGTGCTCTTTAAAGAACTGTCTATATGGGATCAAACTGATAGAAAGCTTAGGGGACAGTGAGTTTATGTTAGTGGGGGAGGAACAATTCATAAAAGGAGGGTGAGAATGGTTGCACAACACGAAGAATGTAATTAGTGTCACTGAATTGTACGTGTATAATTTGTTGAATTGGTGTGTTTTGCTGTGTACATTTTCAACAACAAAAATTAAGATAAATTATTAAAAATAAATAAGCAGGGTGAGAGACGGGTGCTCCTGGGTGGGGAGGGACAGTGCAATTCAGGTGACTTTGTCTCTCTGAGCCCAGTCCTCTCATTGCATTGCAGCTGTGAGGGTAGCCAGGGCCCTCACAGACATGCAAATCTGACCACTGCCAGTGCTGGGGGCATGTGGGAGGCAAAAGCAAGGACACAGGAAGCAGAGGGGTGAGTGAGACTGAGAAAAAGCTGGCTTCTCCCATCTAGTGCTCAGGCCTGGCCTGAAGAGAGAGGGCCAATGGGGCATCTACACATTCCCTTCTGGGCTGCGCATGTGGTGAACTCAGCTCCTGCCTGCCCGGCCCCGCCCCACCCTGGGGGCTGGGCCAAGTCTCCAGCAAGGTGCCTTCCTCTCTGAACTGCAGAACCTCGCAGAGGCTATGCTTGCTGCTGCCCGAGAGCACTAGGACATGGGTACCTGGCATCCAGAGCTGCTGCCTTCACCCTGCCCACCCTGGGCCTGCATGGTCAGCCCTGGGTCAGGGAGCAGCTTTCCCTCTGCTCTGCTGCACCCACCCCTCCTCACTGCTACTCACACCTGGTTCGCTTGGGTCCTCTCTGTGCCTACACAACGTGCTGCCAGATGGCCTGGCCTCCTCTGAGGATCCATTCCAGAGTGGGAGGCACAGGACGGGCCCAGCACACCCTGTGTTCCTTTCTCCAAATGACCCGATGGTTTGGACGCCCAAACGTGCTCTGGCCTTTGGATGGAGAACAATAGGGGAGCCCCTAGGCCTGTCCTGCCCCAGAGAGTGAAGTCTGAATCCCTGCCAGGACACAGCCCACCACGCTCTCCAGGGCCTTTATAGGCCATTTGTCATGCTTGTTGCCACAACACAACCTGCTGGGCTTCCTGTAGGCACGCTAAGACCCCTGAAGGCCAGGTCCATGTCTCCACTATGTCTCCAGGGAGGACGATCACCTCCTTGGGGTGTCCACGTCACATCACAGTGCCCCCCACCCCCTACCCCCAGAGGAGCCACCGTCCTCTCATTCCCTTATGCAGAGAGCTAAACCCTCCTTCCCAAGAGCCAAACTTGTTTGGGGCCTGAATTATCTTCCACCTGGGCTTCATGTTGAGATAAGTTTGGCTCAAGAGACTGGATTCACATAGAATCCCCTGGATATTGGTGGGGTGCTCATCAGCTTGTCCAGATTCCACAGCTCTCTGGGGCCTGGGGAGGGAAGTCAGGTAGCTAGGTGTTACGGATTGAATTGTGTCCACTAAAATATGTGTTGTAAATCCTAACCTCTATGCCTGTGGTTATAATCCCATTTGGGGATGGGTTCTTTGTTATGTTAATGAGGCAGGATCAGTGTAGGGTATATCTTGAATCAATCTCTTGAGATATAAAAGAGATTAAACAAGCTAGCTAAGAGGCTGAGATGGGAGAAGACAGATGCCAAGACACACAGAGATCTCCGGGGAACCAGAAAAGCAGGAGCTGAAGAGACAAGGACCTTCCTCCAGAGCCCACAGAGACAGAAAGCCTTCCCCTAGAGCCGACGCTCTGTATTTGGACTTCTAGCCTCCTAACCTGTGAGAAAATAAATTTTCGTTTGTTAAAGCCATCCACTTGTGGTATTTCTGTTATAGCAGCACTAGATGATTAAGATAGCAGGGTTGTGCCTGGGTCCCAGAGGAGTAGCCCGCAGAATGCCCTGCTGGTCAAGCCTGAAGTAGAGATGGGGCGGTTCTACCCAACCCCACCAGACACTGAGGCCAGACAGAGACCTGCCAGTACCTCATCCTCCCCAAGCAGCCCTGATACCCTCGCCTCTGGAGCACTGTTGCAGGGGCTGTGACTCCCCTTCCCCCTCCCAGCCTCTCCCCACTATGACCTTGGATAGGGCTAGAGGCTTCTCATTCTGGGTCCCTGGTCAGTCTCCAGTCATTCCTGCAGAAGCAGGGTTTCGTGACTCTCGGGGCACCAGATGGGTCTGTGCTCCCCCTGCCCAGGCCACCTCTGGGCTCCCTGGTCTGTGCTCTGATGTTGCTCAGCTCTGGGGGAAGTCTTGAGGTCTAGATGCTACAAGCTTCTCTCCAGGCCAAGAGGGGTTTGACTGCCAGAGCCAGCACAGTGACAGACCACACTGCTGCATGCTGGGACACTCCTGGCACCTGTTCATATGTGAATACATGTGTGGGAGGGCAGGCCATGAGTTGGAGCTGGAGAACTAGCCATGAGGACCAGGGGGAGTGGAGGGAGGTTTTCTGTGCAGAAAGATTAGAAGGGTTTAGGGCAGGAGGGGAGGATTCAGAGTGAGCCTAGAACCATCCTCCTGTGACTGCAGAGCTGCTGCATGGAAAAGTGAGTTTATTTAGCACCTACTACATGCACCAGGTGCTGTGTTAGGAGTCGGGCAATAGGAGGCTAAGATGAACATGACAGTTCCTGCCCCTAAGACTACACTGTGGTGGCGAGAGAGAGAATCACAAGATGGGGTAGAAGTGCCATAAGGGGGAAGAGGAAGGTGCAGGGAAAGAGGGGCAGTGTGGCAGGGAGCAGGACCTCTGATTTCTCACTTTCACAGGCACTAGAAATGGGGCACATGAGAATGCAGATGTGCTGTGAGTGCCAAATGTGCACCAGCCTTCCAAGACTTCGTACAAAAAACTCACCAATAAATTTTATATTGATTATGTGTTAAAATGATATGATGGTGGATATAGTGGGTTAAATAAAATATACTATTGTAATTTATTTCACCTGTTGCTTTTTATAAAAAAGTGGCTACAAGAGCGGGCAACATGGCACTATAGACAGAAGCACCATGCCATCCCTCCACAGCAAAGATCTGAAAAACTATGTCAAACAGAGACACACGTCAGTCCTGAAACCCTAAGCATCAAATGAAGAGATAAAGAACTCAGCCAAGCACTGAATGGAATAAGAAACTGACTGAGAATAGAGAGTGAGGAGAAATACATGCAGAGGTCCCCTATCAGCTACCGCAGCACGGATCCGCCATCTGGGACTCCTATCGGAGATCAGTGAACAAGCGGTATGAGAAAGCAGCTTCACGGAGTTTCCAGCAGGAGACAGAACAACCAGTAACCAGCGATATACACTTTCCCACCCCCCACACTACTTCACCCCCACTTGGCCTCCTCTGCTTCCTGCGGCCCCAGTCTCTTGGCCAGGAAGCACAAGCTTCACCCCGGTGTCACTTGATTCCACCCGCCCACACTGGCTGGCTCCTTGAGTGCTATTTGTTGGCTGCTGATGTTGCTTTTTTCCGCTTTTTTAGACTTCTTCCTTATCTCTCACCAC
>NW_004444136.1:4147877-4150799 GCF_000243295.1 Trichechus manatus latirostris | reverse complement strand
CCCCCCCCCCGCAAATACCTGGCTCCCTGTGCCATCTTTGATTCTTTCCGAAAGGCTGTGAAACACTGCTCGACTGTGAAATTGTTTCCCAGCCTGTGGTGTCACGCTGATGGGACCCCCAGGGCTTTTTTTGTTTGCTCTGATTTTTCTGTTTTGTTTGTTTGTTTTCTTTTTCTTTTCTTGGCATGGCAGCCTCTTCAAGCTAGGCACTACTGCGTGGTTTGGGAGCCACGCCCTTACTCTGCACAGATGCACAGTGATATCCCTGGGGGAATTTCTTTTTTTTTTTTTGGTTTTCGTTTTTGGTTTTGTTTGTTTGTTTGTTTGTTTGTTTCATTGTTTTCTTCTCTCTTTTTCCCTTTTTTCTTCATTTCCAGTTTCTCATCTCTTTATACTTACCTTCTCTTCCTGTCTTCTGAGTACCTGGTGCTGTGACACCTCTACCCCTTCTAACCAGGCTGTACTTCACGGCCTGGGAGCAACTTACCCAGTCCTACCAGCCACACTGGTGGGACCCCTGAGGGCTTTTTTTTTCTTCTTTTTTTTTTCTCTAATTTTTATTTATCCATTTTTCTTTTCTTTTACCCTTTTTCTGTTTTTTTGTTTTGTTTTGTTTTCTGTTTTTCTCCATTTCTCAATCTATCATCTCTCCACTCCAACAGCAAGATCCTTTAGCACTCTTTTTTGGTTGGTTGTTTGTTTGTGTGTATGTTTTTGGCTCCTGTTCCTCTCTCTTCTCTCTCCTCTTTCCCATACCCAACTTAGCTCCATATATCACAGTCTACCCCCTCCTTCCTGCCTACCTGCACCATGCGCTGAACATCACACTCCCAAGCAGCACAGGCACGGCCTACCAGAACCTTCCCTGCACTGATTTCTGGCCCACGCTGTTGGACCTAATATGTGCTACAACCAACCTATCCCAGCAACTTACCTTCAGCTGGACCTGCCCTGCTGTACCATACATGACTGACTAACCCTGCCCACTGGAGAAGGAGGTGAAAAGTATCGTGCCCACAGACGAGCAAACAACAGAAGGCACAGCCCACCTGCTCAGACATAACCAAATAAAACAAAAAAGCAGGAGGAAATAAACAAATCTACAGTCAATAAACGAGGAAAATAACTACTGAATGCCCTGGAGACAGCAGACAATATCAAAACATATACAAAACCAGGACAGGATGGTTCCAGTAGGTATCCAAAATAAAAAACCAGATGACTTTCCAGTAGAAGAAAAGGCACTAAAATTACCTGATAGGAAATTCAAATCTCTAATACTCAGAATTAGTCAAGAGTTGAGGCAAAAAGCAGGCAAAAATGAGGAAAAAAGGCAAATTCATGGAAAATACATACCAAAAAATGGAAGAATTCAAGAAAATAGTACATGAACAAAATGCTAAAATAAATTCACTACTAGAAATCATAAAAAAACAACAATTAGAAATCCAAAAAATAAACAATAAGATTTCAGAAATGGACAGTGTCATAGAAGGGCTGAGGAGCAGGTTTGAAACGATGGAAGACAGGAGCAGTGAAATGGAAGACAAACACTTAGCTACAACTCTGAGGAAAAATCAGAAAAAAGAACAGAAAAATGAAGAAACCCCGAGACTTATGTGGGATACAATCAAAAGCAAAAATCTGCCAGTGATTGGAGTTCCAGAACAGGGACAGAAAACAGAAAACACAAAGAGGATCACTGAAGAATTGCTGACAGAAAACTTCCCCAATATCATGAAAGATGAAAAGCTGACCATCCAAGAAGCTCAACGAAACCCATATAGGATAGATCCCAAAAGAAAATCACCAAGGCATATCATAATCACACTTGCCAAAACCAAAGACAAACAAAGAATCCTGAGAGCAGCTGGAGAAAAACAAAAAGTCACATACAGAGGAGAAACAATAAGAGTAAGCTAGGATTATTTGGCAGAAACCATGCAGGAAAGAAGGCAATGGGATGACATATATAAAACCTTGAAAGAAAAAAATTGTCAGCCAAGAATAATATATCCTGCAAAACTCTCATTCAGATATGATGGTGAAATTAGGTCATTTCCAGAAAAACAGAAATTAAGGGACTATGTGAAAACCAAACCAAACTTACAAGAATTATTAAAGGGAGTCCTTCGATCTGAGAACAAACAACATCGGACCACAGGCTGAATCTAGGACACAGGATTGTACCAGCCAGATACCAACCTAGGAAATGAACTCTGAAGGACTATGCAAAATCAAAAGCATTACAACAGGAAACCAGAGAGGTTAATTTGTAAATGACAACAGCATCAGAACAATAAAAGAGGGAATAAATGGTGTAGGTATAGAACCTTCTAATGGAGATGAAGGCAAGGGGATACCAAGTAATGATAGACTGGTTCAAACCTTGGAAGATAAGGGTAAATTTCAAGGTAACCACAAAGAAAGTTAACAAACCTACTCATCAAAATGAAGAAAAACTTTAAAAGTCTCAGTAAAAACAAAACCTACAAAAACAAAAGAAATGAAAAACAAATCCAGAAATGAAAGGAATTCAGCACAGGAGAGTAAGGGGAACAAAGAAAACGTCATCACCACAAAAAAAAGTACTACAAAATGACAGCAATAAACTCACACCTATCAATAATTACCCTGAATGTAAATGGCCTAAATGCACCCATAAGGAGATGAAGAGTGAAAGAATGGATAAAAAAACAGGATCCATCAATATGCTGTCTACAAGAGACATACCTTAGACACAAAGATGTAAATTTATTAAAATCAAGGGATGGAAAAAATATATCAACCAAACAGCTACCAAAAAAGAGCAGGAGTGGCAAAACTAATCTCAGATAAAATAGACTTTAAAACAAAATCCACCATAAAAGACAAAGAAGGACACTGTATAATGATTAAGGGGATGATCCATCATGAAGACAT
>NW_004444136.1:4145830-4147250 GCF_000243295.1 Trichechus manatus latirostris | reverse complement strand
CAAAATCAAAACATTAACTATAGAACTTGAACAAATAGAAAGAGAACAGCAAAAAAAAATCCCGCAGCTACTAGAAGAAAGGAAATAATAAAGATTAGAGCAGAAAGAAATGAAACAGAGAATAGAAAAACAATAGAAAGAACCAACAAAACCAAAAGTTGGTTCTTTGAAAGGATCAACAAAATCGACAAACCACTGGCCAGACTGACAAGAGAAAAACAGGAGAAGATGCAAATAACCCAAATAAGAAATGAAATGGGGGGCATTACAACAGACCTCACTGAAATGAGAAAGATTATAACAGAGTATTATGAAAAACTATACCCCAGCAAATTTGAAAACCTAGAAGAAATGGATAAATTTCTGGAAACACACTACATACCCACACTACCACATAGTGATGTTGAAAATCTGGACAGACCCATAACAAGAGAGGAGATTGGAAAGGTAATTAAAAAAACCTCCCAACAAAAAAAAGCCCTGGCCCAGATGGCTTCACTGGAGAACTCTACCAAACATTCAGAGAAGAGCTTATACAGGTACTACTCAAACTATTTGAGAACATAGAAAAGGAAGGGATACTTCCAAATTCATTTTATGAAGCCAGCTTAACCCTGATACCAAAACCAGGCAAAGACACCATAAAAAAGGAAATTACAGACCAATATCTCTTATGAATATAGATGCAAAAATTCTCAACAAAATTCTAGCCATAGAATTCAGCATCTGTCTTAGGCTGGGTTCTCTAGAGAAGCAAAACCAGTAAAGCATATAAATATAGAGAGAGAGAGATTTATATCAAGGAAATAGCTCATGCACAATTGTAGAGGCTAAAATGTCCCAGGTCCACAGATCAGGGTAGAGGTCTCTCCCAGTTCACGTAGCCACAGAAGCTGGTGAACCCAAGGTTGGCAGATTGGAGAGGGGCTCCCACTCAAAGGCTGTGAAGGTCAGTGAATTTCAAGATCAGCAGACAAGACAATCAGGTTTCTCCTGCTTCACATAGCTGCAGGGGCTGGCGAACCCAAGGTCGGCAGGTCGGGAAACCGGACTCTTGCTTGCAGACTGAGAAGTTAAACGAATTCCATGATCAACAGGTAGGCTGCTAGCTCAAGTCCCAGGAACCAGAGGTGAGACAACAAGAGGCAGCTGCTGAGTCTGGAACAAGCCAAAAACCTTGGCAAAGCGAGCAGGCAAAAGGTAACCAGTGGAAGTCAGAGAGATGACACTGAGAGGGTGGTGAGCTGACACGGGCCCCGCCTCCGCCAGTACCACTCAGCAGATTCCATCATGGGGGTGATCACGACATTATACAATATACAACTACTAAAACACTGAGAATAATGGTCTAGCCAAGTTGACATACAATCTTAACCATCACAGCATCATATCAAAAAAATAATACACCACAACCAAGTAG
>NW_004444136.1:4144343-4145208 GCF_000243295.1 Trichechus manatus latirostris | reverse complement strand
TGATACTATACTAAAGACTCCATGAGAAAACTACTGGAACTAATAAAAAGATTCAGCAGATTAGCAGGATACAAGATAAACATACAAAAATCTGTTGGATTCCTATACACCAATAAAGAGAACGATGAAAAGGAAATCAGGATAATAATACCACTTGTAATAGCCCCTAAAAAAATAAACTACTTAGGAATAAATCTAACCAGGGATGTAAAAGACCTTTACAAAGAAAACTACAAAACACTACTGCAAGAAACCCAAAGTGATCTACATAAATGGAAAAACCATGTTCATGGATAGGTAGACTCAACATAGTGAAAATGATAATTCTACCCAGAGCAATTTACAAATACAATGCAATCCCGATCCAAATAACAACGTTCTTTAAAGAGATGGAAAAACTAATCATTAACTTTATACGGAAAGTCAAGAAGCCCCTGATAAGTAAAGTGCTATTGAAGACGAAGAATAAAGTAGGAGGACTCCCACTGCCTGACCTCAGAATCTACTATACAGCTACAGTAGTCAAAACAGTCTGGTACTGGTACAACGACAGATACATTGACCAGTGGAACAGAATTGAGAACGCAGATGTAAATCCATCCACCTACGGTCACCTGATCTTCAACAAGGGCCCAAAGTCCTTCAAACAGGGAACAAACAGTCTTTTTAACAAATGGTGCTGGCAAAACTGGATTTCCATCTGCAAAAAAAAATGAAACAGGACCCATACCTCACACCATACATGAAAACTAATTCAAAATGGATCACAGACCTAAACATAAAGCCAAAAACTATACAGTTCATAGAAGAAAAAATAGGATTAACACTAGAGGTCCTAATGCACAGCATTAACAGGAAACAAACC
>NW_004444136.1:4113050-4142563 GCF_000243295.1 Trichechus manatus latirostris | reverse complement strand
TAATTTGGAAAAGGATAGTGAGAATAGCAGCACAACTGGAAGAATGTAATCGATGTCACTGAATTGCACATGTAGAAATTTTTGAAATTGTATATCTTTGGCTATGTAAATTTTCACCAAAAAAAAAAAAAAAAGGTCCTCCAAGGTTGAGAAGAGAGTGTTGACATGTCGTGGGGTTGTTAACGTCATAAAACAATATGTGTACTCACTGTTTAATGAGAAAGTATTTCTTCTGTAAACCTTTGTCTAAAGTACAATTAAAAACAATGTGGCTACAAGAAAATTTAAAGTGACATATGTGGCTGGCATTGTTGGTTCCTGTTATGATTCTAGTGGACAGAGCTACTCTACATGTCAATAAAAATCAGGACCAGATGAATACTAAATTAAAATAGGCATTCAAGACCAAGAGTTAAAAGTAGATTCTAATCTGCAGACCCTGGAGTCCTAGAGCTCAGCTGTCTTCTTCAGGAGCCATAAGCCACATGTAGCTACTGAGCAGTTGACAGGAGTTGAGTCAGAGTTGAGATATGCTCTGTATGTAGAGGGGACAACAGATTGTGAAGAACTGGTATGAAAAAAAGCAGAATGTAAAATATCTCATTAGTAATTTTTATGCGATTACATTTTGAAATGAACATATTCTGGATATACTGAGTTAAATAAAACATTAAAATTAATCTTATCAGTTCTTTTTACCTTTTTAATGTGGCTACTAGAAAATCTGAAATGACACATGTAGTTTTATTGGTGGCTCATGTTCCATTTTTATCAGACAGTCTGTCCAAGAGGGTTGCTGTCATTAAGTCACAAGGCTGGCTCTTCCTGGGGTCCAAAGTGAAAAGGGAGTGAGGTCAGATTGGGAGTTATCATTATTCATGAAGAGGAAGCACCCCACAACACACACACCCTTTCTCAGGAAAGCCAATCTAGGGGTTGGAGATTAGAACATATCAGGGATAGATCTCAACTTTACCTCCCCAAATAACTACTGTCAGAGACTGGAGGGAATTGCCTTTGAAGAGACTGAGCTCCCTGTCACCAGGGCATTCAAACACTGCTGAGGAGGCTGGATGAGCTCCAAGGACACCTCCATCTGTAAGCCCTTTGGGAGCTCAGCAGACTCCTTTGCTGCCCCTAGAAGCCTCAGGCAGGACCACGTGCATGAGTGCCCTCAGTGCATGGCCCAGAGGTCCCGCCCGCCCAGGGGCTCTACCTACAGAAGCCTGCCCTGCGGCCCTGCAGGCCTGGGCTCAGCCCCACCGTTGCAGAGAGTGCTGGAGCATCTCCTTGGCTCTGGTGAGGGCCACCTCTGCAGGGACCACCACGTGGGGTGTCACGCCCACCCCTTCCCAAGAGCTGCCATCCGAGGCCCCCACCGAGTGGGCCGTGGGGATAGTGATGTAGAGGTGCGTGTCATCCACGTGGTAGGTCTGCAGTAGCTGGCAGCCACCGCTTGTCACCTCTCCGATGACCAGGGCCCGGCCCAGCCTCTTCATGATGTATGTGAACTCCTCTGCAGCACCAGCTGTCACACGGCTGGTCAGGATGACCACGCTTTTCTTGGAGCCGTAGCGTTCACCTGGAAGACACAAGGCCCTTTAAAACTGGGAGCCAGCTCCCCACCCTTGGGCCTGTCTTCTCCATACAGTCTGGCCTCAAGTGAAGGGGACTGAGATTTAGTTCCTGGTCCTTATATCCACATGTAGACTTGCCACATGTCAACTGCTCAGCAGCTGCATGTGGCTCATGGCTTCTGGACAGCTCAGTTTAGAATCACCTGGTTCTGATTTTTATTGACATTTTGTAATAAATGAAAAAAATAAAACAAAAAACACGCCATCGAGTTAATTCCAACTCATGGCAAACTCATGTTTCAGAGTAGAGCTGTTCTCCACAGGGTTTTCAATGGCTTTGAACTTTTGGAAGCAGATCGCCAGGGCTTTTTTCCGAGGTGCCTTTGGGTGGATTTGAACTACCAACCTTTAGGTTAGTAGCCAAGCGCTTAACCATTTGTGACACCCAGAGACTTCTGTATGTCCTGGAAACTACCTCGAAATTCTTGTGTAATAAAGAAGCGCATAAACGAACATTGTGGGATATTATTCTGGTCATATGCATGCCCCCACTTGTGTCTGCAGACCCCTCTTGTCTGGGCAAGGGAAATGGAGGGAGGCTTTCCACTCCAGAAGGGGAGATTGCTGTGAGGGTCTTGGCCACTAAGGGGATCCACCGACCACTGCTCTGGGCCCGAGGCAGGTAATGGAAGCCCCATCAGTCATGCACTTTCTTCGGGCAGGTGTGTTGAAAACTGCTGATGTGAGTTCGGGTAAGATGAGTACTGGAACTCCATTGGATTTGGTGGTGGTGGGATTCCTTTTAGTTCTGCATTTGTCTTGCAGGATATGGTTGTGCACAGTCTGGGGGCATTTTGGTATTAGACAAACCAGTCAGTGTTCAAATTTTGGCTCTTTCACTTATTAGCAAGCTATTCAATCTAGTTGAGACTCATTTTTCTCTACTAGAAAATGGGCATCATGATATGTGTTTTGCAGGGAATAAAAATCATATACACAAAGTCTATGGCATAGGACAGCTGCTTTATATTATTACTTTTTCCCAAACCCATGCTGGATTTCCCTGATTTACCAATGAGGAGGAATAAAACAAGGTGCTTCTAGAATGAAAAATAGGAGAGGGAGAGCTCATCCGTGCACCTGCAAGCTGGGTGTGGGTCCAGATTTCGTTGACAGAATCATTAGGCCGATTGTAGATTTTGTCCAGCAGAATTGGAGGGCCTTCGTCAAAGAAGTAGGAGCACAGGGCAGAGATGGAGGAGGTAGGGCCGCCGATGTTGAACCTGGGGAGTGTGAGTGGAGCCCAGTGAGGGGATGAGTTCAGTTAGGCTCTCAGTGCCCCTCTGGAAGACTGGGCTCTCTCTTTTACTTTTTTTTTTTTTCCCATACAGATTTCTTTATTATCAGGTAAAATATAAGCAGATTTTAACCATTACATACAGTCTTTTACACATTTATTAAGAATATTGCAAGGCATGAAAAAAGCTTTGAAGAATGGGAGAAGGAAGAAAGAATTTTAGCTTTTAGAATATTTATCACTATATAAAAAATTAAAAATCAGTGCTATTTTGACAAGGATGTTTGGAATGCTGTAATATGTACATCTAATGCTTTATCTGAAAGGGGTTAAAGAACCAATCGCAGGGGTCAGGCTGAAATGTGCTCTAGAATACCATGATGGACAACTTCCCTCTCTAGTGCATTAGATGCGGAAGTGCAATCACTGAAGCAGCTTATTGTGGTCATCTATCAGCTGTTCAGATGACCAGCCTTATCCAATCCTGTGTCAGCCTGATGGACTTCACTAGTTAAACATAACATCATTCCAGTGCATTAGAAAATATCAGTCTTGGATCTAGTTACCTGACCAAGAAGATGAGTTTTGAGGCAGCACATTTAATGTCACATGGGAATAACAAAATACTGCTCTCCATTCTTCTTACAGAGGAAATCAGGCTTATGCATAAAATCAGGACTTTCAGATTCCCTATGATTAACTAAAAATGAATGTACAATTCTGAAGACAAATTCAAGATTGAAAGCATGATTAACCCAAATGGGTGCAGCTTCCAACAAGCTAGGACTCTCAGTTACATAGTAGACAGGTAATAAAAAAGCGATGTGTCGACTGAAACTCTGCTGAGGCAATCTAGGTAAGACTTTATTAAATTTGTATTTCGTTAATTGTGAGACACAAAAAATTACCAGCTAGAACATTCGAAACTTAACCTCCTATGATAATTCAGTTCAAACAAGACTGGGATCTTTGCCTTGTGTAGGGTTCTAACGAAAGGCAGCCCGTCTAGTACTCCCTCTTCCTACAGAATTCCTTGGGTCAGCACTTCCTGGAGTATTAGTCTCTTGAGAATGGGAGACTTTGTTGTCAAATACGTTTAGAAAGTACTGCATACCACACTTCCCCTGGAATCACATTTTATCACATTAAAGGCTCTGACAAGTTCTGTAGTTAGAAACTTGTAACTAAATTTCCCACATTTATTGACCATGGAATGCTCCCTGCACCCACACAGCCTGTGAGTAAGGCACATTTTGGGAAATACTGTCTTCCCCAGCTGCATTCTGTAATAACTTCACAGAACCCACTAGGTGTCTTAGCTCAGGTCTCCTGACATGGGACTCACAACAGAGAATCCAGGGGTGTGGAACTGCACCAGGGGTGAGGGAGCCTGGGTCCCAGGCCACTTGGATTTGCCCCACTGTGTGGCCCTGGGTAAGGGGCCCCACATTGCTGGACCTCTGTCTCCAATTTGCAAAATGAGGACTCCAGGGCTGGTGACATGTTAGGAACCTCCTCTGACTGAAGATTCAGGATGCCCTGGCTGAATTCAAGGACAGTGACCTTAGTGTCTATACCTCCAAATCTTGGAAGTGGAAGGGTCCTAAACCCAAGCACACCTACAGGCTGGGGGATTCTCCTATTTAAAAAATGTAGACAGCACAGTTAAGTAGAAAGGGACTTAGAATGATGGTCATTCCGATGTTCTGTCCAGAGTTTGAAGAATAAAGTGATCCGAAGCACCACAGGGACCACCCAAGGCCATGATCTCCGCATACACAAAACCAGAGAATGGGGACTTGCATAGGGTGATATCAGCCTCTGTGGGATCTAGCGTCACCTAGTGACAGCTAAGAGCCATGGTGAGCTCTGCAGGTCAACCAACTGAATGGAGCTCTCCAGCAGCAGTGGAGGGTGGAGAGCGTCTGGGTCAGCACCCCGAGGGGTGCGGCCCACCCCTCCCGGTGCCAACAGAGGGTTCCCAGGGCATGTCCACCCATGGACCGGGGAGTCTTGGGAGGCCTGGGCCTGGGCCTGGGCCTGGCCACTGCCTGAGAGCATTCTTCCCCCTCCTTCCCTTGCTCTGTGATTGAAACTCACTGCATAAGAAGGGCATTTGCATAGAAGCAGAGGGGAGTAGTTAACTGAAGGCATCCTTCCAACAGTTGTAACATTAGTAGCTAATTGCCAAACAAATCCTCGGTGATGCTGGCTTTACAGCACTTACTACCAGGGTTGTGATAGCATGCAGCACAGCCAGAACCTCTCTGTCCGAAACATGACTCACTGAAAGACTCTCACAGGGACTGTCCCCTGCAGATTCTGACTCAGGAGGGCAGAGTCAGTGCTTTGAACGCCCCTCCTCCCCAACATCAGTGACCAGGCATATTTGGTAAGCACTTGATTAGCCCACTGAATCTCCACCTGGAATGCACATTGGGATCATCTGAGGCAGAGCTTTAAAACCGACCAGGGCTGGCCCACACAGGTCAGTTAAATCAGAGCCACTAGGCTGGCTAGTCAGAGCCCTGGCAGGCAGGGAGGCTGGTCCCTCTCAGTCCCAGGGCTGTGTCACAGGGTCTTTTTTCCTTCCCAGCTGGTGGACCTGGCTGTGACTCTATTCTGACTTCTGTGGGTGCCTAGTTGAGCAAGAAACCACTGACTGCCCCCCTCCCCCACTGACCTTAGAAAGTACTGCACACTATACCTTCCCCCTCTGATGACATATTATCACATTAAAGGCACTGATAAGTCCTGCAGCCAGGAACTTGTCAATAAATTTCCCACACTTATTGACCATGGAAAGCTCCCTGAACCCATGCTGACTGTGAGTGGAGCACATTTTGAGAATCATGGGAGCAGTGGTCAGGTGAGAAACCACTGACTGCCCTTCGCCCACTGACCTCATATCGATAATCATGGCATCCGTGTGCACAACCTTCCTCCACACATGCTCCACTAGCAGCTCGGAGACCTGGGAGAGCAGCTCACAGTCTCCAAACATGTCGAATCTCAGGTATCCAAGGTTGCCCTCAAACACGTTCGTGTGGAAAGAAAACTTGATCAGGTCTTCAAAGACTTCAGGGGAAGCTGAAAGAGTTGAAGCTTGGCTCAGTGCTAGGAAAGGAGCAGATTTCAGAGCCAGGAAGAGTGGGAGCCACAGATCTCTTTTATATCATGAGAAATATTAAGATTATGGGAAGGAAACTAGCATTTTGGAAGGAGTTAGTAGGTGTCAAGAACTCTTCCAATGGTATGTCAGCCAAGGAGGAAGTCCAGGGAGGTTATGTGGGGGGTGGGCCTAGAACTTGAACCCATTCTGACTGGCAGCCTCCTTAAAGAGAATGCTCACCTTTGCTGATCCTATGCTCTGGTAGTGAATTACTTAATATGGCCCTTCTAACCATTCATGGTCTTATTACTCCCACAAAATGATTGGGTGGGACTATGCAAATAAGGTGTTTGTGACCTACCTAGGAGATTGGACAGCTTGCTAACAATGCAAATAATGTGAATGGAACCCTAAAGAGGCGATTGGTCAGATTTACCATCCTGCTAGGCTTAAAATGAGCCATCCCAGAGGCGGGAAAGGCGGACCTCACTACCAAAAAGAAGAGAAGCCAGGAGTGGAGTGCATCATTTGGACTCAGGGTCCCTATACCCACTAGGATACAGAGCTGTAACACCGGAGAAGCTGAGAAGCAGTGGCAAATGTAGCAGAGAAATGGCAGCAGCAGAACCAGGATACCGGCAGTGAACGAGGCGGCTGTAGTGGGTAAGAGAGCTGAGTGCCTTCAGGCAGGAGGCTTGCTGGCAGAATGGGATGCCTCCAGGCACTTAACAGTGGAGCTAAAAGAGCTTTGTAATACTTGCCTGAGCAGGGCAGAGGCCAGGCCTGAGGAAGGGATGAGGGCTGAGAGAGGAGCCCTGTCCCGAGGGGGCCGAGAGGAGGCCTGTCCTCAGTGGGCGGAGAGACAGCTGAGAGAGCTGTCCTGCCCTGAAGAAAGAAGACTTTGCCTGCATGCTTCCTGATCCTGATCCTGAGTTGTAGCCTGTTACTTCCCTAATAAACCCCATAACCGTGAGTATGGTCTGTGAGTTCTGTGTGGCCATTGCAATGAATTATCAAACCCAGCAGAGAAGCAGAGAGTGCCATAGGAGGGATAGATGGTGTCAAGAATTGGTAAAAAGGTTGAAGAGAAGACGTATGTCTGACCTCTACCTCACAGGAATCAATCAGCTTTGGGCTGCTGATAATGATTCTCCTACCCTCTTGTGAAGTTAGACAACGAGGGCTGACAATGCCATGCTGCCATTTTTGCAGGTGGCCAGAGCTGCATGGTCTCCTCTCTAACCTACCCTCACCCAACTTCTCCAGACACTCCGCGATGTCCCTGTCCTCATCTTCTTCTCCTCCAGCGGGGCATGGGGGGAGGATATTTTTGACCAAGTACCTGAGCCTTTACCAGGTGCCTGGCCCTTTGCAGCCTTCATTATCAATTCCACAGCCACCCTGAAGTGTAGATGCCATTATCCCCATGTTTTCAATGAGGACACTGAAATACAGAGAGATTAAGTAACTTGTCCAAGGTCACCTTGCTAGTACGTGGTGACGCCAGACTCTGAATCCACATTGGCTGTAAACTGTGAACTGTGAGTTATGCTGGGAGGAAACGAGCCTGTGATTTGAGGCCTGAGGGGCCTAGGAGCACAAGCACATAGTAGGTCCCCCTGATATGGCTGTTCCTCCTCTCCTCTCTCCAGGGGAGGCAGCAGGGCTCAGTGGCTGGAATGAGCCAAGGAGTAGCAGGGTGCTGGCAGTGTTGAGGGGGACACTGGCCTCCAGGCCCTGCTCCACCTTCAGTTAGAAGCTCTCTGGCCACAGGCACCACTCTTGGCCTCAGTTTCTCTTTATGTAAAATGGGGATAACAATTCTGTAGCAGATGCTGCCCGTGATTTACCTGCCCCTGGGCCCTGGCTGACAGGACCCTGCCTCCAGCACACCCCTTTGTCCCTCCACTCTGTTTCAGGAACTTCTCTGAGCTGGGCTCACCCAGAATGAGAGAGAGTCCCTGTCTCTGGGGCAACCCTCGGCCAATGGATTCACGCCCAGCCTCCTGCACTCAGGAGCCCTCACTTACACTCACCAGGGCAGCAGCCTCACTAATACCCCCACATGTCCCTGCTTCCTCCCTCCTGCCTCAGCCACCACCTCCCAACTAAGCTGCCTGCACCCAAGGCCTGGTCTCTGGCTCTGCTTTCAGTGGAGCTCCAGGCAAACACCACCTGCCTACTTGCTCTGCTTATCCTGTAAAATCACGGATGAGAGCATAATGTGGAGACAGGCTTTCAGGTTTGCTTCTGACAGAGCTCTGAGCTGATGGCAGGAGGACTGGGTGTGTTCTTTCCCCTCACCCCACCCAGCAGCAACACCCCTCAGCCTTGGCCCACCACTTTAGTGTTTCCCAGAGCTTCAGGGCTGACTTCCAGATATTTTGATCACAACATCTGTGCTCAGAATTTCCTGTCCAGCCTGTCCTTGGATCTGCCCAAGCTGCACCCCCACTGAGTGCAGCTCCTTCAAATTCTTTGCTTTGGAGACTCACTGTGCATGGAAGGTTCTCTGGGCTGAGCCCCAGTACCCCTGACCACTCTAGAACCGATGGCAGGCTCCAAGCTTTAGCTCTGAGGCAACTGAGGCCAAGGCCGCCGGCTGCTTCTCTGCCCGATCCCACATTTACAGAGGAGGCCACTACAGCTCAGAGAGCTTTTCCCCAATGCTGACCATGACAACCCTGCACACACCTGCCTTCCGCTCGCCGAGAATGAAGCTCTTTCTCCTCTACCAGGTTTCAAACTGGGTTCCCGTGGGACCAACGTACTGCAGTGGTGCTGAGGGACTATGGGCATGGGGAGTGAGTGGGAAGACAGATAAGAGAGGGAGAAGATTTGCTTGGAAAAAACTTAAACCTGAAATGAGTCTGGAGGCCAGCAGCCTGAACTGTGCACATAGCCCTGAACATGCAGACAACTGGTCAACTCCCTGCGGAGACTGGGTTGAGGCCAAGTCTCCCCATGTCTCACCTGCATGGGCATGATCCCGGGAATGTGGTCCTTGGCATCCTCGGGAATGTGGACAGTTTTCAGGTGTGGGTCCCTGGACAGCATCTGCAGGTCGGCCCCCAGCATCTCTGCCAGGGCCCCTTCTGAGGTCACCGTGGCGTAGTGGCTCTGTAAGTGGCTCAGTTGGGCAGCCATTTTGGCACCCAGCTCGGGGGAGGCGTAGTTATCAGCTACCAGTTTGCCAGCTGTCTGCAGCACAGTGGGCACCTTGGCACGAAGGGCCATGATGTCCTGGGCCACGGAGAGAGCTTCGCTCACAGGCACAATGATGTCAGGCTCCACGCCAGCCAGGTCCCAGGGTTGGCCCGTGGTGGCGCTCAGGGCTATCTGTGTAGGCATGGAAGCATACAAGGGACTGCTGCCCACTTGGTAGATGCCCACAGAGAGGGCACCCCCGGCTGTGGGCTCCCCGATGATGGTGGCCCGCTGCAGGTCCTGCATGGTGCGGGAGAAGGCCTCTGCCGCAGAGCCGCTGCTGTGGCTCACCAGGACATAAAGGTCCTTGTGGGGGCCGTAGCGCTGGCCAGCAACCTGGGGCAGTGTCCACACCTCCATCACCTGAGAGGTGGCTCTGTCAAAGACTGAATAGAGGTGCCGGCGGGGTTTCGCCTCAAAGAAGTAAGAACAGAGCAAGGGAATGGCGGAGGAGTAGCTGCCGGGATTATAGCGCAGGTCCACGACCAGTGCAGCTGTGCCCACCAGCCTGGCCCACACTAGCTGCATCAGCTGTGGTCCAATGGCCTTCACCGTCTGCAGGTCCGCCATGGTGTCAAATCGAAGGTAACCCAGCTGCCCGGGCAGTATCTCCGTCTTGAACAGGGCCTCGATGAGGTAGGAGAGCTCCTCGGGAGAGGGGCCAGCAGGCGGCAGCGGAGGCGCCTCCTCGGCCACCAGCTCCCCAGGGCTGTGGAACACCAGCAGGCGGTGGTCTCCGGACACCTCCTGCAGGTCAGCTGTGAGCTGGGAGGCCAGTGATTCAGGGTCCACCGCTGTGCGGTACGCCCCTTGTGCCAGCTTATGCCGAAGCAGGGCCCAGGTCTGCCCGACCACCTCCGGCCGTGCGTAGTGGGCCTCCAGCAGGTGCCCTGTGTCCTCCACCAAAGCGCCCAGACTCTGGTGGAAGTCTAGCACTTCCCATGCCCGGTCCAGGGCCTCCTCAGCCAGCACGATGGCGTCGGGCACCACGCCACCCCCCAGCCAGCCCTCGCCGTGGTTGTCGATGAAGGTGAGCATGGGCACGGTGATCACCAGGCTGCCAGCGGGTGTCTCCAGCAGGGTCACGGAGTGCGTGTGCAGCAGGTTGCCCGCGGTGATCTCGCCCACCAGCGTGGCCCAGCCCAGAGACTGCATCAGGAAAGCAAACTCCTCAGCGGCCGTGGCTGTACGGTGGCTGGTGAGCAGGTACACACCGCGCCGGTTGCCATAACGCCGGCCCTGCAGCTCTGAGCGACTGAAGTGATCCTGGGTGTGGTTGGTGCGGCGATCGTAGGTGGTGAAGAGGCGCACAGGGCCGGCCTCGGGGCTTTGGAAGTAGGACAGCAGCAGGGGCACAGCGGAGGAGGGCCCCCCGGGGTTGTGGCGCAGGTCCATGATGAGCTGCTCTGTGTCCTGCAGGGGCTCCCACACCTGGCGCAAGATGTGTGGACCCAGCACCTCCAGAATGGATACGTCTCTAAACCTGTCGAAGCGCAGGTAGCCTACGTTACCCGGCAGCACCGACACCTGGAACTCGGACTCCACCAGGGCACGCTGGGCAGCCTCATCCTCCAGCACGATGGGGGCTGCCCCTGGGGGTCCGTCGGCTTCGGGCTCCGGCGCGGGAGAGTTTTCTCTGGGCCTGAGGGCCTGCACGAGGAGTCTGGGGTCCTCAGACACGGCCTGCAGGTCAGCGTTGAGCTTGGCAACCAGGTCCTCCTCCGAGACCACAGCGGAGAAGTCCATGGTGGCGAGGAGGTGCAGCAGGGCGGGCACTCGGCCCACCAACGTGTAGTAGTCCTGCAGGGCCTCCTCCAGGCGCCGGATGATCTGCGGCACGGCGCGTCGTAGCGTGAGGATGGCCAGCGCTTTCTCCAGGGCCTCCTCTGCCGGAGTTCCCACACAGGGTAGCACCCCGCTGCCCTCCCATGTCTGGCTTCCCCTGCCCAAAGGCCCCAAGGACCTGGACACAGGCAGAGTGAGAAAGAAGTCAGAGTGACCTATCCTCAGCTTCTGGAGGTGCAGGGCACTGCCCTCCGTCCGCTCACCCACCACTATGGCCCTGCCCATCTGCTTAAGGATGTAGACGATGTCTTCGGCCACGCCGCTGGTGTGGCCACTGGTGAGGACCACCACATCCTTATCGGGGCTGTACCTCTCCCCCAGCACCTGGGGCAAGGTCCAGAGCTCCGTTGTCGTATTGGAGGGGCGGTTGTAAATGGTGTCCACATGCAGCACCGTGCCCCCGGGGTGAAGGTAAGAGATGATGTAAGGGATGCTGGAGACGTGGCCACCCGTGCAGTGCCGCAGGTCCAGAACTAAGGCAGAGGAGCCCACGAGCTGCTTCCAGACGTGAGTCACCAGGAAGCCCCCCAGACGGGTCAGCACCTCCTGGCCAGGGATGTTGTCTACCCGCAGGTAGCCCACATTGCCATCCAGAACCTTGTAGCTCATGCTGGTCTGCAGCTCACTGAGCAGTTCCTCTTGCGTGAGGTTGGTGGGTGCTGGGGCTGGCTGGAGAGGCTCTAGGGTGCTGGGCTCATAGGAGATGAGCAGGCGAGGGTCATTCAGGGAGCTCTGCACCCTCGCCGTCAGCACGCCAGCCAGCGTCTGGGGGTCTGAGATGCCCAGGATCTCACGGCTCCGGATAGCCTGCTCAGTGGCTTCCTGCATCCCCATGAGGTTCTCTGGGAAACAGTAGTTATCCAGGAGTACTTGGGCCATGTCCAGCACCAGGCTCGGCTGGAACAGGTGCTCAGGGCCAGCCAGACCACAGAGCAGGGTAGACAAGAGCAGGATCCATTGTACCCTCAAGAGGATCAAGAGGGCTGGGTCCTGCACAACGCCCACCACCCCCACCGTCCACAAGACCATGCTCTGCTTTATGCCGCTGCCTTCCTCCCTTGTCCTTGTTGCTGGCAGACAGAAGGTGTGGGGCTAAACTTGGGAGGTGGGCTGAGGCTTCTAGCTCCAGTAAGCCTTTAATCCAATCTAATTCAAGCACATCAGCCCTGGGACTTGGGAGAACAGGCTGGGCGGTTTGACCCGGAAGGTATGTGGCATCTCAACTTGCTGTACCATCTCTGTACAAAATAAAATGAATAACTACAGACATTTACAAACCAACAGTTTTCCCCACAGCTCTGCAAAGTAGAGTTATTATCCTTCAACTAATACCATCTTCCCACTGTGCGATCAGTGTGTGTGATCAATAGCTTTGAAATTAGGTAGATCTCCAAGGAGTCCTGTTTTGTCACTATCTACTATCTGGCCTTAAGGAAGTGCCTTACTTACTTACTGTGTAGATTAAATGAGGAAAGACGTGTGAAACACTTCACAGTACCTGGCAAGAAGGAAACACTCAGTTACTGATCATTACAGAATTAGATATTATCTCTGTTTTATAGCTGAAGGAGCAGAGGCCAGAGACTTTAGTAGCTTACTGATCAACTAACCAATCAGTTGTCAAAGGGTCGACTCCAACTCATTGATGACCCTATTTGTGTCAGGGTAGAACTATGCTCCATAGGGTTTGCAATGGCTGGTGTTTTGGAAGTAGATTGCCAGGCTTTTCTTCTGAGGCACCTCTGGGTGGACTCAAACCACCAACCTCTTGGTTAGTAGCCAAGCATGTTAACTGTTTCCACCACCCAGCTTACTGAACCCCCCCCCCCACCTTTTAGGTGAGAATAAGTAGTGGAGGAGTCCCTGTGGTGCAAACACCATGCTTGCTGCTAACTGAAAGAATGGACATTCTAATCCACCCAGTGGCACCTCAGAAGAAAGGCCTGATAATATAGTTTAGAAAAATTAGGCATTGAAAACCCTATGGAGCACAGTTCTACTCTGGCACACATGGGTCACCACGAGTCAGAATGCATTCTATGGCAACTGGTTTAGATGGTTGGGGAAGTGAGAAGAAGACTGTGTGGCCACCGGCATCAGCTTCTATAGGACTGAAGTGGAGTCTGCAGTTGCCTATCATCGCAAGGTGGAAGCTCATTCCTATGTTCTGCTACTGCCTCCAGGGCCCTGGACCAGTTCCCCCATAGCTTTTGAACAACAATAATGAAATATCTTATCCTTTACATAGGCTGTGGCCAGTGGAAAGGGCACCTGCTTTTAAGGTCTGTGGCCCAGTGACTCCAGATCAGATAGCGTCATCCCTAAGATCTAATGAGCACCCATTCTCTTGGCTGAAGAAGAGCCTTGTGAGTAAGAGATGCACCCCACATCTAGTGCTTGCAGTGAGAACTGAGTTGTAGAGGGAGGACTTGGGTCCCAGGCCTCACTCCCTCTCCACCGAACACACAAGAGCCAACCTCGGGGAAGTGCTGGACTCTCTAGTCATAGAAGTGATGTGGGTCTCACTGTGGCTGGTTTGCCACTGATACCCAAGAAAACCTACCACTGAGGCGAGAACCCAGACCCGTGCTTTGTCTCAGCATCTTCTGGGAATGGGCATTCTCTTTGTTTAATAGATGAGAAAAAGACGGCTCAGCCTGTGGCCATGTAGCCTGTAAAGAGCAACTGAGAGACATGCTTACAGCTCTCACTCTGCCCCATGTATTGCCTAGCACGTCCTCACCTTTAGGTTGAATGAGCAGTGGCAGCAGCACCATGTGCCCCTGGGACGGCTGACTGAGTAGGTAGGTGTTCTTGGGAACAGACAGGCCTTTTCAGCTCTCAGGAAAGCCCTAATCTGCCCTCTGGAAAACATCTGAGGATGTTTACCAAGTGGTTTATGAAGGCCAAGAAGGTCAATTAGCTAAAACAAATGTATTTTTAGCTCATTAGGATTTGTTTAATGCCCAAGTGACATATGGTCACATCACTCCACTGCCTTCAGCCAATGGGAATGAGCCTGATTTATTATCATAATAAGACAGAAAGTGGGATTTGGCAGAAGCCTCCTTAATGAAAGCATTCATTATTTTTCCTGTGCCCTGCTGGGATGACTGAACCCTATACTCTGCCTCCACTAGGGAATCACAACTAAAAACATGCAGTCCAGTGGTCCTCTGAGTGTCCTTCTCTGTCCTTGCTTGAGCCCAGCCAAGGAGGTCTGGAGAAAAAAGGGTGGGGGGTAAAGATGACCAGCCTCCCTGGGGTAAGTGGTTAGGCAGGGAAGGCCCTCACCTCCAATTGTATCAAACATTATTAAAATGCAGTCTCAGATATCTGATAAATGTTTAATATGTATAAAGAACTCCTACAACTAAACAACAACAAAAAACAAACAACTCAAAATGTGGGCAAAATACTTGACATTTATCTAAAGAAGATATACCATGACGAATAAAAAATCAAAAACAAACCAACCCGTTGCCATCAAGTTGATTCTGACTCATAGCGACCAACGTCCAAAACCAAAACCTATGGGTGTCAAGTTGATTCCAACACACAGTGAAGCTATAGAACAGAGTAAAACTGCTCCATAGGGTTTCCAAGGCTGTAATCTTTACAGAAGCAGGCTGCCAGATCTTTATCCCACAGAGTGGCTGGTGGGTTTGAACCCCAGACCTTTTGGTTAGCAGCTGAGTGCTTTAACCACTGTGCCACCAGTGTTCAGCATCATTTGTCATTAAAACCTGTTGCTGTTGAGTTGATTCCAACTCATAGCCACCCTACAAGACAGAGCAGAACTGCCCCAAAAGGGTTTCCAAGGAGTGGCTGGTGGATTTGAACTGCCAACCTTTTGGTTAGCAGCCAAGCTCTTAACCACTACACCACCAGGGCTCCTCATTTGTCATTAGGGAAATGCAAATCAAACCATAATAAGCACCACTTCAAACCACTAGGATGGCTATAATAAAATTTTAAAAAAAGGAAAATAACAAGTGGTGACAGGGATATGGAGAAATTGGGACTTTCCTGCATCACAGGTGGGAATGTAAAATGGTGCAGCTGCTGTGGAAAACAGTTTATTTCTGAAAATGTTAAACACAGAATGACCATATGATCAAGCAATTCAACTCCTAGGAATACTATCAAATACTATCCGAAAGTATTGAAAGCAGGATCTCAAACAGATACTTGTATACCAGTGTTAATTACAGCATTATTCACAATAACAAAATGTGTAGAAACAACTCAAGTGTCCCTCAACAGATGAATGGATAAACAAAATGTGGTATATGCATACAATGGAATATTACTCAGCCTAAAGAGAAATGAAGTTCTGATAAATGCTACAAGATAGATGAACTTTGAAAACATTATCCTAAGTTAAATAAGTCAGACACAAAAGGACCCTACTTAGAGGCTGTCTTAGTCATCTAGTGCTGCTACAACAGAAATACCACAAGTGGATGGCTTTAACAAAGAGAAATTTATTCTCTCACTGTCTAGGAGGCTAGAAGTCCAAATTCAGGGTGCTAGCTCCAGCAGAAGTCTTTCTCTCTCTGTTGGCTCCAGGAGAAGGTCCTTGTTATCGATCTTCCCCAGTCGAAGAGCTTCTCAGCACAGGGACCCTGGGTCCAAAAGACGTGCTATTCTCCTAGCTCTTGTTTCTTGGTGGTATGAGGTCCCCCTATCTCTCTGCTTGCTTCTCTTTTTTATATCTCAAAAGAGAATGATTTAAGACAAAACCTAATCTTGTAGATTGAGTCCTGCCTCATTAACATAACTGCTTTAATCCCACCTCATTAATATCATAGAGATAGGATTTACAACATACAGGAAAATCACATTGGATGACAAAATGATGGACAATCACACAATACTGGGAATCATAGCCTAGCCAAGTTGACACACATGTTTGGGAGACATGATTCAATCCACAACAGAAGCGGAGCCAACATGGCACTATAGACAGAAGCATCATGCCATCCCTCTTCAGCAAAGACCTGAAAAATTAAGTAAAACAGATACAGACATCAATCCTGGAATCCTAAGCATCAAATGAAGGGATAAAGAACTAGCTCAAGCTCCAAATGGAAGAATAAACTGACAGAGAACGAGCAGAGCTATGGAGTGGAGATCCTCTACCAGCTAATGCCACACAACTTTGCCATCTTGGTGCACAGCCAGCAAGGATCCTGGAAAGGGAGTGTGGGAAGACTACTTCACAGAGCTCTCAACAGAACAGCTCCTGGTAACCAGAGAAACACCCTTTCCCACCCCTCACCCTTCTGCCCTGTATGCTGCATCCACCATTTCCCAATGGGCCATGGTAGCTTGGCTGGACAGACATCAGCTCACTGCCACCCCAGGTCAACCCCACCCCCACCAGCCAACTACCACAGCACTATATATATATATTTTTTCTCATTCCATTTCTCCCTTTTCCTTCTCCCTCCCACCTACCCCTCTGTGCTGCCTCTGCCCCTTCCTGATGGGCTGTGCTGTGTCACCTGGCAAGAGAGACAGAGACACCAGCTTGCCGCCACTCTGGTTCTGCCCTGCCCCCAACAGTCAGTTCCCTCAGCACTACTTTTTTTGTTTTGTTTCTTCCCTCTCTTTCTCTTCCTTCCTCTCCTTTCTCCTGCCCACCTAGCCCTGTACACAGCCTCTACCACTTCTCCACAGACCATGCCGTACTGCTCTGCAAGAGAGCCACTGTAGATGCCCTCTCAGGTTTGCTCTGCCCCGACCTGTTGGCTCCTATTGCACTGCCATTTTTTTTCTGCTTTTGTCTCTCTCTCCATTCTCCCTCCCACCTAGCTCCACATATCACATCCTCTTCCTTCCTTTCTGCCTCTCTGTACCACCCACCAACAGCCTTGCCCCCAAGCAGCACCAGCGCAGTCCCAGACACCGTGTGCCACCACCCAGCCCCACCCCACTAAAACCCACACCCCCGAGCAGCACTGGTGCAGACAAAGCCTGCACTGTAATGTCCCTGGCCTCACCTTGCTGAGTACCGTGCAGAGTGGCAACAGCATGCAGCCCCAGACCCGCAGACCCTGGTCCGCACAGCCTCCCAGCCCTGCCAATCACCACAACCCTGAGCGGGACAGGCACAGACCCCTGAATCCCTAGACCCGTTCCCACACTGCCCCTGGCCCCACTGCCCTGAGCACCAGCCCCAGTTTGTGCTGCAGACAAACAACCCACCCCCATTCCCCCTCTTCTGGGCCAGCCTTGTTGCACCATAGCTGAGCTACCTGCCCTGCCCACCTGGACAAGGTAGCAAGAACTACCGTGCCCACAGATGAACAAGCAACAAAACACGACTAGCCTGCAATCAATAAATTAATAAAATAATTCCTGAATGTCTCAGAGACAGCAAATAACATCAAAACATAAAAAAACAGGACAGGATGACTCTAGTAAGCCACCAAAATAAAACACCAGATGACCTTCTGGTAGAAGAAAAGACACTGGAACTACCTGATAGGGAATAAAAAGTCTAATATTCAGGGCCCTCCAAAAGTTTAACAAAAGAATCAAGGAAAATACAGACAAAACTAAGGAAAAAATAGGCAAAATCATGGAAAATACAGAGAAAACGTAGACAAAGAAATGAAAGAATTCAGGAAAATAATACAAGAACAAAATGTCAAAATAAACAATTAAAAATCATACAAAAACAGCAATTAGAAATCCAAAAGATAAACAAGATTTCAGAAATGGACAACGCGATAGAAGATTTTAGGAGAAAATTTGAAATAATGGAAGACAGGATCAGCAAAATTGAGGACAAAATCATGGATATCACTTTGAGGAAAAATCAGAGAAAAGAATGAAGAAAACCATAGAGCTATGTGAGATACAAGCAAGAGCAAAAATTTGCATGTGATCAGAGTTCCAGAACAGGTGGTGAAAATGGAAAACGCAGAGAAGATCTTTGAAGATTTGCTGACAATAAAATTCCCTAATATCATGGAGGACGAAAAGCTGACCATCCAAGAAGCTCAACAAAACCTATATAGGATAGAAACCAAAATAAAGTCACCAAGACATATCATAATCACACTCACCAAAACCAAAGACAAAGAAACCAAGAGCAGCTCAAGAAAAATGAAAAGTCACACACAAAAGGGAAACAATAAGACTAATCTCTCATAACTCAGCAGAAACTATTCAGGCAAGACAGCAATGGGATAACATATGTAAAACCTGGAAAGAAAAAAATTGCCAACCAAGAATAATACATCCTGCAGTACTGTCACTCAAATATGATGGTGAAATTAGGACATTTCCAGATAAAAAAAAATTAAGGGAATATGTAAAAACCAAACAAAACTAACAAGAATTATTAAAGGGAGTCCTTCAGTTAGAGAACAAATAACATCAGGACACAGGACTGCATCAGTCAGATACCATCCTAGGTAATGAACTCCCAAGGATAAAATAAAACTAAAAGATTTACAGCAGGGAACCAGAGATGTCAATCTGTAAAAGACAACAATGTCAGAACAACAAAAGGGGGAATAAATGGTGTAAGTATAGAACTTTCAAATGGAGAGGAAGTCAAGGCATTATCAATAATAAAAGACTGGTTTAAACTTCGGAAGATAGGAGTAAATTTCAAGGTAACCACAAAGAAAGTTAACAAACCTGCTTATCTAAATAAAGAAGAAAAACATAGTCTCAATAAACACAAAATCTACAAAAATGAAAGAAACGAAAAAAAAAAAATCCACAAACAAATGGAATTCAGCACAGAAGAGTAGGAGGAACAAAGAAAATGTCAGCACCACAAAAAAAGCACTACAAAATGACAGCAATAAACTCATCCCTATCAATAATCAGACTGAAAGTAAATGGCTTAAATGCACACATTAAGAGACAGACACTGATAGAATAGATAAAAAAAAGGACCCATCAATATGCTGTCTACAAGAGACACACCTTAGAAACAAAGACATAAATATATAAACAATCAAAGGATGGAAAAAATATATCAAGCAAAGAGCAACCAAAAAAGAGCAGGACGGACAATACTAATCTCAGATAAAATAGTTAAAGTCTAACCATAAAAGACAAGACATTATATAATGATTAAATGGACAATCCACCATGAAGACATAGCCATAATAAATATCTACGCATCCAATGACAGGGTTCAAAAATACATAAAACAAACTCTAACAGCATTGAAAAGAGAAACTGACAGTTCCACAATAATAGTAGGAGACTTCAACACACCACTGTCAGTAAAGTACAGAACATCTAGAAAAAAAACTCAACAAAGATACAGAACATCTAAAGGCCACAAAACAAAATTGACCTCATAGACATATATAGAACACTCCACCCAACAGCAGCAAAGTACTATTCATTTCCAATGCACATGCAACATTCTCCAGAATAGACCACATCTTAGGCCACAAAACAACCATCAACAAAATCCAAAACATTGAGATACTACAAAGCATCTTCTCTGATCACAATGCTATAAAAGTAGAAACTAATAACAAGAAGCACAAAGGTAAAAAAAAAATCAAATACATGGAAACTGAATAACACCTTGCTTAAAAAACACCAGGTAATAGAAGAAATCAAAGATGTAATAAAAAATTCTGTGAATCAAATGAGACTGAAAATACATCATACCAAAACCTTTGGGACACAGCAAAGGCAGTATTCAGAGGTCAATTTGTAGCAATATATTCACACATCAAAAAAGAAGAAAGGGACAAAATTAGATATTACCTATACAACTCGAATAGAGAACAGAAAAAGAAGTCCACAGCCACCAATAGAAAGGAAATAATAAAGATCAGAGCAGAAATAAATGAAATAGAAAATAGAAAAACAATATAAAGAATCAACAAAATCACTAGGAGCCCTAATACATGGCAAAAACAGAATACGAACCATAAGTAACAATGCACAAGCACCAGAAGAGAGACTAGGTAACTGGAGCTCCTAAAAATCAAACACTTAAGCTCATCAAAAGACTTGACCAAAAGAATAAAAAGACAACCTACAGACTGGGAAAAAAATTTTGGCTACGACTAATCTGATCAGTGTCTAATCTCTAAAATCTACAAGATACTGCAAAACCTCAACAACAAAAAGACAAATAACCTAATTAAAAAATGGGCAAAGGATATGGACAGGCACTTTGCCAAAGAAGACATTCAGGCAGCTAACAGACACATGAAGAAACGCTCACGATCATTAGCCATTAGAGAAATGCAAATCAAAACTACAATGAGATACCATCTCACCCAACAAGGCTAGCATTAATCCAAAAAACAAAAAATAATAAATTCTGGAGAAGTTGTGGAGAAACTGGAACACTTATACACTGTTGGTGGGAATGTAAAATGGTACAACCACTTTGGAAATTGATTTGGTGCTTCCTTAAAAAGCTAGAAATAGAAGTAACATATGATCCAGCAATCCCTCTCTTTGGAATATATCCTAGAGAAATAAGAGACATCACACAAATAGATATATGCACACCCCTGTTCATTGCAGCACTGTTCACGACAGCAAAAAGATGGAAAGAACCTAGGTGCCCATCAATGGATAAATGGATAAACAAATCATGGTATATTCACACAGTGGAATACTACTCAATGATAAAGAACAAAGATGAACCCGTGAAACATCGTACAACATGGAGAAATCTGGAGGGCTTTATGTAGAATGAATTTAGTCAGTCACAGAAGGACAAATATTGTATAAGAACACTATCATAAGAACTCAAGAAAAGGTTTAAACACAGAAGAAAACATTCTTTGATGGTTACAAAGGTGGGGAGGGAGGGAGAGGGGTATTTACTAACTAGATAACAGACGAGAAATATCTTAGGTGAAGGGAAGGACAGCACACACTACAGGGAACGTCAGCACAAATGGACCAAACCAAAGCTAAGAAGTTTCCTGAATACAACAAAACACTTTGAGGACCAAAGTAGCACAGGAAGGGGTCTGGGGACCATGGTTTCAGGGACATCTAGGTCAACTGGCAATGTTCTGCATCCTACTTTGGTGAGTGGCACCTGGGGTCTTAAAAGCTAGCAAGCGGCCATCTAAGATGTGTCAATTGGTCCTAACCACCTGGAGTAAAGAATGAAGAACACCAAAGACACAAGGAAAGTACTTGCCCACGAGACAGAAAGGGCCACATAGACCAGAGACTTCATCAGCCTGAGACCAGAAGAACTGGATGGTGCTCAGCTACCACCAATGACCGCCCTGACAGGGAATGCAACAGAAAGTCCCTGATGGAGCAGTGGAAAGGTGGGATGCAGACCTCAAATTCTAGTAAAAAGACCAGACTTAAAGGTCTGATTGAGACTGGAGGAACCCCAGAGACCATGGCCCCTGGACTGTCTGTCAACCCAGAACTAAAACAATTCCAGAGGCCAATTTTTCAGACAAACATTGGACTGGACTGGGGACATAAAATGATACTCGTGAAGAGTGTGCTTCTTAGCTCAAGTAGATACACGAGACTAAATGGGCAGCTGCTGTATGGAGGTGAGCTGAGAAGGCAGCTGGTTGAGTGGACATGGGAAATCAGGGGTGGAAAGGAGTGTGCTGTCACAGTATAAGGAGAACAATTAGGTCACTATGTATAAATTTTTGTATGAGAGACTAATGTGAATTGTAAACTTTCACTTAAACTACAACAATAAAAAAATAGGCATAAAAAATCAACAAAATCAAAAGCTGGTTCTTTGAAAGGATCAACGAAATAAAAAAACCATTAGCCAAATTGACAAAAGAAAAACAAGCGAGGATGCAAATAATCCAAATAAGAAATGAAATGGGGGATGTTACAACAGACCTAACTGAAACAAAAAGGATCATAACAGTGTACTATGAAAAACTATACTCCAACAATTTGAAAACCTAGAGGAAATGGACAAATTTCTAGGAACACACTACCTACCTAACTACACTACCTACCTAACCTCACTACTTAACATAAACTAAGGTCGAAAATTTGAACAGATTCATAACAAGAGAAGAGACTGAAAAAATAATAATAATAATAAAAATCCCAACAAAAATTAGCCCTGGCCCAGTTGGCTTCACTGGAGAATTCTACCAAACATCCAGAGAAGAACTTACCAGTTCTACTCAAAATATTTCAAAACATAGAAAAGGAAAGGATACTTCAGAATTCATTCTATGAAGCCAGCATAACCCCGATACCAAAACCAGGCAAAGACACCACAAAAAAAGAAAATTACAAACTAATATTTTTCATGAATATAGATGCAAAAATTCTCAACAAAATTCTAGCCAATAGAATTCTAGCATCATATTAAAAAAATAATGCACCACAGCCAATTGGGATTCATACCAGGTATGCAAGCATGGTTAAACATTAAAAAATCAATCAACATAATCCACTACATAAATAAAACAAAAGAATCACATGATCATCTTATTCGAACACTTATTCCTGAAAAAAACTTTCAATAAAATAGGAATAGAAGGGAAATTCCTCAACATAATAAAGGGCATCTATACAAAACCAACACCCAGCATCATTCTTAATGGAGAGAGGCTCAAGACATTTTCCTCGAGAACAGGAACAAGATAAAGATGCCCTTTATCACCATTCCTAGTTAACGTTATACCAGAAGCCCTAGCTAGAGCAATAAGGCAAGAAAAAGAAACCAAGGGCATCCAAATTGATAAGGAAGAAGTAAAACTATCCCTGTTTGTGGATGATATGATACTATACATAAAGAACCCAAAGGACTCCACAAGAAAACTACTGGAACTAATAGAAAGATTCAGCAGAGTAGCAGGATGCAAGATAAACATATAAAAATCAGTTGGATTCCTATAAACCAGTAAAGAGAACTACAAAAAGGAAATCAGGAAAGTAACACCACTTATAATAACCCCTAAAAAAATAAAACACTTAGGAATAAATCTAAACAGGGATGTAAAAGACCTATACAAAGAAAACTATAAAACACTACTGCAAGAAACCAAATGAGACCTACATAAGTGAAAAACATGCAATTGACTTTGTGAAGATGTCAATTCTACCTAAAGCAATCTACCAATACAATGCAGTCCTGATCCAAATATGAACAACATTCTTTAATGAGATGGAAAAACTAATCATTAACTTTATACAGAAAGGACAGGGGCATCTGATAAGTAAAGCACTATTGAAGAAAAAGGATAAAGTAGGAGTACTCGGACTACCTGACCTTAGAACCTACTATACAGCTACAGTAGTCAAAACAGCCTGGTACTGGTAAAATGAGAGACACATTGACCAATGGAACAGAATCAAGAACCCAGATGTAAATCCGTTCACCTAAGGTCACCTGACAGTCTTTTTAACAAAAGTGCTGACAAAACTGGATGTCCATCTGTAAAGAAATGAAACAGGACCCATACCTCACACTATACACAAAAACTAATTCAAAATGGATCAAAGATCTAAATATAAAACCAAAAACTATAAAGATCATAGAAGCAAAAATAAGGTCAACACTAGAGGCCTTAATACATGGCATTAACAAGATACAAACCATAACTAACAATACACAAACACCAGAAAATAAGCTAGATAACTGGAATCTTCTAAAAATTAATCACCTATGCTCATCAAAAGACTTCACCAAAAGAGTAAAAAGAGAACCTACAGACTGGGAAAAAATTTTTGGCTATGACAAACCCAACAAAGTTCTAACTTCTAGAATCTACAGGAAAATCCAACACCTCTTGTCTTAGGCTGCGTTCTCTAAAGAAGCAAAGCCAGTAAACTGTATAAATATATATATAGAGAGAATTATATTAAGGAAATTGCTCACTCGATTGTAGAGGCTGGAACCTCCCAAGTCCGTGGATCAGTATACAGGCTTCTCTTGATTCCCAGAGCTGCAGGGGCTGTCGAACCCAAGATCAGCAGGTCGGAGAGCAGAGCTCTTGCTGACAGGCTGTGAAGATCAATGAATCCCAAGATCGGCAGATAAGGTGATGGCTCAAGTCCCAAGAACCAGAGGTCAGACGAACAGGAGGCAGCCACAGGATCCAGAGTGAGCAAAAAAGCCAGAACATCTGCTTATATTACGATGCAGGCCACATCCCCAAGGAAATTCTCTTGCAACTGATTGGCTACTCACAGCAGATTCCATCATGGGGGTGATCACATATAAACACTGAGAATCATGTCCCAGCCAAGTTGACACACAATCTTAACCATCACACCTGTACAACAAAAAAGCAAATAATCCAATTAAAAATGGGCAAAAGATATGAACAGACACTTCACCAAAGAAGACATTCAGGTGGCTAACAGACACATGAGGAATGCTAGAGATCACTAGCCATTAGAGAAACACAAATCAAAACTACAATGAGATACCATTTCTCCTCGACATTACTGGAACTAATCAAAAACACAAAGAATAAAAAATGTTGGAGAGGCTGCTAGGAGATTGGAAGTCTTATGCACTGCTGGTGGGAATGTAAAATGGTACAACCACTATGGAAAACCATATGATGCCTTCTTAAAAAGCCAGAAATAGAAATACCATTTGATCCAGCAATCCCACTCCTAGGAATATATCCTGGAGAAATAAGAGCAGTCACACAAATAGACATGTGCACACTCATGTTCATTGCAGCATTCTTCACAATAGCAAAAAGATGGAAACAACCTAAGTGACCATCAACAGTGGAATGGATAAACAAACTACGGTACATACACACAATGGAATACTACACAACAATAAAAAACAATGATGAATCTGCAAAACATCTCACAATATGGATGAATCTGGAGGGCATTATGCTCAGTGAAATAAGTCAATCACAAAAGAACAAATATTGTATGAAACCACTATTATAAAAACTCATGAAAACGTTTACACACACAAAGAAACAATCTTTGATAATTACTAGGGAAGGGGGCAGTGGGCAGGGAAAAACACTAACCAGACAATGTTGTTGTTAGGTGCCATCAAGTCAGCTCCAATTCCTAGTGACCTTATGAAAAACAGAATGAAACACTGCCTGGTCTTATGTCATCATCACAATGGTTGCTATATTTGAGCTCATTGTTGCAGCCACTGTGTCAATCCAACTTGTTGAGGGTCTTCCTCTTTTTTTCTGACCCTCTACTTTACCAAGCATGATGTCCTTCTTCAAGGACTGATCCCTTGACAAAAGATAAGTGGTAACTTTGATGAAGGGTAAGACAGTACACAATACTGGGGAAGTCAGCACAAACTTGACCAAGACAAAGTCATAGAAGTTTCATAGACAACATCCAAACTCCCTGAGGGACAAAGTTACTGGGGCTTAGGGCTGGAGACCATGGTCTTGGTGAACATTTAGCTCAATTGGCATAACAGTTTATATTGAAAATGTTCTACATCCTACTTTGTTGAGTAGCATGTGAGGTCTTAAATGCTTGTTAGCAGCCATCTAAGATACATCTACTGGTCCCCTCTCATCTGGAGCAAAGGAGAATGAAGAAAACGAAAGACACAAGGGAAAGATTAGTCCAAAGGACTAATGGACCACAACTTCCACAGCCTCCACCAGACTGAGTCCAGAACAACTAGATGTGCCTAGCTACCAGCACTGACTGCTCTGACAAGGATGACAGCAGAGGATTCTGGGCAGAGTGGGAGAAAAATGTAGAATAAAATTCAAATTTACAAAAAGAACAGACTTACTGCTCTGACAGAGACTGGAGAAACCCCGAGGGTATGGCCCCCTGACATCCTTTTAACTCAGTCCTGAAGTCACTCCTGAAGTTCACCCTTCAACCAAAGATTAGACAGGCCTATAAAACAAACAATAACACACATAGTTCAACCATGTATACAAGACTAAATGAGCACACCAGCCCCAAAGCAAAGATGAGAAAGAAGGAAGGGACAGGAAAACTGGATGAATGGAAATGGGGAACTCGAGGTCGAGAAGGGGAGAGCATCGACACTTCTTGGGGTTGGCAACCAATGTCACAAAACAATTTATGTATTAATTGTTTAATGAAAAACTAATTTGCTCTGTAAACTTTTACTTAAAGCACAATAATAATAAAAACAACAACAAAAAGTAAAAGACCTTACTGATATAAAATATCTAGAATAGGCAAATGCATAGTATTATGGACTATTTGTGTCCTCCAGAAAGGTATATTGCAGTCCTAACTCCTGGTACTTGTGAATGTGATCTTGTTTGGAAACAGGGTCTTTGAAGTTACTAAGATCAGTTAACATGAGGTTATACTAGAATAGGGTGGGTTCTAATCCAATCTGAGCAATTCCTTAAGAAAGAGGAGAAGAGATACAGAGACAGAGGAAAGGCAGCGTCTCTACATGCCAAGAAATGCCTGGTGCATCTTCCCCTAGAGACTGAGTGAGCATAGTCTGGCAGTACCCTGAATTTGGACTCCCAGCCTCCAGAATTGTGAGACAATAAATTTCTGTTCTGATAAGCCACCGAATTTGTAGTATTTTGTTACCAATTCTAAATAGGTTAGTGGTTATCAGGGGCTTGCAGGGAGTGGGGAATGGAGAGCCATTGCTCTGTCTGGGCTGATGAAAAAGTTTTAGAACTACCTAGCGGTGATGATTGCACAACATTCTGGGTGTAATTAATCACTGAATTGTATAGTTAAAATGGTTAAAGTGGCAATTTTTTTGTTAAATATATATTTTACTACAATATATATTTTTTAAAATGCAGCCTCAGGATGGGCTATCCAGAACTGTTTCTGGACTCTGATTAGTGTAGATGGCCCAGAGCATCATGAGATTATGAGAAAAAGAATTGGAGTCTCTTGCAAGTCATTGGGGTGCCCGAGGGGGATAACGCCTGGAAGGAGAGGTAATGCTTTCCCCTGTGGGTGTGCCTGTGAGAAGGGGGAGTGCGTCCCCAGGGTGCCCAAACTCTCCCGGAGCCAGGGGTGCTGCTCCAGGTGAGGGGGGAATATAGCAGGTGGCAGACTGGCCTCCTGGAGAGCAGGTTTTGGGCAAGTCCTGAGAGTCAGAGCCTGGAGGAGTCCTGAATCTTTCCTTCCTGTCCCTGCTGGCAGTCACTTCTGGGGGATGGGACAGAGGGAGGTGATGGAAGTCCCATTGTGATCCTGATTTTTGGTGTTTGGATAGGATCAGAAAGCTCTGCATCCCTAGTAAGACATCATCCCCCTCACGTCTACAAGAGGTGGTGAGTGCAGAGGAGACACCCTGAAGCCCTACTATGGTAGAGCTGCTGTGAGATCTTGATTAGGTAACATGACTGCTCTGTGCCTCAGCTTCCTCAAAAAGGGATGAAAAGTAAGGCTCACCATATTGTTGGAGGATTAAATGTTAACAATGTTAGTGGCTATAACAAAGCAGCCCATATCACAGCAGGAGTTGGTGACTGGAAGCTTGGTTATGCCAGTGATCAGAACTCCTCTGTGAAACTGGGGAGGGTACCCAAAGAGTCAGGCATTGACTTCAGAGCCTTGGAGTACCTGGTGTTCCCTAGGTTCCAAACCTTCCATGGGCCTCTGTATGTCTGGAGAAGTCCTACACCTCAGAAATGCCCATACCCAGGGTTTCCCCCAGAGCACACACCTGCAGTGACCCCAGCATCTGATAAAAAGGGGATGATGGCACATGAGGCTGTGCCCTTGGGAGTGGTCAGGTGGAGTAGCACACCTGGGGCCTGGGGAGTACAGAACAAGCAGGCTGTGGATTGCATTATGGATTTACATTTTGTGGTGGCCAGAGCCCTTGTCCTTATTTTTATTTATTTATTTTTGTTTTGTTAGTGTCTTAGACTGGGTTCTGAGAGAAGCAAAACCGGAGAAGCATATACATATATACACATACACGCGGATATATACATATGTATATATGTATACACACATATACACATAGTTATATATAGAGAGAGAGAAGAGAGATTTATCTTAAGGAAATGTAGAGCCTAGCAAGTTCCAAGGTCATGGGTCAGGTGTCTGGCTGGAGTCTTGTCCTGACTCACATAGCTGCAGGGGCTGACAAACTCAAAATTGGCAAGTCAGACAGCAGGCTACTGGCTCACAGGCTGGGAGGCTGACAAATCCGAGATCAGCAGATAAGACAATAGGCTGCTGAATCACAGGCTGCAGAAGCTGACAAATCCCAAGATCGGTAGGCAATATGGCAGGTCACTGGCTCAAGTCCCAAGAACCGAAGGACAGATGATGACGAGCCAGATGCAGGATCCAGAGCAAGCAAGTGAGCTTTGCCAGAACATCCATATATATATCGGATGCAGGCCACCCCCCCCCAAGGAAACTCCCCTTAACACTGATTGGCTGATCATATCAGATCACATCATGGAGGATGACTTCATCATATAACTGTATAACTACCAAACTACATCATTATGTAAGTGCCAAACTACATTATTACATAACTGCCAAACCACTGATAATCATGGCTCAGCTAAGTTGACACACAACCTTAACCATCACAGATAATTTACAGAAATTTTCAAATTGTACCACAAATATCCATATACTCTCTATCTAGATTCTACAGTGGATGTTTTATTACCCTTACTTTATCTCACCTCTGTCTCTCCAACCTCCTCTCTAACCCTCAAGCCAACATGTTATTTGGATGCATTTCAAAGTAAGTTGAACCTTGTCTTTATCTTATTTTAAATACTCGTTTTTTTTAATCTTTTTTTTAAATAAGAAGAGTAAAACAAACTCATTTTTATAAGTTAAATAGTTCAGAAATGTGTGCTCAATCTTCACACAAAGGCTTTTCAATCCACCTTCTTTAGGAAGGAGTAATAACAGTTGAAATGTGTGTGTCAGGCTTGTATCTTTTCACCACACTTATTCAATCTGTATGCTGAGCAAGTAATCCGAGAAGCTGGACTATATGAAGAAAAATAGGGCATCAGGATTGGAGGAAGACTCATTAACAACATGCATTATGCAGATGACACAATCTTGCTTGCTGAAAGTGAAGAGGACTTGAAACACTGATGAAGATCAAGGACTACAGCCTTAAGTATGGATAACACCTTAACATAAAGAAAACAAAAATCCTTACAACTGGACCAATAAGCGACATCATGATAAATGGAGAAAAGATTGACATTGTCGAGGATTTCATTTTACTTGAATCCACAATCAATGTCCATGGAAGCAGCAGTCAAGAAATCAAACGAGAATCTTGGAGTTCCGGCAAAATGGAGCTCTAGGCAGAAGCACCATGCCGTCCCTCCACAGCAAAGATCCGAAAAACTAAGCGAACAGAGAATACAACAATCCTGAAACCCTAAAACATCAAATGAAGAGATAAAGAACTCAGCCAAGCACCAAATGGAATGAGAAAACTGACAGAGAATGGAGAGCGAGGAGAGATACATGCAGAGGTCCCCTACCAGCTAATGCAGCGCGGATCCACCATCCTTGGACTCCTATTGGAGACCAG
>NW_004444136.1:4083863-4105082 GCF_000243295.1 Trichechus manatus latirostris | reverse complement strand
CAATGAATAAGAAAGAACGAAGAAGATTTGGACGCCTTAGAATTATGGTGTTGGTGAAGAATATTGAATATACCATGGACTACCAAAAGAACAAACAAATCTGTCTTGGAAGAAGTACAGCCAGAATGCTCCTTAGAAGCAAGGATGGCGAGACTACATCTCACATATTTTGACATGTTGTCAGGAGGGATCGGTCCCTGGAGAAGGACATCATGCTTGGTAAAGTAGAAGGTCAGTGAAAAAGAGGAAGATCCTCAACAAGATGGACTGCCACAGTGGCTGCAACAATGGGTTCAAGCGTAACGATTGCGAGAATGGTGCAGGACTGGACTGTGTTTCATTCTGTTTTACATAGGGTCGCTATGAGTTGGAACTGACTCGACGGCACCTAACAACAACAGTAACAGTTGAACGTGTAGCCGTCCTCACATTTCTCTATGTTCATGCATGTAAGCACATATGTAGATCTATCCATCCCTCCATCTGCAGATGCACAGCCCATTCATCTATCTTTCTAGTATCTTCCCATGATACTATAGAGAACTTTCTGCATTTTATTTTACTTGCTTAGATATACAGCATGAACATCCACCCAAGTTGAAGTACATACATTTAATTCATCCTTCCAATAGCTGCATAATAGTCCCTGATTGGAAGTTGCATAATGTATTGATCTATTCCCCTAGTAATGGATATTTTAAGCTGTTTCTGTTTTTGTTTATAAAACAATATTGTGATAAATATTCTCAAATATATGTCCTCAACAGCTGGTGTTTTTGGTTTCTGTATAATAAATTCCCAAACACGGGCTTGCAGAATTAAAGAGTATATCCATTTGTTTGTTTGCTTGTTTTCTTTATTATACTTTTTCAGTTACTTTTTTGTTATATGCTAAACATATATTGTTCTATTTTCTTACTACCTTACTGATGTATAATTGATGTACATTAAACTGCACATATTTAGGGGTACAATTTGATGAGTTTTGACATATGTATACACTCATGAAATTGTCACCAAATCAAAATAATGTATATTTCTGTCACCCCCCAAATTTTCTAATGCCCCTGTGTTAATCAATCCTCCCTCAACTCCCCATCTCCCAGCAAACACTGTTATGCTTTCTGTCATCACTATGGATTAGATTACATTTTCTGTAATTTTATATAATGGAATCATACCATATGCACTATTTTTTGTTCTGCCTTCTTTTACTCAGTATAATGATTTTCAGATTCACCTATGTTATCGCTGAGTAGTATTCCATTGTACAAATATATCACTACTTGTTATCCACTTACCTGCTGATGGAATGCTGGAATTTCAGGTTGCTTCTAGTAAGTGAATATTGCAAATAAAGCCTCTATGAATATTTGTGTACAAGTATTTGTGGGGGCACAGATTTTTTTATTTTGCTTGGGTAATATCTAGGAGATTTCTACAACAAAAACGCTTGCTGGAATTTTGTTTAGGATGAATTGAATATATAGACGAATTTGGGGAAGAATTGATGATTTAACAATATTGAGTCTTCCAATCCATGAATACATATATCTCTCCATTTGTTAGATTTCTTTTATTAGTGTTGAGTCTTTTCAGCATACAGATCATATAAATGTTTGATTAAAATTATAGCTAGCAGGACAGGGCACCATTTTGTTCTGCTATACATAAGATTGCTATGAGTGGGAGCGACTCAACAGCAATTAACAACAGCAACATGTTACTTTTTTGTGTTATTATAAAAGGTAATTTTTCACTCTGTATTTCAATTTCCTGTTATTCATTTTGTATTGATCTTGTATCCTGCAGCCTTGCTAAACTCACTAATTCATCCTCGTAGGTTTCTTTTCTTTTTTCGATTCCTTTGGGATTTCCTAAGGGGTTATTCATGGTATCTGCCAATGGAGAGAGTTTTATTTCTCTCTTTCTAATCTCCAGATGGTATTTTTCTCCCTTGACTTTTTGCATTTGTTAGGCTTTCCAGTGCCTTCTTCTTGATCTTAGGAGAAAAGCATTCAGTCTTACCATTATCTGTGATGCTACCTGCAGAGTTTTTTTTTTTTTTTTAGATGCTCCTTATTGGATTAAGAACACTGTCTTCTATTTCTAGTATTTTTAGAGTTTTTTTAAAAATTCATTTAATTATGAATGAATGTTGAATATTGTCAAATGCATTGACTGAGATGATCATATGATTTTTCTTCTTTAGTTTGTTAATATGGTGAATTACATTGATTTTTAAATTTTGAACCAGCCTTGCAGTTGTTGGACATACCCCACTTGGTCATGATGTAATATCCTTTTTTATGCTGCTAGATTCAATTTCATAATTTTTTTCATAATATTTTATTGAGAGCTTTTGCATCCATGTTCATGAGGGATATTGGTATGTAGTTTTCTTGTAATGTCTTTTCCTGGTTTTGGTATCAAGGTAAAGCTGATCTCATAACATGAGTTAGAAAGTATTTTTCCTCTTCCTATTCCTTTTTCTTTCTATTTTTACACTCTTGGAAAAGTCTTTTGATGAGCATTAGCATTTAATTTTTAGGAGGTCCCAGTTATCCAGTTTATCTTCTGGAGTTTGTGCATTTTCAGTTATGCTTGATATTCCATTTATGCTACAAATTAGGGACCTAGCATTCTCCCTACGTTTTCTTTCATGAACTTTATAGCTTTAGGTGCGTCTGTCGGTTTGTCATACTGTGGGGGCTTGCGTGTGGCTGTGATGGTGGAGGCTATGCTATCAGTATTCAAATACCAGCAGGACCACCCATGATGGACAGTTTTCAGCTGAGCTTCCAGACTAAGACAGATTAGGAAGAAGGACCCGGTGGTCTACTTCTGAAAAGACTTAGCCAGTGAAAACCTTATGAATAGCAGTAGAACATTATCTGATATATGTCAGAAGATGAGCCCCTCAGATTGCAAGACACTCAAAAGATGACTGGGGAGGAGCTGCCTCCTCAAAGTAGAGTCAACCTTAATGACATGGATGGAATTAAGCTTTCGGAACTCTCACCTGCTGATGTGGCATAACTCAAAATGAGAAGAAACAGCTGCAAACATCCATTGACAATCGGATCATGGAACGTACGAAGTATGAATCTAGCAAAATCGGAAATTGTCAAAAATGAACTGGTATTGGCCATTTCGAATCTGACTGTCATATGGTCTACTATGTTGGGAATGATGACTTGAAGAGGAATGGCTTGCATTCATCCCCAAAAAGAACGTTTCAAGATCTATCCTGAAGTACAATGCTGCCAGTGATAGGATAATATCCATACTCCTACAAGGAAGACCAGTTAATACGACTATTATTTAAATTTATGCACCAACTACTAAGACCAAAGATGAAGAAGTTGAAGATTTTTATCAACTTCTGCAATCTGAAATTCATCGAACATGCAGTCAGGATGCATTGATAATTACTGGTGATTGGAACGTGAAAGTTGGAAACAAAGATGAAAAATCGATAGTAGGAAAATATGGCCTTGGTGATAGAAACTATGTCGAAGATGGCATGATAGAATTTTGCAAGACCAATGACTTCTTCATTGCAAATATCTTTTTTCACCAACAAACGGTGACTATACACATGGACCTAACCAGATGGAATACACAGAAATTAAATCGACTACATTTGCGGAAAGAGACGATGGGAAAGCTCAATATCATCAGTCAGAATAAAGAAATGGGATGACTTCGGAACAGACCATCAATTGCTCATATGCAAGTTCAAGTTGAAACTGAAGAAAATTAAAACAGCTCCACGAGAGCCAAAGTACAACCTTGAATATATCCCACCTGAATTTAGAGACCATCTGAAGAATAGATTTGATGCATTGAACACTAATGGCAGAAGATCAGATGAGTTGTGGAATAACATTAAGGAGGACATCATACATGAAGAAAGCAAGAGGTTGTTAAAAAGACAGGAAAGAAACAAAAGACCAAAATGTATGTCAGAAGAGACTCTGAAACTTGCTCTTAAAGATCGAGTAGCTAAAGTGAACAGAAGAAATGATGAAGTCAAAGAGCTGAACAGAAGACTTCAAAGGGCAGCTAAAGAAGACAAAGTGAAGTATTATAATGACGTGTGCAAAGAGTTGGAGATAGAAATCCAAAGGGGAAGAACACGCTTGGCACTTCTCAAGCTGAAAGGACTGACAAAAAATTCAAGCCTCGAGTTGCAATATTGAAGGATTCTATAGGGAAAATATTAAACAAGATGGAAGGAATACACAAAGTCACTGTACCAAAAAGAATTGGTCAATGTTCAATCATTTCAGGACGTAGCATATAATCAGGAACTAATGGTACTGAAGGAAGAGGTCCAAGTTGCACTGAAGGCATTGGCAAAAAACAAGTCTCCAGGAATTGACAGAATATCACCTGAGATGTTTCAACAAATGGATGTAGTGTTGGAAGTGCTCACTCGTCTTCGTTGAGAAATTTGGAAGACAGCTACCCGGCCAACCAACTGGAAGAGATCCATATTTAAGTCTATTCCAAAGAAAGATGATCCAACAGAATGTGGAAATTATCGAACAATATTATTAATATCACACGCAAGTAAAATTTTGCTGAAGATCATTCAAAAGCAGCTGTAGCAGTACATGGACAGGGAACTGCCAGAAATGCAAGCCAGATTCAGAAGAGGACTTAGAACCAGGGGTATCACTGCTGATGTCAGACAGATCCTGGCTGAAAGCAAAGAATACCAGAAAGATGTTTACCTGTGTTTTATTGACTTTGCAAAAGCATTCGACTGTGTGGATTATAACAAATTATGGATAACATTGTGAAGAATGGGAATTCCAGAACACTTAATTGTACTCATAAGGAAACTATAGATAGATCAAGAGGCAGTCATTTGAACAGAACAAGGGAATATTGTGTGGTTTAAAGTCAGGAAAAGTGTGCATCAGGGTTGTATCCTTTTACCATACTTATTCAGTCTGTACGCTGAGTGCATAATCCGAGAAGCTGGGCTATATGAAGAACATGACATCAGGATTGGAGGAAGACTCATTCACACCTGCGTTATGCAGATGACACAGCCTTGCTTGCTGAAAGTAAAGAAGACTTGAAGCACAAAGACCACAGCCTTCAGTATGGATTACACCTCAACATAAAGAAAACAAAAATCCTCACAACTGGACCAATAAGCAACATCATGATAAACAGAGAAAAGATTAAAGTTGTCAAGGATTTCAATCCACTTGGAGCCACAATCAACACCCACGGAAGCAGCAGTCAAGAAATCAAAAGACGCATTACATTGGGCAAATCTGCTGCAAAAGACTCATTAAAGTGTTGAAAAGCAAAGACTAAGGTGTGCCTGATATGCATGCCAAAGCTGGACGACGAATAAGGAAGATCGAAGAAGACTTGACACCTTTGAATTGTGGTGTTGGCAAAGAATATTGAATATACCACGGACTGCCAAAAGAACGAACAAATCTGTCTTGGAAGAAGTACAACCAGAATGCTCCTTAGAAGCAAGGATAGCAACACATATTTTGGACATGTTATCAGGAGGAATCAGTCCTTAGAGAAGGACATCATGCTTGGTAAAGTAGAGTGTCAGCAAAAAAAAGGAATCCTCCAACGAGATGGATTGACACAGTGGCTGCAACAATGGGTTCAAGCATAACAATGACTGTGAGGATGACCCAGGACTGGGCAGTGTTCTTTATGTTGTACATAGGGTTGCTATGTGTCAGAACTGACTTGACGGCACCTAACAACATAGCTTTAGGTTTTACATTTAGATCTTTGATCCATTTTGAGTTAGTTTTGTGTATGGAGTGAGGTATGGATCCTGTTTCATTTTTCTGCAAATGAATATGTTGTTTTGCCAGCACCATTTGTTGAAGAGACTATCTCTTCCCCCTTTTAATGGACTTCAACACTTTGTCGAAGATCAGGTGTCCATAGGTGGATGGATTTACTTCTGGGTATTCAGTTCGGTTCCATTGGTCTATGTGTCTGTTGTTGTACCGGGACCAGGCTGTTTTGACTACCGCAGCTGTATAGTGGGTTCTGAGATCAGGTAGTATGAGGTCTCCAACTTAATTCTTCTTTTTCAGTAATGTTTTACTTATCTGGGTGATATTTCCTTTCCATATAAAGTTAATGATTAATTTTTCCATCTCGTTAAAGCATGTTGTTGGAATTTGGATTGGAATTGCATTGTATCTATAGATTGCTTTGGGCAGTATTGACATTTTCACAATGGTAAGTCTTCCTATCCATGAACATGGTAGTTTTTTCCATTTATGAAGGTTTCTTTTGGTTTCTTGCAGTAATGCTTTGTAGTTTTCTTTGTATAAGTCTTTTATGTCCCTAGTTAGGTTTATTCCTAAGTATTTTATTTTATTTTTTTTTGGGGGGGGACTATTGTTAATGATATTGTTTTCCTGATTTCCTTTTCAGAGTTCTCTTTGTTAGTATAGAGAAATCTGACTGATTTTTTTATGATGAGCTTGTACCCAGCCACTTTACTGAATCCTTCTATTAGCTCCAGTAGCTTTCTTGTGGATTCTCTGGGATTTTCTATGTATAGGATCCTATCATCTGTGAATAGGGATAGTTTAATGTCTTCTTTATCAATTTGGATGCACTTTATTCTTTTTCTTATTGCTCTAGCTAGGACTTCCAGTACAATGTTGAATAAGAGTGGTGATAAAGGGTGGGGTTAGGTGGTCAGGTGGGGAGCTTGCAGGTGCTCTTTCTGGAGGGGGAGGGGCAGTGGCCCTCGCTCTTGACAACATCCTGTGTCAACGTCTGTCCTCAACCACTCTGGGCTTCAACCCAGGGGCTGGGCAGACTTAGTATGGAAGGGCAACTCCTGCTGGGCTGTGTGTATGTGTTTGTACATATATGTGTGTGTCTTAGTCATCTAGTGCTCCTGTAACAGAAATACCACAAGCGGCTGGTTTTAACGAAGAGAAGTTCATTTCCTCATAGTCAAAATAGGCTAAAAGTCCAAATTCAGGGCATCAGCTCCAGGGGAAGCCTTTTTCTCTCTGTCAGCCTCCTTCTCTTCAGTGTTCCCACGGACTAGGAGCTTCTCTGTGCAGGGACCCTGGTCCAAAGGACGTGCTCTGCTCCTGGCACTGCTTTCTTGATGGTATGAGGTCCCCCTGTTTCACTGCTCACTTCTGTCTTTTATATCTCAAGAGATTGCCTCAGGACACAATCCAGTCTTGTAGATCAGGTCCTGCCTTACTAACACAACTGCCACCCATCCTCCCTCATTAACATCATAGAGGCAGGTTTAGAACATACAGGAAAATCACACAGTACCAGGAATCACGGCCTAGCCAAATTGATACACACATTTTTGGGGGGACATAATTCAAACCATGACAGTGTGTGTGCGTGTGTACATAGTTACGTGCATTTGCTTAAACAAAAGGTTGAAGGTTTGCGTTCACCCAGAGGCACCTTAAAAGAAAGGTCTGGCAATCTACTAAAAAAAACCCAGCTATTGAAAACCCGATGGAGTCCAGCTCTATTCTGACACACATGGGATTACCACGAGTTAGAAATGACTTGATGGTGACAGGCTTTTGGTTTACAATTTGCAAAACACTTTTACTGTTTCTTTTTTTTTTTGTTTTATCTATCCCTATCTGCAGATGAGGAACTCTTTCCAAAAGGGAAGTGACTTGTTTAAGGTGACACAGCTGGAAAAATTCAGAGCAGTTTCTAGAACTGAGGTCTGAATATAGCACCCACAAAGTGGAGCTTTTGTGGCCATGGTTGTCGGGCATTTTGGCATCAGAGCTGTTAGATTTGGATTTGACTTTGTTGCTTTGGACTTGACTATGTCCTTCTTTCCATATGTACTAACTGAATCCTGCTTCAAGATCTAGGGTGGCCCTCTGTAAGGAGCCTTCATTTCAAGAACTGGCCTGGGATGAGGAGGAATGGTGGACTGGGGCTGCCCTGTGGCTCTCTCCTCTGGTAGGAGACCTATGCTCACTGCTCAGGGAGCACACACAGCATCACAGACCGGCTCTGAGCCTGAGGACAAACAGGAAGCTGGTCTACACAAGATAGCAGGTCAGGGAATGGGGCTGGGCCAGGTGTGAGGGGCTACTAGATGATCTGAATAGCCCATACACTCTATATCCTCACTAAAGTTATGGGGTCCAAAGACCCCTTGTGTCTCTTGAGGACACGCTTCCCGCCTTTCTGTCCTCCCTCAGCCCTGGCTGTCTCCTTGGTGATGCCATCCATCTCCTCCAAATTCCCCATCTTTTATTATTATTACTATTATTTTTATTTAAGTTTGAATCAGGAAATTTCATTTATTGCAAACAAAAAAGAGAGAGGAAAAGACAAAAATGGTCAGAATGTGTAAAGCTAAGAATTTAAGAGCAGCTCACATTCTACCCTCAGGGCAGTATAATTAATAGGAACAAAGGTCACCTTGAAGCCTGCATTGAGATAGGATTTTTGTAGATCTGGTAAGCAAGTTATGTGAAATAAGGAATAAAAGGAAAAATGCTCTGTGGGTCTTCATGGTAACTTTGGACCACCAGTGTTATGGACATGCATCCCCTAGGTGGTCTGGCAGGAAAAGTAACTTCTAACGTGGGAGCCCTCTTTAGTGCAGCTGGGAGATAGCTTTCCTTCTGTCTGCGTTGGCATTTCAGGTCACTGTTTTTTTTCCAGAGTCCCTGGGTTGTATAAACAATTAAGTGCTTGCTGCTAACAAAAAGGTTGGAGATTAGAGTCCACCCAGAGGTGCCTTGAAAGAAAAGCCTGGCTATCTACTTCCAAAATATCAGCCATTGGAAACCCTATGGAGCACAGTTCTACTTTGATACACATGGGGTCACCATGAGTCGTAATCAACTCAACAACAGTTGATTACTGGTTATCTTTTTTCCAGTGTAGCCTCCATGTTGTACATAATCCACCCTGCATATTAAGAAGGCCCTGTGAACACTACTGGAGAGACTGTGGAGGGCGGAGCTCCCGGAGTGTTCTCCCACTAGGGAATTCTGGGCTGATATGTGGTCCTGAGTGTCCCAAATCATTTTCACTTGACTACCAACCTAAAAAGCAGCTCTGGTGGTGCAGTAGTTAAGTTCTCAGCTGCTAAATGAAAGGTTGGCAGTTCTAATCCACCAGCTGCTGCCTGGGCAAAAGATGTGACAATCTGCTTCCTTAAAGATTACAAGATTGGAAACCCTATGGGGCAGTTTTACTCTGTCCTGTAGGGTTGCTATGAGTTGTAACTGACTCGATGGCACACAACAGCAACAATACTAACCTAAAGTTTGCCAGTTCAAACCCACCCAACAGCAATGTGGAAGAAAGTCCTGATGATCTTCTTCCATTAAGATTACAGCCAAGAAAACCTTATGAAGCAGTTCTACTCTATAACACATGGGGTTGTTGTGAAACAGAACTGACTCAATGGCAATAGTTTTTTTGTTTGTTTTTTTAATGTGTGGTCTCCAGGAGTTGGAGTCGAGGTGACAGCAACCGGTTTTATACATTTATTTAGTCCCTGTGGCTCCTCCAATGGGACAGATGTGCTGTTGCTGCTGGATGCCTGCTTGGGATTTGGATGGTATGTTGGGATGCACACTTTATTCAGTTTATTCTCTGCTTCTACTGCTTTTAGCTGTTTCTGTGCATACATCTGCCAGTAGTTCTTCACATAATATTCAGTAGTGTTGGTCAGTGATTTCCAAGAGAGAGGGTCATGTTTACAGGTACAGAGATTAGAATTTCCACATTTCTTTTTGGGGCCTAGTCTTCAGAGCTTGAGCAAGCCCATATGGAATATTTGTTGAGAGAAAGCTGGAGGCACCAGGACTTGCAGGTCTTAAAGAGAGAAGTTGAGTCTGCACAAACCTCCCACCAGATTAGGCCACACTGGAGACACCCCAGTTACAGCTGAGTCTTCTGCCTGTTCAGAGGCTCCCTTCCAAGAGAAGGTGATGACTATAGGAGTGTTTTCTTTGTCTCTTTTTACTTTTGAAATATTGAAAAATACTAAAAATTAGCCCAAAGAAGTCATGACCTATATTTTAATTTTCCAGAACCAACCACTCTCAACACCAGTTTAGTCACTTCCGTTCTTGTTACTGTGTATGTTTTTTTTTTTTTTAAATCACTGATGCAAATATAAAAGACCATCACAGATAAAGCAAACTGCTTTGTGACATTCTTCATCTTCCTGCCCTCCAGATGGAATTACTGTCATGAGTCTGCTGTATGTCTTTCTAGTCTCGTTATAAACAGCTTCTTTATATATAAACATACCCCTAAATATATATGGATATCTTGTGTGTTTTTATTCATGTAAATGATGGTGATATTTCATTCTGAAACTTGCTTTGTCCACTCAGTGTGATATTTTTGGCGTCTAGCCATGCTGGTGCACACAGACCTGGGTTCTCTGTTCAATTGCTGTACGTTATTCTATCAGATGCATATATCACCCTTTATTTAGCTATTCCTGTACTGATAGGTATTTAGGTCATCGCAGGCCTGTTCTCCAGGGAAGCAGACTGAGAAGGGATTGATGAGTAGGGCATGCACACCGAGCGTTCCAGGGACCCACACCTATAAAGGACAGAAGACACTGGAGTGAACAGAAGGAGAGGTTGAAAGTGATACAGCTGCAACAGGCCTCAGCCAATTCCAAGTGGGGCTCTGGAGCTGGAGTGGCACTTCAGTGTTATCCCAAATTGAAGCAAGGGGCTGGGGCTTCTTTAAGCTGGCCCTAATGTTGGCATCTCATTATATGTGATTCTTTCCCTTGTGTTTTGGAAGCAGCGGGCCCTGTCTGCTTCCCTCCCTGACAGGGATTCTAAGCAGGCAGGTGGGCAAGCTGGGACAGGTCGCATAGTGTGGGGCAGGTGATAGGACATCTCTGGCCATGAGAAGAGACATATTTGAGAATAGGTACCAAGGTCAAAGTCAGAGAGGAATAAGCAAATGTGCATCATGCCCAGATCTGTAGTGGGTGGATGGTGGGTGCTGGTGTACAAAACCAAGGGTTTGCAAAGCAGGGAGGAAGAGGACCAGGGCAGGGAGGCATAGTGGATCGGAGGCAGGCCTGAGAGACCAGGGGGCTGCAGCTCAACCCAGAGGTTGACAGGTGCTGGGTAGGAGTTGGGTGAGGCTGGTTTACTTTGCAGATGTGGTGGAATCCACAGGCACATCTGGCTGTGTGGTTCCTGCCGAGGGCTCCCAGGGCAGCAGGAGGAGACCAATGCTAGGAGTAGCTGAGTTGTTGGGATTTCATAAACCTGTAATAATTCAAGGGGCCCTGGTGGCACAGTGGTTAAGAGCTTGGCTGCTAACCAAAAGGTCAGCAGTTCAAATCCACCAGCTGCTCCTTGGAAACTCTATTGGGCAGTTCTACTCTGTCCTATAGGGTCGCTATGAGTTGGAATTGACTCCACAGCAATGGGTATAATAGTTCAAAAAGCATTCTGCAAACCTACACAGAGTGGTCAAAGTTTTATTTTGCCAGATACGGACTTTATTAAAAACAAAAACAGAAACCAGAGACTCCATCAGCCTGAGACCAGAAGAACTAGATGGTGCCCAGCTACCACCAGTGACCTCCCTGACAGAGAACACAACAGAGTCCCTGATGGAGCAGGAGAAAAGTGGGGTGCAGAACTCAAATTCTAGTAAAAAGACCAGACTTAACTGTCTGACTGAGACTGGAGGGACTCCAGAAGACACAGCAGCCAGACTCTCTGTTAGCCCAGAACTGAAACCATTCTTGAAGCCAACTTTTCAGACAAAGATTAGACTGGACTATAAGAGATAAAATGATACTTGTGAAGAGAGTGCTTCCTAGTTCAAGTAGATACACGAGACAAAATGGGCAGCTCCTATCTGCAGTTGAGATGAGAAGGCAGAGAGGGTCAGGAGCTGGTTGAATGGTCACTGGAAATCCGGGGTGGAAAGGAGGAGTGTGCTGTCTCATTATAGGGAGAGCAACTAGGGTCACATAACAATGTGTATATAAATTTTTGTATGATAAACTAACTTGAACTGTAAACTTTTACTTGAAGGACAATAAAAATAAATAAATTACAAACAAAACCAATTACCTATGATCTTCGTCCTTTCATGAAGAAGCAGGTAGATATTTAAACACCCTAGAGGGTGAATTTGGCTTTTGTGGACAAAGCTTCAGTGCCTTATTCTTTTCATCTGACCCAGACTGGAGAAGGCTTCCTGGTCCCCTGTAGACCATGCACTGGTGGACAGTGGCTGAGCCATAACCCATGATAGCCTCCACCAATTGGCTATATATGTGCTGGGCTACCTGGGAACGAAGAGGGCCCTCAAGTTGGAGCTGAAGATTGCTGGACAAAGCTGTAGAAAGGACGACCTTGGTCCAGGCTTAGGAACACCTTTTTAATGGTGATTTTCTGCTTTGAGAAGTGTCGAAGGAAAGCTTAGGCAAATGGTGTGCCAATTTCTGCCTGGGGTGGGGTGTTCTTTCTCAAAGCTTAGATTTTATGATTTGAACAGGAAAAGATGTTCTAAAAGGATTGTTCAGTTTGATCCAGCAGAAGTCACCAGTGCTGGTTGTGTGCCTGCCGTGTGCATGGTCTGCTTGGGTATCCTGGTTAAAGACGAATCTGGGGAAGAGTTGAGGAAGGAATCACAATCTGACTTTCCCAGGAACCTGGGCTCCCCTCAAGAAACTACCATATGGATGTGATAGGCCTGCCTCTGAGTGCTAAACAGCTACAGGACACTGGGCTGATACCTGAGAGACACCTGGGCTTCTGGGCATACCCCAGTGATGACAGGGCAGGGCTCCTCTTTCCTTTTAGACCCCAGCAAACACCCCACAGTTTTCAACAAACTGCAGCAAAACTCAGCTTCCCTGTCTCACCAGAGGATGAGGCCTCTGGAGACACCAAGACGCCAACCACACACATGCATTCAGCACCAGCTACGTAAATTGCAGGGCCCAGTGCAGCATGAAAATGCCAGCCCTTTGTTGGAGAATTACTAAGAATTTCAAGATGGCAACAGCAGAGTATTCAACCGATGGTGGGGCCCAGGAAGTCAGCCCTGTGTGCATTCTGGAAACTTCCCAGCTCGGGATCCCTGTGAGTAAGAGGCTAGCAAAGCCCTGCTGGCCTCTCCTCAAGTCTTTTAGTGCCATCAAGACTGATGGCAAGAGGTCTACCACCAGGGCTATCGGGGCAGGAGAGCATCCCACAGATGTGGGCTTGTGCCCTTAGGTGTTGTGTGACCTTGGGTCTCCTCCTTAGCTGGGCCTCCTTCTCCTTACCTGTAAATGGAGCTCACACCATCGCCCTCAGGGCTGCTTACTATAAGGATTTTGTGGGATAACAGTTGTGTGAGCGTCCCAGTTCAAGCTGGGCTCATCTCAAGGGTTCTAACACCAGAAGTCTAAGAAGAGGAGTAGGGTGGAGGGGAGCAGCGTGGAGGTGAGTAGGGTAGAGGAGAGCAGGGTGGTGGGGAGCAGGGTGGTGGGGAGCTGGGTGGAGGGGAGCCAGGTGGAGGGGAGCAGGTTGGAGGGGAGTAGGGTGGGGGAGAGTAAGATGTAGGGAGCTAGTCAGACAAGCTCGATAGGGAACCTATGCCTTAGTGAACACAGAGAAACAAAGCTGCTGAATCTTTGGGCGTCTCCTGCTACTACCACCTGTGATGGCCTACCCCATATGGTAATTAAGTCAGACTTGGAGAAGAGAAGACTGCCAGCAAAAATTGACCCAGTAATTTTTACCCCGACCCCATTTCTGATGTAATTCTGGAAGAGGCCACAATGTTTTGTGACCGTGTTAACAGAGCATAACTCCAAGAGTCCAGAGGTGTCCTACTCCTTTTTCTCCAGCAAGTAGTGCTCTAGAGGCATCCAGCTTCACCGAGGATGAAGTCCCAGGGAAGGACATCGTCCAGAGGAGCAGAGTGCTCAGGGAAGAGTAGAGGCCAGGGGGAGCAGAGTCTTGGGGGAGCAGTGCCCAGTGGGGAGCATGCCCAGGGTCTCTGTGTGACTGGAGGGGCTGCAGCAGTAGGGGGGACCACCAAGTGGCAGGCCCAACAGGTAGTCCATGACCTAATTTGTGAGCACATGGGCTGTCCATAAGCAGATGGGGTAGGGCTTTCTGGACAGTGAGTCACCTCTCTGTGTCCAGCACCTCACACAGGCCCTGCCACATGAAGGCTGCTTGTCCTGAACTGGGGAAGTGGTGTGAAAGAAATATCGCACTTTATTAATTCTCCCCAGAAAGGGCGACTTGGGGGGACTCTTTGCAGGTCAGCAGCCTTGACTGCATGGCCCTAAACAGGCACCTGAGAGGGGTGTCCTGGAGCCCCTGCCTTCTGCCTCTCTGAGACCTGTGCCTATAGATGCTGGGCTTGTGAGGGAGGGGGGAGCACTCTCCTTTGTGGTAGGGGGAGAGCCACACAGGCTCTGACACTTCCTGCCAGTGTGACCTTGGCCTGACCTTGAGGAAGGCATCAGGACAGCAGGAGGTACAACAAGGAGAATGTGGGCTTGGAGACGCAAACCAGGGTTCAAGTCTCAGCTTCAGGAGTTCCTGTCTGGCAGCCCAAGCTACGTGTGAGTCTTCCAAGAGCCTCTGTCATGCTCTTTGCAAAAGTGAGGATAAACATACATTGAGTGCAAGTGCTGAGCCCAGGTGCACCCACCTTTCCCCTCTGCTCTCTCACCTCTCCACTGCTCCTCTCCTTCACTCCCTGCTTCCTCATCTCACTGTCTCTCTGTCTCTCTCGATATCTGCCTGGTGCTTTCTGCTGGGCATCTCTGAGTCTCTCTGGAGGGCAGGGTGGTCTCCCCTTGCCCCTGGCCCAGAGGGTAGGTCACAATGGGGGAGAGAAAACAGCTCACCCCTGCCAGGTCATTGTGCAACTGGGTCCCTTTGATTTTCTGGGCTGCAACTTCATACATGTGACAGCGATCATATTGGCACCCTGCAGCGTTAAAGACAGTATAAATGTGGAAGCCTTTAGGCAAAGGGCTAGTTGACCATATAAGGAAGATTCCAGAGTGTGATTGTTAAGGTTGTGTGTCATCACAACCTGGGCCATGATTCTCAGTGGTTTGGCAGTTACGATGTAGTTTGGCAGTCGTACAATGATGTAATCACTTCCACGATGAGATCTGATATAATGTAATCACCTCCATGATGAGATCTGCTATGAGCAGCCGATCAGTGGAAAGGGAGTTTCCTTTGGGGTATGGCCTACATCCAATACATGTGGACTTTCTGGCAAAGGTCACTGGCTTTTGCTCTGTTCTGGATCCTGCATTTGGCCTGTCAGCATCTGACTTCCGGATCTTGGGACTTGGGCCAGTAGCCTGCCATCTTACCTGCCCATTTGGATTCGTCAGTCTTTGCAGCTGTGAGCCCGCAGCCTGCTGTTTGATCTGTAGATCTTGGGTTCATCAGCCCCTGCAGCTACGTGAGTCAGGAGAAGCCTCCACCCTGATGCTTGACACCTGACCCACGGACTTGGGACTTGCCAGCCTCTACAACCTTGTAAGCTATTTCCTTGAGATAAACCTCTCTCTATATTATATATATATACATGTCACTAGTTTTGCTTCTCTAAAGAATCCAGCCTAAGACATAGGGGATGGAGACCTTGCACTCTCTTGCTCTAGCTGTGGGTGAACAAGTTCCAGAAGACTGGATGGAAAGAAGAACCCAGTGAAATACTAGCCAGAGAAAAGCTCTGTGTTCTCTTCTTGCAAGCCCTATTCTGGCACATTTGTTCAAATCAGTGTGTCCTGAGCCACGAGAAATGGCAGCCCTCTGGGAGTGACTGAGGCTTTGTCCCTAGACAGTGCCACAGGCAGCTCAAGACAAGAGGCCAGCGAGCTCTCAAGGCCAGATAGCCTGTAGCGTGCCTTAAAGGCAAAAAGATCAGGACCTGGTAAGGATCAGTACCCAGGGCCAGAGGAGATGGTCTCAGATTTGGGTGGTGGAGCTGGGGCTGGGGCCAGCCAAGCAGTCATCAAAAGGCTGAGAACACAAGTGGCCTTGAGGGTGGTGTTTGGGTAGAGCTTGGCACTTGAGCAGGGCATGATGGGAGTACCCAGGAAGAGTTGCACAGACCACATCATGCAGACCCTGGTGGCCGGTGGGGAGGATTAAGGCTATTTGTGTCTCTCAGTGAGAGCCTAGGCTTTAATATCCGGCCCTGCTGCCTATTAGATGGGGGAAGAAAATCTTACCTCCCCTGCCCTGACTTGTGGGAGGTCACGAAGGCAGGGGCAGCTGCCATTGCTTTCTTGGAAACATCTACACACTGTGGCAGTTGTGTTGATGAGGATGCACATCGGTAGGGCCAGTATGGAGGGGTAGGTTTGTGGCTGGAGACCATTAAAACCAGGTCTCACAAAGTGAGACTTTTATCACTAAGTGAAACTTCCACGCAGCCACAGAGACACAGCACCAGGACTGAGAGAAGACGCCTGGCTTGTCATCCAACTTTCTGTTTGAAAAACATTGTTGTACCACGTTGCCTAGCATGCACCATGAACTGATAATTTCTGTAACTCCACTACTTAAACAGCAATGTTCTGTTGTATTTTTGTGTTAAAATTGTTGGCTCAATGTAATAATTTAACACAAACTATTTTAAAAAAATGTATATATATATATCTATCTAGAATGTATATAAAAATGTATATATATATCTCTATCTAGAAATGGCCCAGGTCCCTCTAAGCCTCCTATAGGCTGTACTTTAGCCAGTAGTCAGAAGGGGCATGGGATGGAGTCTTTACCAGAGTCTTCCTCACTCCACCCCATTCCATGTGTGGCCACAAGAGTCAGAGGAGAGGATGAAACCCAGAGGAAATGGAAGTACTGCCCTCCCCTGGGGTCTGTGGGTGCTGAGCCCAGTCCCACGGCACAAGTCGACGACAGGGGCTGGGATAGACATTTTGATGATATACTCAAGAAACCCCACAAATGCCAGTAGAACAGGCTACAGTCAATAATGATGAGAGGTCTTTGGAAGCCAGGGAGCCCTCACTCAAGAAGGCTAGACGTCTTATCATTTGAGTACATGTCACCAAGGAGTGAAAATAGTAAACTGCAAATACCAAGAACAAGATGCCTTCCACACGTTTATTCCAACAAATCCCAATCCAGTTCCTATCTCCTCTCTGAGTCTTTGCAGTGGGGAAGCGTAGGGTTCATTTCCTGGTTGAGCTTGTTATTATGCTGGGTAAGGAGCTGTAGAGTGTCCCCTGTAGGCTGCCCATCTCTCACGATAAGTTGTGCCCCTTCCCTCAAGCCAGGAACAGTGAGTATCCTCTGGGACCCAGGGGAGCCACTGTGAGCTGCTGGTCATAAAAGCACAGTGCCAGTGGGTCAGCATCACTCCAGCCACAATGTATGTTGTGGCTTAGAGGGCTTTGGCCCTGGACCATCCTGCAGTTGGTGTTTAGGGCTATTTTCAGTGACTGAGGGGTGATATGAAAAACATTTAGCTACTAGATCAGCACAGACACCAGGCAGTCAGAATATTATCTGGTGCATCCCAGTTGGGTCTCAGCCCTGCCTTGCCTCAACACTCCTGTCTCCAAATGCTGAATTGTTCTTTAGCAATGAAGTGGCTTGTTGAACTGTGATGGTGCACTTGGGAAGGTCCTGGGCTTTGGAGTCCAGCGGACCTGGGTTGAAATCATGCCACAGATGTACTTAACCTGAGTCTTGGTTTCTGCAACTGTAAACTGGAGGTTATAATGACAATCCCACTGGGTTGTGGGAAATACATAAAATGATGTGTGTAGAGTACATACCCATTTCTTTCCCTTTCACTTTCTGAGGTTACTAGATTATGCCCCATTCCTCCTCAACCCCTTTAATTTCCTTAAATCTCTGTATGTCACCTGTCATATTCCTCTGGCTCATTTCTGCTAAATTTTCTGCTGACTCTGGATTGTTTTCCCTTGTACCCTTTTCATTATCTCCCCTTCCACCCCAACAACCCTTCTAGGCTTTTCTCTTCTCCTCAAACCCCCACATCCACTTATCATCTCCTTCCTCTGCAGTTGAAACCAGTGGCATGTGCTTTGGATGGGGGCCATGACAAGGAAACCCAACTTTACCTTGAAGATGTGGCACTCCCTTCCCTTCTCCAGGCTGGCATGCAGATTGACCTAGTCCCTATCAGTTTCCTGGATGATACAGGACCTCTCATTAGGAAGCCACTCCCCTCTCCTGCCTCCCCTCACCCCAACCCAATCAAAACCCTTCCAGAATGTTGTATGGCATGGGCGGGCACTACCTGCACCCACACTCTGCCACACTCATCCCTTCATAGTGGTACTTCAGGGTGGGGACCCCCATGTCGTCCTTGTAGAGAATCGAGATAGGGCTTAGTTTGGTGGGTACACAGCAGGCCTTACCAACCTTCATGGGGAACTTGAGATGCACCAAAGTCTGCACGATGGCGTGCTTCGTTGGGGTCACATCATCAGCAAGGGGGAAGAAGCAGCCGCCTTTACACTCGTATGCATCATACTCCTTGGGCGCGATGATCCAGCTGTCCCAGCCAATGTCCTCGAAGTTCACCCGCAATGAGGTCTTCTGACAGTGGTTGCTGGCCCCAGCGCTCCTTTTCCGCCTGGTTAAAGAAGATCCTGTGGCCACATGGCCGTCAATTTCCTCCTCCTCATCCTTGTCCTCGTCTCCCTCCACTGGGCTATTCTTGTACAACTTCTTAAGCACACTCTCCTGTTCATGGCTGATCATCTCCCTGAGCTCCAGCCTGGTCTCCTTGGTCCCATTGCTTCGGTCATTGGAGAAGACGACGAAGAAGGGCAGGCTTTTGGAACTTGGGGGAACACTGATGTCCAGCTTGTCACAGCCCTTCCTGTGACTCTCCACTATTACTTCCAGTTTATTTTTGTTCTTGGTAGAGTCTGCCCTGACCCATCGCTTCACTGCACTGGAGACTTCAAAGGTCTCCCAGCCCTCATCCCGAATGTCCTTGGACATGAGGAATGTCTTGGTCCCCGAAGAACAATCCCAGGAATCTGCTCCATCAAGAACATCATAAATGGCCATGCTTCCTTTCAGCTCATGAGATGAGTCCTCGTGGTTTTGACAGGAGATGTAGAGTCGGAGCTCAGCCCTGGTGATCAGCTCATGCCTGGGGATGGAGATGTTGAAGAGCAAGATGTGTTTCTGAAAGGGGAAGTCTTCTGTGGCAGTTACAGAGACAGCATCTGAAATGCAAATACATGGTGATAGGCATCTCCTGGGAGGGTCCATTGTCATGACACCAAAGTCGAGTTTCATGGTTTGCATGAATGGGAATCCAGCATGACATTTTTTTTCTTTGTCTCTATTAAATTTCTATTTGGTTTCATTTAGCCCTAAAGGTAGAAAAGTATTTTGAAAGACACATTTAAGGTCTTCCAAAGAAAAGCAGGGGTGGGAGATGCCTTGAATTGGGGTTGACAGTTTCTACTGTTTATCAACCATTTACTATGTGCCAGGCATTGCACATGGAGCTTTGCATAATACTTTTCACTCTAATCTTCACACTTGCCTTTGGAGGATCTAATCATTACTCCAATTTTACAGATGGAAGAATTGGGATTCAGAGCATTTAACAGACAAAGTGCACACATCTAGTAAGTATCCTCAGTTGAAAAAAAAAAAAACCACACACACAGCAAAACACACTATCAGCCCTAGAGGGAAGATTCTGAGTGTAGGATTTTAAAGGAGAGATTGTAGGAAGGGGCTTTGAAATTCCAACATTAAGAGAGTTAAATATTTCAGCATCTAAAATAACTTGGAAATCATCTGGGATAGTATCTTCCAAACAAAGTGAAAGTATGGTATTTTTAGTGTTTTGAGGGAAAAAATACATTGACCTCAACTACTTTGTCATTTCAGGCAAAAAAAGAGCTTCCCCTTGGAGAAATCTTAAATCTTTCTACGTTTCAGTTTACCCACCTGTACAACAGGCTTATTTTACCTGCCTCAGAGGGTTGGTATGAGACTCCGATGAGACAGCTCTTAAGACTTACCCAATACTCTACCTGGCTCACAACAGAGCACAGCGAATAGTTCCATCTCCTCCCCTACCTCCTCTCCAGGCTGACATGTACCCCTACCCTTCCCAAAGCATGTGGCCTTTCACTTAGAGAAGACGTACCATTTGAGCTCCACACATTGAGCTGTTGGATGTTTGAATAATATGAGTGGGGTCTATGAACAGTACATTAATGACCTGAAGCGCGCTTGCTGTGGCAAGCCCTTGAAAATGGCTTTGGGATGGCAGTTGGACACCTAGGAAACTAGCACCCTGCCCTGAGTGCTCCCCTCAACAGAGGTGCCCTGGCGTCTGTGGAGGGAAGCAGAATATGCACCCACAAGAGTGCTGGCCCAGACTGCTGGGGTCTGATCCTGTGCTTCTGGACTTGCACATGTGGCCTTGGGACCACTAGGTGGCTCCAAAAGGCTGCACTCACAGAATTATGGGATTTGGGGATTCAGGCCTCTACAGAAGCGATGAAGCCCTGCGCTCCTGACTGCTCAGAGGAAGACTTAGCAGAAGGGAAAGCCCCTGCTGTGCAGACAGGTGGGTCTGGGTCAGAATCCAGCCACTTAAGTAGTATGTGACCTTGGGTAAGTTCCTCCAGCGTCTGCAAGAGTTCGGAGCCCTCCTTCAGAAAATCATTTTACCCTACCTTTGTGAGGCTAGGAGCCCTGGTGGCACAGTGGTTAAGAGCTACGGTGGGCTACTGCTGCTAACCGAAAGGTCGGCAGTTCGAATCCACCAGCCTCCTTGGAAACTCAATGGGTCAGTTCTACTGTCCTATAGGTCACTATGAGTGAGAATTGACTTGACGGCAATGGGGTTTTTTTGTGTGTGTGAGGCTGATGTTAGGTTACAGATACAGGCCCTGTGTGCGCATCATTTTCTATTCCTCCTTAATCAGGAAAATTATTTTAAAAATACTTAAGTTCTTCAAAGTTTCTCTCAGAAAGGATTTTATCTGAATTTAAAAACCTTTTAATAAGAGAGAAATAAAGATTCTTCCAAAGTCTGAAAACATACCAATTAGTTGAGGGCTAAACAAATTTCTGTTTCTAAGCAGGAATGGGATAGGAAGGGAAGGGGGAGAAAGGGAGGGAAGAGAGAGAAAAGGAAGGGGAGAGGGCAAAAGAGGAGGGG
>NW_004444136.1:4078114-4083665 GCF_000243295.1 Trichechus manatus latirostris | reverse complement strand
TTTTTGAGTTAGGGAAGGAAGAGGGAGAAAGGGAAAGGAGGAGGGAGGAAGGGGAGGGAAGAGGGAGAAAGAAGAGGGAAAGGACCAGAGAAAGGGAGCTGGCATTCCCTGAGTACCTGCTGTGTTAACTGTGGCACTGGGCCCTAGCAAGCAGAATACTCTAGAGCAGCACCATCCAATAGAACTCTCTGCAGAGATGGCAGTGTACTATAATCTGCACTGTACTATACGATAGCCACAAGTCACACATGGCCATTGAGCACTTGAACTATAGTTAGTGCAATGAAGGAGCTAAATTTTAAATTTTATTTAACTTTAATTAGCTTAAATTTGAACCTAAATAGCCTCGCTTGGCTAGTGGCCACCATATTGTATAATACCACTGTGGACCCTTGAGTCCCTCCCCAGGACACCCCAGGGTGAGCCAACACTACCTTCCACACTGAAGCTCCTCACGATGTTGGAGGCCGGGGTGGACGATTTGTCAGTGATGTACCTGTTGTAAAGGTCGATCATGTACTGCGGCGGCTCCACTCTGGTTTTGTTTTGGGAAGGGACACCGCTTAGGTTGAGGCTGCGCAGGAAATCCACTTTCATGTTCTCCAGGAACATCTTCAGGTCGAAGGCACCCTCGTCCTGGTTCCTTTGGGGCTCCCCTAGCAAGCTGTGGGCACTGCCTCCAGCAGACGCATGTCCCCAGGTCTCCAGCGGCTTTGCTTGCACGGAGCAGGCCAGGAGGGACAGCAGGGGCACAGTTACCCACAGAGCCCCAGGGCACATCTTGGGAAGGTGCTCGCCGGGCTAGGGACTGCGGGCTGGGGGCCAGTGGTGGGTTAGCGGGTGCAGGGAGGAGCCCTGGGGGAGCGGCCCTGCATCATCCTGCCGTTGCAGTGCTCTGGAGGCAGCTGGCCCTAGTTAGTCCCAGGCTCTCGCCGCTGTCAACCCCAGTGTCCTCCACTTGTGCTTATCTGGCCCCAACGCAATGCTCGACCCCTTATCTAATGAAGCTCTCCGTTAATGAAGGCTCTGTAAACATCAGACGAACACAGAGGGCTTGTGGGAAGGACAGTGAACATTGCAAGCATTCACATTCTCTGTGAGGTCATTGCCCCCCAATTAGGATTCATGCTCATTTCCTCGCCAGCTTGGTTCACAAGAATTTTGAGACAGGGGTGATACATGCTCCATCTCCTGGGCCATGGAAACTTAAAGAATACAGGACGCAAACAACACCAAAAAGTCCTCCAAATAGAGAAACCAAAACACCCAGAAGGCCTCTGGCAAGCCGGGAGAGACAGCATAGGTGTTAGGAAGAGGCCTACTTCCATGGAATCAGATCCTGTGCCACAAGCTCAGCAGCTCCCTGCGTCAGTTTCTCACTTGTAAGACAAGTTCTTGAGCACTAGAGACCAGGTGTGGTGGTGAAGGCCTGGGAGTCAGCCTAGACAGGGGTTCAAACCCCCGCTCCCTCTCTTACTTGCCTAAGTGTGACCTTCAGCAAGCCACATCATCTCTTTGGGCTCCATTTCCTCATCTGGAAATCGGGGCTCATAATACTTATTTCAGATGATAGGTGTAAGAACTTAAAAAAGAGGATGTGCCTAAAATGCCATAGCAGTTAGCCTGAGGGTTGCAGCAAGCCACAGCAGGTTGGTTGGTGTGTCCGGCTGCCCTGCTGTGCCCCTGGGTCTGACTCAGCTCAGAGCTGTAGGAGGGTCCCTGTGCTTCCCAGGTCTGCTCTGGAGGAGTCCCACAATCTCTCTGTGGTCTGCTGGTGCTGGCCCAAAAGGGTTCAGTGGTGTCAATGGGGTGGGCCTAGGGAGAAGTGTGCACTCTGGGTAGGCAGACAGGGGGTCAGGAAGAGGTGAGTTCAGACTTGTAGCTCTGAGGCTGGTGCATGTCCTGGAGAAGGTGCTGTTCCAGTGGCCCTGGCAGGCCCTCTGGCCTGAGGAGGCTGAAAAGCATGGCCCAGGTAGGGACCACAAGGCTCAGGGACCATGTTATCTTAAGGGCAGTAGCACCTGCACTCACAGTGTCCATTTCCCTCACGTGCACCTTTGACCAAAGTGAAGAACGAGCAAGACACTGGGCGGTGGGGGAGTTGGTGGGCATTAAACCACTAAGTGTGAGAAGCCCATTGGGCAGGGAAAAGATGAACACAACTGACGTCCCCTGAGCTGTGACTCTGCCTCAGCGGGGAGCAGGCTGGGAGGAACCAGAGGACAAGGCAGCACCCTCAACGGGATCCAGTCCCTGAAGGCAGCAGAGAAACCCTCATAATCCAGAGGTTGAGCAAAGCGGTGGTGTGGGTGTGGCCTGAATGTGCTCAGGGAGGCTTTACATGATAGTGGTTTAAAAACATGACAAAGGGACTTCCAGCCAACATGGTGCTATAGTCAGAAGCACCATGCCGTCCCTCCACAGCAAAGATCCGAAAAACTAAGTCAAAAAGAGTCACACGTCAATCCTGAAACCCTACGCATTAAATGAAGAGATAAAGAATTCAGGCAAGCACCAAATGGAATAAGAAACTGACTGAGAACAGAGAGCGAGGAGCGATACATGCAGAGGTCCCCTATCAGCTATCGCAATATGGATCCACCATGTTGGACTCCTACTGGGATCAACCAACAGGGGGTATGAGAAAGCAGCTTCATGGAGCATCCAGCAGGAGACAGAACAACTGTTAACCAGCAATATATGCTTTCCCACCCCCCCCCCTTCTTCACCCCCACTCAGCCTCCTCTGCTTCCTGTGGCCACAGTCCCTTGGCTGGGAAGCACCAGCTTCACATCGGTGTTGCTTGGATTCCACCCACCTGCACTGGCCTGCTCTGAGTGCCATTTGTTGGCTGCTGATGTTGTTTTTTTCCACTTCATGAGATTTCTTCCTTACCTCTTGCCACCTCCCCCTCCTTTCTCTCAGATACCTGTCTCCTTTGCCATCTTTGCTTCTTCCTGAAAGGCTGCAAACACTGCTCGACTGTGAAACTGCTCGCTGGCCCGTGCAGCCACTCTGGTGGGACCCCCGGGGCTTTTTCGTTTGTTTGTTCTGTTTTGATTTGTTTGTTTGTTTGCTTTCTTTTTCTTTTCTCAGCTTGGGAGACCTTCTAGTCTGGGAGTACTGCGCAGCTTGGGAGCTACTCCCTTTCTCTGCACAGATGCACAGTGATATCCCTGGGAGCATTTCTTTTTTCTTTTTTTTTCAGGGTTTTTTTGGTTTCCTTGTTTTGTTTTCCTCTCTCTCTTTTTCCCCTTTTGTCTTTCTTCATTTCCAGTTTCTCGATTTATTCATTTTTTCCTTTTACCCTTTTAAAAAAATGTTTTTTCTCCATTTCTCAGTCTCTCATCTTTCCACTCCAATAGCAAGCTCCCTTAGCACTCTTTTTTCTTTGTGTGTATGTTTTTGGCCCCTGTTCCTCTCTCCTCTCTCTCCTCTTTTGCATACTCATCTTAATTCCACACATCAAAATCTCCCCCCTTCTTCTTACCTACGTGGACCATGTGCTGAACATCACACAACCAAACAGCATAGGCACAGCCTACTGGAACCTGCCCTGCACTGATTCTGGGCTGCTCGTTCAGCCCTAGTACATGCTACGAACAACCTATCCCAGCAACTCCCCTTCTGTACCATACCTGAGTGACTGACCCTGCCCACTGGAGAAGGAGGTGAAAAGTATCGTGTCCGCAGATGAGCAAAAAACAAAGAACACACAGCCCGCCTGTTCAGACATAACCAAATAAAACAAAAAAGCAGGACAAAACAAATAAATCTACAATCAATAAACAAGGAAAATAACTACTGAATGCCCCAAAGATAGCAGACAATATCAAAACATATACAAAAACATGACAGGATGGTTCCAGGAGGCATCCAAAATAAAACACCAGATGACTTTCCAGTAGAAGAAAAGGCACTAGAACTACCTGATAGGGAATTCAAATATCTAATATTCAGAATTATCCAAGAGTTGAAGCAAAAAGCAGACAAAAATGGGGAAAAAATAGACAAATTCATGAAAAAGGCAGACGAATTCACAGAAAATACGGACAAAAAAAATGAAAGAATTCAAGAAAATAATACAAGAACAAAATGTTAAAATAGGAGGAGTTCTGGCAAAATGGCGCTCTAGGCAGAAGCACCATGCCGTCCCTCCACAGCAAAGATCTGAAAAACTAAGCTGAACAGAGAATACAACAATCCTGAAACCCTAAAACATCAAATGAAGAGATAAAGAACTCAGCCAAGCACCAAATGGAGTGAGAAAACTGACACAGAATGGAGAGCGAGGAGAGATTCAGGCAGAGGTCCCCTACCAGCTAACGCAGCGCAGATCTGCCATCTTGGACTCCTATCAGAGACCAGCAAACAGCGGGTATGAGAAAGCAGCCTCACGGAGCATCCAGCGGGAGACAAAACAACCAGTAATTTGTGATATACGCTTTCCCACCCCCCACCCTTCTTCACCCCACTCGGCCTCCTCTGCTTCCTGTGCCCACAGTCTCTTGACCAGGACACACCGGCTGCTTGGATTCCACACACCTGAATGGGCCAGCTCTCTGAGTGCCATTTGTTGGCTGCTGGTGTTGCTTTTTTCTGCTTCTTTTGATTTCTTCCTTACCTTTCACTACCTCCACCTCCTTTCGCTCAAATACCTGGCTCTGTGTGCCATCTTTGCTTCTTCTTGAGGGGCTGCAGAGCTCCGGTAACTTGTGATATATGCTTTCCCATTCCCTACCCTTCTTCACCCATGCTCAGCCCCCTCTGCTTCCCACGGACACAGTCTCTTGTGCGAGAAACACCAGCCCACACTAGCTGGCTCTCTGAGTGCCATTTGTTGGCTGCTAGTGTTGCTTTTTTTCTGCTTCTTTTGATCTCTTCCTTACCTCTCACCACCTCCCCCTCCTTTCACTCAAATACCTGGCTCTGTGTGCCATCTTTGCTTCTTCCTGAGGGGCTGTGGAGCTCCGTTCAAGTGTGGAGCTGCTGCCCAGTCTGGGCTGCTGCGCTGGTGGGATCCCGGGGCTTTTGTTTGTTTGTTTGTTTTGAATTATTTGTTTTCTTTTCCTTTTCTTAAGTTGGGAGCCCTTTCCGGCCAGGTGGTGCTGCGTGGCAAGGAGACTTTTCCCCCTCGGCTTGCACAGACGTGCAGAGGGATCCCTGGGGGAATTTCTTTTCTCGTTTTTTTTTTAATCTGTTTTTTGGGGGCCTTTCTTGTTTTTTTTTTTTGTTGTTTGTTTTGTTTTCTTTTCCCTCTTTTTCCCCTTTTGTCTTTATTCATTGCTCTGTTTCTCATCTCTCTATATCTTCCTTCTCTTTCTGTTCCCTGAATACCTGGCGTTGTATACCTCTATGCCTTCTAGCCAGGCTGAACTGCAACACCTGAGAGCGACTTCCCCAGACATCATAGCTGCACTGGTGGGATCCCTGGGAACTTTGTGGTTCTTTAACCTTTCCGATTTTTATTTATTCATTCTTTTCTTTTCTTTTCCTCCTCTTCACCTTTCTGTTTTTCTCCATTTCATAGTCTCTCATCTCTCCACTCCAA
>NW_004444136.1:4075455-4076738 GCF_000243295.1 Trichechus manatus latirostris | reverse complement strand
CTGAGAACAAACAACATCAGACCACAGGCTGAATCTAGGACACAGGATTGTACCAGCTAGATATCAGCCTAGGAAATGAACTCTCAAGGACTATGCAAAATCAAATGCACTACGACAGGGAACCAGAGAGGTTAATCTGTAAATGACAACAACATCAGAACAATAAAAGAGGGAATAAACAGTGTAGGTATAGAATCTTTTAATGGAGAGGAAGGGAAGGTGATACCAAGTAATAATAGACGGTTCAAGGAAGATAAGGGTAAATTTCAAGGTAACCACAAAGAAAGTTACCAAACCCACCCATCAAAATAAAGAAGAAAAACATAAAGTTTCTGTAAAAACAAAACCTACAAAAACAAAAGAAATGAAAAAAAAAAAATCCACAAACAAAAGGAATTCAGCATAGGAGAGTAAGAGGAAGAAAGAAAATGTCAGCACCACAAAATGACAGAAATAAACTCACACCTATCAATAATTACACTGAATGTAAATGGCCTAAATGCACCCATAAAGAGATGGAGAGATGGAGAATGGATTAAAAAATAGGATCCATCAGTATGCTGTCTACAAGAGATACACCTTAGACACAAAGACGTAAATTTATTAAAAAATCAAAGAATGGAAAAAACATATCAACCAAACAGCTACCAAAAAAGAACAGGATTGGCAATACTAATCTCAGATAAAATAGACTTTAAAACAAAATCCACCATAAAAGACAAAGAAGGACATCATATAATGATTAAAGGGGTGATCCATCATGAAAACATAACCATAATAAATATCTATGCATCCAATGACAGGGTTCCAAAATACATAAAACAAACTCTAACAGCACTGAAAAGAGAAACTGACAGCTCCACAATAATAGAAGGAGACTTCAACACACCACTCTCAGTAAAGGACAGAACATCTAGAAAGAAACTCAACAAAGATAAAGAAGACCTAAAGGGCACAATCAGCCAACTTGACCTCATAGACATATAAGAACACTCCACCCAACAGCAGCAAAGTACACATTCTTTCTGAATGTACATGGAACGTTCTCCAGAATAGACCACATCTTAGGCCACAGAGCAATCCTCAACAAGATCCAAAACACTGAGATAATATAAAGTATCTTCTCTGACCACAACACCATTGAGGTAGAAATTAACAACAGGAAGAGCAATGAAAAAAATCAATTACTTGGAAACTGAATAACACCCTGCTTACAAAACACTGGGTAATAGAAGAAATCAGAGATGGAATAAAAAAACTCCTAGAATCAAACGAGAATGAAA
>NW_004444136.1:4009279-4071800 GCF_000243295.1 Trichechus manatus latirostris | reverse complement strand
CAGCACAACTGGAAGAATGTAATCGATGTCACTGAATTGTACCTGTAGAAACGTTTGAAATGGTGTAACTTTGGCTATGTATTTTTTCACCAAAAAAAAAAAAAAAAAGTCCTCCAACACTGAGAAGGGAGAGTGTTGACATGTCATGGGGTTGTTAACCAATGTCATAAATATGTGTACTGACTGTTTAATGAGAAACTATTTGTTCTGTAAACTTTCATCTAAAGTACAATAAAAAATAAATAAAATGACAGAATTTGTGCCGGTTCTAACAGTAGCACATTATTGCCTCAGAAGAAAGGCCGGGCAATTTACTTCTGAAAAATCAGCCATTGAAAACCCTATGGAAGAGTTTTACTCTGACACACATGGGGTCACCAGGAGTCAGAATCGACTCAACAGGGGAGTTTTACATAGTGCAGTGAATTTTGAAAATGCAGGATATTGTAAAGAAGAGAATAAAAATAACCTACAACCGCATCACTCAGAGATGCCTATAGCTAAGATTTTGAGATATATACACGAAACACACACCTCTACAACCCCGTATCTGAAACTCCTGCAGCCAAGAGTGTTTTGCATTTCTGAAAGTTTCAGATTTTGGAAGTGTGATATGGCACATACACTGCAGTAACACAAAGGGGTCAGGACACCACCTATAATCAATCACATCAATATTTCTGCAGTGAAACAAACAAATAAATACTCAAATGTCCATTCAGGCCCAGTTTTGCCATGAAGAGAGTTAAAAGAAACTTGAGGTTTTCAGGTAGTTTTGAATCTCAGGACCTGTTTGTGTTCAGGGTTGGCACAGAGGCTGGTTGTGGAGACTGCACATGTGCGTTGCCCAGGGACTCCGGGATCATAGACTGGGGTGTGAATGGTGCCCCCTGGAGCTGAGCAGTGCAACACTCCTGGCATTATCAGCTCCACTCAGCATGTCAATACATCCACATCTCCTTCATTATTGTGAAATGACTGCTTGAGGCCTCCTGGTCCATATTATCAGGAAGGTTATTCTTGCCCTCTGGTGGCAGCATCCTTTCCCTGAACTTAGGCAAAAGGAGATGGGGTTGGGATGGCGTCAGTCCAGTTCTCTAATGTGGGGAAGGGAGCGGGGAGAAAGCAGGTCCCACCTGTTATTGCTTTTCAACAACACCTGGTTTTGCTGTTAGGGACAGGTCTTGCATATCTAACAGCTGCTTGTCCACAGCTGCTGGGATGCCCTGGCTGGCCCAGGTTTCTGCCTGTGTCTCAGTCGTGCCTCCCACTGGGCACTAAGGTAACAGATGTTTTGGGTACCCTCCCATGCTCTCTCATTCTCTTGAAGGCACTGCCCCTGTATCAGGTGGCTGGGTCCAGAGAATAGGCCAGGCACAGGCAGTCACACTCGGATCCCAATCTGCCCTCCCTCACAAATCTCCAGGTTCTTACACGGACCCTGGGTCACTAGCCTAGACTCTCACTTCCCTAAAGGTGATCTGACTCCAGGGACCTTGTCACTTTTCTGCATCTGAACAAATTTCCCAACTCTGGGTCTTAGGGACCAAGGTTTGGGGTTTGTCCAGTCTTTCCCAGAAGATCCAGGGGTCCTCATGCAAAGGACCCCTCCCTCTCCAGTCACCAGCTTTGCAGGGCTGGGGCCTCAGGGAAAGGCAGACTTGATTGAGCCACAAAAGATCTTAAACAACCCTCTTCTCTTCCTACCCCAAATTGTGTACTTTCTAATTCTTCACTTACTTTTTCCAGAGAAGTCCAAAGTTCAAAGTCCAAAGACCTGAGTTATGATATTTTTATGTGTCTATGCCTAGAAAAGGAAAAGCAAAACCAGTTGCTGTTGAGTTGACTCCAACTCATTGTGACCCCATCCCAAGTGTGACAAAGTAGAACTGTGCTCCATAGGGTTTTCAATGGTTGATTTTTCAGAAGTAGATCTCCACGCCTTTCTTCTGAGGCATCTCTGGGTAGACTTGAACCTCCAACCTTTTGGTTAGCAGCCATACGTGTTAACTGTTTGCACCACCCAGGGAATCCAGGCCAGCATAAAATATAAGACAATCTAGATCAAAGTGTCTGTAATCTCTGCCTTAGTTTACGTTTGAAGTCATTTGGTGTTATAAGTTTGGTGAACACAGGTTTGATATATACAGGTCTGTTTCTTATTTTCTTTCTTGAAGTTGTATCATTTAGAGCCCCTTTTGTCTCAAGTTGCAGAAAAGCAGAATCCAAACAGGTTTAAGCAAAACAGACGATGACTGACTAATGAAAGCTGAAAAATTCGGGGAAGGTTTGGCATTAACACAGCTTGATCTCGAGTACAACAAAGGCCCAGTGATTATTCTCCTCTCTCAGCTCCGCCTCCCACGGTGTTGCTCACAGGAATCAGCACTAGATCCACCTGGAGGCTGTGTGGAGAAAGCAACAGGCTGGCAGGACTGGGTGAAGCACATCCCTGAGACCATGCTTCTGTTTGCACGTAGGAAGGACTCAGCCCCTGCGAGCTTGTGGATGTGCCCAGGTAGTCAACACACTCACTAGAGCTGCAATTCTCAAAGCGGGGTCCCTGGACCAGCAGCAGCAGCTGCTCCTGGGAACTGGCTAAGAATGAAAAGTCTCCGCATGAATCAGACACTCTGGGTTTTAACAAGCCTTTTACGTCATTCTGACGCATGCTTAAGTTTGCACACTTGTTATGACAAAAAAGTAGTATAAGGATTCTGAGAGATAGTGTATGCATATATTGTCTAGCACAGGATTCAACACACGGTAGAGGCCAAATATGAGGCAGTGGTGGCCTCCACGGGGAGACTGGGGTTCGATTACCAGCCAATGTAACTCACGCACAGCCACCACCTGCCTGTCAGTGGAGACTTACGTGCTGCTATGATGCTACACAGGTTTCAGTGGAGCTTCTAGACTAAGACAGACTAGGAAGAAAGGCCTGGAGATATACTTCTGAAAATCAGCCTGTGAAAACCCTATGGGGCACAGTGGTCTGATCTGTGAATGATCATGCTACAGGATCAGGCAGCATTTCGTTTGGTTGTTCATGGGGTTGTTCATCAAGTTGGAGACCAACTCAACGGCAGCTAACAAAAACAATGCCAAATAATTGAATAAATAAATACTTCCACTGCCCTGCTCACCTGCCCCTCACTCATACAACAGGACTGCTGGGAGGATCTGGAGGAGGAAGGCTGGATTCGACATGGGTGAGGAGGGCTTGAGACAGGCTAAGTGGACAAAGCTTGAATGAACATCGCTATCTCGGAGAGTGGAAAGGAGATGGGGAAGACATCTCAGCAGCAGCAGTATGTCAATGAAGCGTTTATGTTTCCAGCTTTTAGTAAATGGAAATGCCTTAGACTCTAAACTCAATGCGGTGGTGTCTAACTCCCAGCTAGAACTGGCAAGCTAGTCTGCCCTCTGGGTTTTCCCACTGAGACCACGTCCAGCCCTCCTTGGCAAGTGCTGACATCAAATGTTCTTTACACAAGCTGGCACCTGTGGTATTCTACGTCACCCGTCAAGTCCAACTCTTCTTTCTGGCCCAGCCCCAAAGTCAGCTTCTCTGCAGAGCCACCCGTCCTCCTTCTACCCTGACAGTCTTCCCCACAGATCTCCAGCCTTCTGTAGGCTCCTTGCCCACAGCTGTCTCCATCCCAGCCACAGAATAAGAATTCTTTATAGGCTAAAGCTCTAATGACATATTTTGAGTGACTCAGATGTAGAGACCACCACCTGTTTATCAGTTTGTCCTACTCTGGAGGCTTGCATGTTGCTGTGATGCTGGAAGCTGTGCCACTGGTATTTCAAATACCAGCAGGGTCACCTATGGTGGACAGGTCTCAGCAAAGCTTCCAGACTAAGACCTACTAGGTAGAAAAGTCTGGCAATTTACTTCCGAAAATTAGTCAATGAAAACCCTATGGATCACAACAGAACACTGTCCAATTCACTTGCCTTGAACATGTCATCAGGAGAGATCAACCGCTGCAGCAGGACATCACGTTTGCTAAAGCAGAGCACCAACGGGGGCGAGGGAGACTCTTGGTGAGATGGATTGACACAATGAAGGACTCGAACATACTAGCAATTATGAGGAGATGCAAGACCAGGCAACATTTTGATCTACTGTACATAAGGTGTCCATGAGTTGGAGTCAACTCTAGACATAGAAATTAGAATCGACTCAATGGTAGCTATCTGTTTATCTCTCTCTAGATATAGAGAAGGAGCCCTGGTGGTGCAATGGTTAAATGCTGGGCTGCTACCTAAAAGGTTCGAACCCACCTATAGGCTCCACAGAAGAAAAGACCTGGTGATCTGCTCTCATAAGTGTTAGTCTAGGAAACCGTATGAGGCAGTTCTACTCTGTCCTATAGGGTCACTGTGAGTCGGAATCAACTTGATAGCACACAACAACAGAAATAGAGAGGCACCTATTGGGATGCATCAGGAAGCCACTTAGTGCTACCGGGACTCAGTTTTCCCACTTGTTAAGCACAAGAATTGCATCAGAAGCTTTCCAAAGCTTTGTCCTGTCCTTAAGGTTTCTAGCTCTCTAGTTATACTGTATATTTATGAGACAGACTAATCTATAAGAGGCCCTACTCCTTCAGAGGATGTATAACTTCAGGAACAGGGCCCAGGGGCACACTACCACCACACTGCCACACTGTCCCCTCCAGACACACATATCCAATTGAGTGACCTCAGGAATCCATGCATTGGAACCTTCTGTTCTTGTGACAATGTGATGTTGATATTTTGGTTTTAGAGTAGAAAGTTATTTCACACATTCAGCCAGTAAACATTTATTTTCCTCTTATGCCTCGTTTTATTGCAGGTCATTCAGTGCTATTGGGACAACCCTAATAGGGTGGCCAGGAAGCTGGGATAGAGACAGATGCTTAGGCCTTGAACTAGACAGCCTTGGACATTCCTGACGTTGCCTGTGGTCTTGGTAAGGTGTTACACTGCTACCTGCCCTTCCTGAGCCTGTTTTTCTGTAAGCCAATTGGGTAGTAAGTTGCAAGGTTTCTGTGAGTCTAAGCAAGATGCTGTATCGAAATGATGAGTCCGTGATAGACGCTCCTACCTTCCACCATTGAGTGGGGCCCAGGCCATCCATCCATATACCACATCCCACATCCCAGTGTCAGCAGGGCATACCCAGGAAAAAAGGCCACCACTTGTTCCCTCCCACTACCAGCATGGGCCTGTTGTGAGACCCAGAAGAGGGAGGGTCTCTCAGCCTACCCTCCCAATCCAGTAATCCAGAAATGAAGACTCATAGGAGCTTGAGACATTCAGAGTGACTCCGAAGGTCGTCCAGAAACTTCAAATGCCTGAAAGAATGGGATAGAACTATTACAGGAGGCCCATCCTATCAAGGCTGGAAAGGATGATAAAAAATTGAGGGAGGGGGAAGGGACAATAAGGATCTAATACTGGGAAGAAAGAGATTTGGAGCCTTAGCAAGCCCCAATATTTTCATTTATTTTACTATTGATTTATACCGTCTTGTTCCAAAAAGGCTTAAAACATGGCATACCAAACACGAAGCTTGCAGACCCACTGGAGACACCCCAGCAATCCACACCAATGTGAAAAGAACCGTTTAGTCTCATAGTCTCATTTACAATTCCTATGGGAACAAGGTAGCATGTGCGTGCGTGCGTGTGTGTGTGTGTGTGTGTGTGTGTGTAAGAACCATCCCCCACCCCCAGCCTGCCATGCCTTACCTGATCTGTGGACAGACTTGTTGATAGGAAAGGCCATGTGACCATCAGGCAGGCTCCCTAGAGCAGCTGCTCATACATCTGTTCCCGGACCATCAGGAGCAGCACGGACGACATACTGGGCTCCACCCAGATGCCCCCAGACCCCCCTCACTACTGGTTCTGGGCACTCCTTCCCCATTTTTGGTTGCTTTGCTCCCAAAGCTGGCACTGCAGCCTTCTTCAGAGGCTGCCCCAGGATCCTGGTGCCACCATGGCTGCCCTTACCCAGGGCAGAGTGGCTGGGAGCTCACACTCTGCCCGCTCGGGGGCAGTCTGAAGCCAGTGAGGCCCTGGTGTGGGACGGTGAGTGCCCAGAGCTCCCTGCAGTGACGGGATGGGGCTGAGAACTTTGGCTCCTTGCCCTCCCGCTGCTCCTCCCTCTTCCTTCCTAGTCTCTCCTGGGGCACTTCCTCATCAATTCTTGCCCGTGGGCCCCGACCCCACAAGCCTGGACTTGTGCATCTTTTCTCTGTCTACATCCTGCCCTCAGAAAACCTGCTCACACCTTCTCAGTCTCCTCTGAGTAAGACTGGGGACCATGTCCTTCTCTTGGGTCACAGCTAGTGGGACTGTGTTATATCCCTACCCCAAAATGGACCCAGATTCTTACAGAAATGCTAGTCAACTAGCTTCAGGCACTACAACTGTGAGGAGATGTAAACTCTGTAATAATGGAGCCATGGTGGTTCGGTGGTAAAATTCTCACCTTCCATGCAGGAAACCCAGGTTCGATTCCTAGCTGAAGTACCTCACATAACCACCACCTATCTGTCAGTGGAGGCTTGTGTACTGCTATGATGCTGGACAGGTTTTAGCAGAGCTTCCAGACTGAGACAGATGAAGAAGAAGGCCTAGTCTACTTCCAAAAAATCAGCCAGTGAAAACCCTAAGATCCACAGGGTTGCCATGAGTTGGGGGCCAACTAGATGGCAGCCAAAAGCAACATTCTGGGACTGGGCTGCTGATGAGGAAGCAGGGCAGCTGTTGCACAAACGTGCACAGGTAAAAGCAGATACAGGCGACCGTATGGCCCTTCCAGTCCTCTCGAGCCCCTCAACCTGACTGCTTGTGCTGAATCTTCTCCTGCTTATGAAGCCCACATAAAGATCTCCATCTCTAAATGCCTCAGACACCTCGCAATGGACAATCTCTCTGAAGACTGGAGGGAACCCCTTGAGGCCACTGTGCCTGCCGGAGGCTGTGTCCTGCCTTGATGCCTGCCAAGGGTGGGCACTGGAGGGGCAGAGTGGATGGGGTAGGACCCTGGAAGGAGTAGCTGGGTTTCTGGAGCTTGGGACAAGGGCAAGAAAGTGTAGAGATGGCCTGTGGGGACCCTGAGAGGAGACTGTGTCTCCCAGACATCATCATCCTTACAGACTGGGATTGATCAATATTTCAAAATGGGTAACAATCGGTTTCTTGAGTTACCACTGTACCTCTTTAATTTATTGGATTTCCATAAAAGCCCATAACACAGAAATCTACAATATAGAAAGTATAATTTACAAAAATATAAAATCTTGGTTATTTTTTAGTATTCCAACACATGACTGTACGTGTTATTCCAATCTGCATGTTCAAACAATTCAGACTTAGCCAACATGATCGCCTCTGTGGAAAATGGTGTCTGTTCCTTCCTTTTTGTTGTAAAATAAAATATATATTAAGAAAAAGAAACCACCATTGGTTGTATGTATAAAAGATTGCGCAGCAGAGTTTGAAAGAAAACACATTTATACCATTATTCAGGCCCTGTTTCCAGGATCGGCGTCTGGCCTGAGTGTTATAAACTGAGCATTTACACAGACGCTCTTTCCATGTGAGGGTGCTGATTTGGATAATCTCCTCCCCAGGTTAGGAGACAATGGTCACAGAAAGCCAGCACAAGGACACATTCAGTTTTCAGTGGGTATAGATGGGCGACCTTCAGGCAGGGCCAATTCCCAGATTCTTTCAAGGGTTCCTAGACTGGCATTTAGCTGCAAAGCCACCAGAAACAGAACACCCTAGAATGGTGCCCTGACGGGCAGATCCTTCTGGGAGCCAGTGGGGCTGCCTCTGTGCTTTGCCCTGCATTTGCAGCTACACCCCTTATTCAGTCCTCACTCTGGAAAGTCCCGAGGATAGTGCTCTGCCGGTGTGGGCTATGGCAGAGGCTTCCTCGCACCTGGAGCAACTGTTCTTACTGGCAGGCACAGGTCTCCACAGACATGTTGGGGTACACTTTCAGAACCACGTTCTGATTCTCATCCAGGAAAAGGACCCCAAGGGAGTTCATCTTATCGGGAACGCAGCAGGGCTCCGGGATGCCTGGGACGATGCCCACAGCCCTCACGATGCTCTGGATGGTGGCATGGTTGGACGGGCGGACAATCTGCAAGGCAGGGAAGGAGCGTGAGTACCACACGGTACTGCACTCACCCATTCTCCACCCACCACAGATTGTGCTACTGCTATTCCATGGCTGAAGCCATGTAAAAGGCATCAACTAGAAGAAAAGGCAAAATCCCAGGGATGGGACACATTTCCTCTGGGTTCAGCCATAGACTGAGTTCCCTCCGGGTTTTGCTGCAAGAGCCCCTAGGCTCTTGGAGTGAGAAAAATTGCACTCCCTGCATGGCACTGGCCACTTGGGGGTGCTTGTTCTGCACACAACCCAAGGACTTAGCCTGGGAGGTGCTATTCAGCGGACAGGTCAAGGGAGGTGCCCAACCAGCCCCCTGAGGTCATGGCTGCCCAGCAGCATGAGCCTCTGTCTGAGGGGGACAGGCAGTATTTCTCATGTGGGTGTGTGTGCCAGTGGTGTTGGTGCGGGAAACTGACATTTCCTGGGTGTCTCAGACTTCACTGTGTCGCAATCTTTCACACTTTCATCTTATCAGCCTGGTGGGGTGGGTATCACTGTACAGTAGTCTTACTGGGGAAGAAAGTGAAGCTTAAAATGACTAGGCAACTTGACCAATACCCTCTGTTAGGAAGTGGCTTGGATCAGAAAGCTGGCCTGCTGCAGCCACGGTGGCTTTTTCCCCACCCCAGGTAGCCTCTCACGTGTGGAAGGGTATCAGTTCAAGCAGCAAAAACAGAGAATGCTTTTCCTTGGTCAGTTTGGACAAGGTAAACACAAACGAGCCATCCACTTCAGCTCGTTGCAGGCCCAAGAGAGTTTTATATAGTGCAGTTGATGAGAAAGGCCTTTGCATGGGGAATGGGGATGAGAGCAGTGTAAGGGTACACTGCACTGGTGGGGTTTCAGCTGGCTGTCCCAGAAAGCTGACAGGTAAGCACCGGCTGGTGGCCGGAAGCCTGCAGCACTCTTGTCCTGCACCTGCCCCGCCTGTGCTAGGCCCTCCCAAAGATGCTGTCTCTCTGCTGGGTGCCTCCCTTCCTCCCTCTTGCACATGAATGGCTTTCAGGAGAAGCCACCAATTCCCTAACAGATTACTGCCACCCCCTGTCTAGGCTGGGGTTCCTAGATGGCTCATTTACTTACTTGCAGATTGTATTTATGCACTCACTTTCCTTCTTGAAGGGGAAGGCATGAACTGGAACTTGGCGGAGTAACTTGGTCGAGCAGGGGGAAAGTATGTGCTGTGTGGCAGGGGTGACATCAGCTGGCAGGGACCCACTGCAGCACAGGCCATGGGTGGGGGGTGAGGAGGTGGAGGTGGACAGAGCCCCAGCCCAGCCTGCAGAGCTGGGGAGTATCTGAAAACCCAGGGCCAGGGAAGATGGGTCAAGAAGCTCAGTGCTGTGTTGTGCACTCTCTGTGCATGTGAGGGCTACTGGTTCCAAGGGTCCCTGCCCTGAGAGGGTGGGAGGTAGGAGCTCCCACTGTGGGGGAGGAGGGCTCTGAACCCAGAGTCATGCTAGTCACACACACCAACACCCTGGGGGCCAGGCCAGGAGCAGAAACAAGAGCCTTGACGAGGTGGGGGCTGTGGGGACCTGCCCTATCTACAGGGGGCAGCATCTACTCCACCTCTGAAGATTGTCACTAGGTGGGACCACACACCTATGGAGATGGAGCCTACTGCTTTTCAAAAGAAGAAATGTTCTGATTTAAAAAGTCAAATTCAATGAAGTCAACACTTTTAAAAGCACTCTGTGGGCCAGACTAAATCCATCTGTGACTTGTGCCCACCCAACAGGCTTCTAGTTGGACTCCTGTCTACCTGTTCACTGCCTGGAATAAATGGGAAGAATCATCCTGGAGTCCCTGGGTATCGCAAACGATTAACATGCTCAGCTGCTAATCAAAAGGTTGAAGGTTTAAGTCCAACCAGAGGCACCTCTAAAGAAAGGCCTGGAGATCTACTTCTGAACAATCATTGATTGAAAACCCTATGGAGCACAGTTCTACTCTGAATACTGGGGGTCACTATGAGTCGGAGTCAACTCCACAGCAAGTGGCACTGGTTTTCATTTTTATCCCTATTTTATAGAGACATAAACATAGGCTCACAGACGGAAAGGGACTTGCCTACTACTAAGAGGTGGGCTGAGAGTTATAATTGGACAATGCACAACAAAATTACCTTGAGAACACAGCAACGCTCCTCAGGGCACACCTACCTTGGGCATGGGGAACTCACAGGCTCCCGCGCAGTAATAGGCGTCGAAGGACTTGGGCGAAATGATCCATTCATTCCACCCAATGTCTGCGAAGTCCACCTTCAGATACCTCCGTGAGCAGACTCGCGGCTCATTCCACTGCTTCCTCCGTGCTTTCTGCATGGTCTTCTCGTCGAAGTTCAGCACTTGCGAGGAGGCCATGAACAGGTCCTGGCCCTTTCTCCTGCGGTCCTTGCGTCCTGGCCGGGGTTTCAGCGCCCGGAAGGGGCTGGGCCAGAGCTCATGCTTGTGGTAGTGCTGGGGGCGGTGGGAAGGCGCTGGCCACTCATCCAGCCCCGGTAGCTCGTTGTCCTGGAGGGGTCCGCTGGCCTGGGCAGCCCGGCGCACTCGGGGGTCGGCAGAGTTGTTGGGGGCTGTGAGGGGCTCAGGGTCTCCAGCTGGGAAGGGGTCGTATCTCTGCAGCGTCACTGCCACGCTGTTGGGCTCCGAGATGGCCAGGTCATTGGCGTAGATAAGGATGTAGGGTGCGTGGGGGCTGGGCCTAGGCACCCCCGGTTCCTTCTCCCCAGCAGTCAGCTGTGCAGAGAGGAGCAGCTCACCATCCCGGCGGGCCGCCTTAACAATGGGGGAGATGTCGTTGGCCTGCCACAGGCCCCGTGGTGGTGGGGCCAGGGTTATGGCCCCCCGGAGCAGCCCCTGGGAGGCCGTGTTCTGTGAGAGACTGTGGAAGAGTAGGTGGTGGCGGGCGAGTGGGCCTGGGGGCAGCAAGCGGCAGGAAGCATTCTTTGACAGCTTGCACAGTGCCTCCCGTGCCCAGGGCCACCAAGGTTCGGAATAGAAATGGAAGGTGGCTGAGAGGATCACTTCTGAATCTTGCATGGAAGTCAAGTTAAAGAAATACGAGGCCTTCTGGTCAACCACTTCTGCAAGGAAAGGACGGAGGGCATGTCTGTTAGGTTCTTTAAGTTTTCTCCTGGATGGGCCCTGGAGCCCAGGGGTTGGGTGGAGGAGGAACTCCCTCTTACACAGTGCCCACCTCAGCATGTGCAATCCTCACAATTGACTGATGAGGTGCCACTTGCTGTCCTCAGTGAGCAGATGAATGGAGGTCAGACAGGTAAGGGAATTGTCAAATATACCACAGCAAAAACATGGTTTGCGCTTACACCTGCTGGACTCTACAGCCACTGCCTCTCAATGAACAAACGTCCCAGTGACAGAAAGTACAAATAACTTCATTGATAAGGTGGAATTGGGTGTTCAGGATGGTTTGAGTTGGTTCAAAATCCACCTGAGAGCCAGCCCCTCTTGTGTGTGCACAGCCCCATATTTTACTGTATCATGTACTACACTATCCATGGATATACTGCTAAATGTACATTACTCCAAATCAGGTGAAGTAAAGACCCTCATACTTCTGCTGCACTCTGAGTGTCTTCCAAGGGTACAAGGAGCTAAGAGAACAGTCATTTGAGCATCTGCAGTTTGTTTTACCTGAGGATTGTTAGGATTGTTTTATAGAGAGAGAGCAATGTCAGGTTGCACAGGGTCATTCAGCAAAGTCTCCCAATTCCAGGATGCTCTCTAGTGGCCTCATTCATCATAAAGACCAGGGTACCCCAACCAACCATCTCATCTGCAGCTCGAGAATGCCCCTGCTTCCCTGGGTTCTCGACCACCCCTTTTTTCTTACCTGGTTCTACCACGTGTGCCCTAGGGACCCAGGGCAGAGAACCCTGTCTGCAGTCCTAGGATAATGACCAGAACCTTGGAAGCATGGGGACTCTAAAATGTCCAAGTCCTCTGTACGGTGAATAGAAGAGGGAGGGAGCTTTCCTGGTGCCTCCTCTCTGAGGCTGTGGAAAATGAGCAGGAGACCAGGAGCGCCTGCTGTAGGCTTTCTCCTGTCTGCAGGATAAAGCTGGAAGAGGTACAGAGCTCCCAAACCCTGATGCGTGTGTGTGCTGGGTCACTGAGCTCTCTGAGGGCCATGGCGCCTCTAACACCTTCACAAACAGCATCAGCTAGCATGCTCCTTCCTTTCTCCTTCCTTCCTTCCTTCCTTCCCTCCCTCCCTCCCTTCCTTCCTTCCTTCCTTTTAAGCAATACAGTCAGTTTAAGGTTATTTGTTTCTGTTGGGAAGGAGGCATAATTCATCTGGGAATCCCATGTGCTCTTAGGGGACTATGACAGAGAGAAAGAAAAGAAGAGAAAGTGCATCTATGGCGGGCTTGCTAGATGCCAGTCTCTGCTTAGGAGACACTCCAGAGATGTGACCTTATTTATGCCTCACATAAGCCCCGAGGAGGTGATGCACCCCACGATGGACCCCACACAAGAACAGAGCACGTTCTGGTGCACATTTCAATGTGGCTCCCCCAACACTGTGGCCTTGGGTGTCATAGTCTTCAGTCCAAACCTCACTGGGACACTTGTTAACAAGACAGTCTCCCAATGCCCTTCTTCCCCTGGAGATGCTGTTTCAGAGTGTCCAGTATTTTAACCAGCAGCCTGGGGGATTCTAACTCTCAGGGAGGTGTGGGGAGCACTGGCAGCTGGTAGCACACTCTAGTGGCTGTGAGTTTGCAGCATCTGGGGTTGGCCTGTGGGCACACTGAATGTTCACCAACAAATCTGTACCCACTCCCCAGGGTAGATCATGCCCTAGGAAGTGAGGTCCCAGGCCCTAGCGGAACCACACCATACACTGCACCCCACTCTCCTCACCTGTTTCATAGGAGAAATAGAATCTGCATACCTCTATCTCAGGTGATTGTTCTGAGGATTAAATAGACAGCCTATGTAGTGTTTGTGCCAGGCACAAAGGATGTGTCCCCAAATGTGGCCCCTGTCACTTTCATCTAAAGGACTCAGGCTGGCACAGGAAGCTCTTCCTGCATTACCTGGGCCTTTTCCACGTTCAAATCCAAACACCTGAGCAGGACCCAGCTAGCATGGCAGATGTACGTTCTTTTGCACAGTTCAAGTCTTAACTCACAAATTGTTCTGCTAACAGGCCGTGCCAGAACACACATCAGATGCTCTAGGACTGACCTTTCCAGTCTTTCCAAAGAGCCGGCCCAGCGCAGCAGGGAGCAAACAGTAACTCTGGCCTGGATCCTACAGCCCTAGGAGGCTAGGAGGAAACACTGCAGGGATGGGGCTGGGCTCCCTAGGAAGAGCAATTTGGCCTCACAAGAGGGGCTAGAAAGGACAAGTGTGACCAAGATGGCAGTGACAGCAACTTTGGCCCAAGGTGGTGTGGCCGGAGGAAGGTGAGGGAGGCCCACCCTGGGGGCAGTGAGCAGCATGCAGACAAATGGGTGCGTGGCGGAGGGCTGCCTGGGCCCCTTTCCCAGCGCTGACTTCTGCACAGGTGTGGGAGGGGAGCTGGAAATGCTGCCCTGCACTTAGACTGCAAACTACAGAGCACGCTCAAAAGCTCAGAGATTCAAGAGTTGGGAGGAGCCTTAGCAGCCCTGCTGCTCCATCCTCCTCTCAAGGCAGGACTCCTTCCTCTGTTTTGGCTGGAACACCTCTGGCTGCAGGGCGCTCACCCCTCACTAGGCAGCCTGCTCCAGGAAAATCCTCCTTGCTGGGAACCACTTAGGTGGGGATGGGTCACCCCACCCCCCAGCGCATGAATGGCTACAGCTCTGGGCTGGCCCCTGCTCCCTGGGCTGTACCTGCCTCTATGCCATCCAGGGGTCCCCAGGCTGGGGTACAGAGAAGCGGCACCTACCTGAAGTCACAAAGAGAGGCCCCCACAGAAGTCCCCACTCCCTGTGTAGTGTGCTGGTGCCTGTGGCTGCTTGTCACAGAGAAAGAGCCTTCCTTCTCGCCTTCTCTTCTCTCTGTCTTTCCTCCTTCCTTCTCTCCTCCCTGCATCCTTCTCCCTTCCCTCCCTTTCATCGTTCTCTTCTTCTCTCTGTCTCCCACTGTTATGAATTGTGTCCTCCAAACATGTGTCAGCTTGGCTAGGCCGGGATTCCCAGTATTGTGTGACTGTCCACCATTTTGCCATCTGATATGATTTTCCTATGTGCTGTAAATCCTACCTCTACGATGTTAATAAGGCAGGATTAGAGGCAGTTATGTTAATGAGGCAGGACTCAATCTACAAGATTAGGTTGTGTCTTAAGTCAATCTCTTTTGAGATATAGAAGAGAGAAGTGAGCAGAGAGACAGGGAGACCTCATACCACCAAGAAACAAGAGCCAGGAGAATAGTGTGTCCTTTGGACCAGGGTCTCTGCCCTGAGAAGCTCCTAGACCAGGGGAAGACTGACAGGGACCTTTCCCCAGAGCCGACAGAGACAGAAAGCCTTCCCTTGGAGCTGGCACCCTGAATTCGGACTTCTAGCCTCCTAGACTGTGAGAATAAATTTTTCTTTGTTAGAGCCATCCACTTGTGGTATTTCTGTTACAGCAGCACTAGATGACTAAGACACCCTCCTCCCTTCTTCTTACTCTCCTTTTTTCTTTCCTTCCTTCCTTTCTTCCTCCCTCCTTGCAATAAACATCTGTGAAACTCCTACTCCAGGCTAAGTACTGGGCTGACTGAGGACAGAGGCAAAGGTGGTCAGAGGTGTCCAGGTGTCAGACTAGTGGGCAGACAGACAGGTACGCAAAGATGCCCACCTACAGCTTTACAATGCACTGTCCATGCGGGCCTGGGTACTGGAGCACCCATCACAGGTCACTTCACTCCGAGTCCTCCAGTGGCTCTCCACTGCTCCAAAATACAACTCAATGCCTCACCAAAGTCCTACCTGATCTGGCGTGCCTCCTTCCCCAGCTTCACACCCTCAGCCCCCTGAGCTAGTCACACTGGCCTTCTCGTCCTTCCAACACTTGGCTTCCCCTCTCAGGCCTCCGACGCAGCCATTCCTTCTGCCTGCGTTGTGTTCCCCTGCAGGACTCTACTCAAATGGTATCCTCAATGAAGGGAAGGGCAGCCTCCGCTCCAGAAGGCTGGAAGAGCAACTCCATCACCCTATCTACCTCCTTGGCTTCACTTGCCTTCACAGCACTTCTCAACATCCAGATATACATTTGTTTATTGTCTTCCTCCTAGAACATAAACTCCAAGCGGGCAGGGCCTTTGCCAGTTTTGTTCACTTCTGTACCCCTAGATTCTAGCATTGGCTGACAGTTTGTGCTCAGAAGTAAGTGTTAAAAGACTGAATTACTGGAATAAATCCTGCCTATGCAGCCCCTGCATTGAAGGAACAGGGAAAGAGTGGGGTCGTTGCTAAGTCTACCCATTTTAGTTAACAAGTGGGGTTCCTGGCCTGCTGTCCTGGGGCTCAGTAACCGCATCCTTAAAGAGGGCCAGAAAGCCTCATTCTTTCTAGAGATGCTGCTGATGATACAAACCCAACTGGAGACACTGGGCAGCAGGATCTTTGGCCAGTTCCATCTCGTTGAGCCTCAGTTTTCTCGTATTTAACCCAGGAATAACATTGTTTAACAGTTATGGAGCTCCAACTATATGCTGGGACCTGTTCTGGGTGTTCTGAACACTTGTTCCTCATTATTAAAACGAAGGGAGTATGAATGGATTGTGTATTTAACAGATAAAGAGATGGAGGTTCACAGAGGGTGCATAACTTGCCCCAGGTCACTGGAAAGGGCAAGGCAGGATGTGGATCTAGGCTTGTCTGACCCCACCCTGTGTGCTCTGCATATAATCGTATTCTGCTCCCAGCAAATGTAAAAAGATCAGTGGTGTAAATGGTTAATGCACTTGGCTGTTAACCTAAAGGCTGGAGGTTCAATTCCACCCAGACGCACCTCTGAAGAAAGGCCTATTTCCAAAAAATAAGCCATTGAAAACCCTACGGAACACAGTTCTATTCTGACACGATGGGATCGCCGTAAGTCAGAGTTGACTCTATTGCAACTGGCTTGGTTCTGGTTTTGTGAACTGCAACATGCTTTGCAAACGTAAGTAAGTCTTTGTTTAAATTTTTTGAGTCTTGCCTCTCCAAGGAAGAAAGGACTGACCTTATTAAACAAATTCATCTCTCTATGGATCTCCAGAAATCTTAAGACCCTGACCAAAGGACTTTGCAGGGCACTCATTCTCTTCCTTGAGGGCAGTGAAGATAGGCCTGAAGGGAGGGGTTGGAGAAGGGGCCTCCTAGCCCCAGGGTCCCTCCTGGCTCTCTGCTGGCTAGCCCTCAGGCCAAGTGCACCCCTCAGAGTTCCACCCCTTATAAACAGAACCGAGGCCACCTGAAGAGATGTGCCTTCATGCCCTGCCCTTGAAATAGTCGTCAGTGCCCGCCACAGATGACCAGGCTTGGAGAGCACTGGGCCAAAGATGAAGCACCAAAGCTGCAGGAAGGAGGTGGTGGGCGGGGCAGTGGTTGCTGAAGAGGACAGAAGGGAACTAATCCGTAATGGTCGTCTATTTCCACACAGGCTCCAGAGTCAGACTGCCTGGTTTAAATCCCGGTTGTATTACTGACTAGCTATAGGGGTTAGGTAAGTCATGGAACCTCTTTGTGACTCCATTTCCTCTTCTGTAAACCAGGCAGGGTATGTATATGTACCTGCTGACATGGTTGTAGGGATCAAGTGAGGTCACCTCTGTAAGTCTGCAGCACACAGCCTGGCACCCGGCCCATGCTCAGTGCAAACTAGCCATATGGCCTCATGGTGGCTACAGTCCAGGCACCAAAACACACTCGCTCCCTGTCCTCGTTCCGGCTGCTAGAGGCATTGCCACCATCCAATCCCTTCAGCAGGAGCCTGAAGATGCTTGTGAACTCTTCCTTTCCTGCATCTAACTGCTCCCTAACTCCTGCTGGTTTCGCGTTCCATCTTCCCACAACCATCCTGAACTCCACATCCTTCCAATCCTGCCTGCACCCATGCCTGGCCTCGACTGCAACAGCATCTCTGGATTTTCTCATCCCCTGGACACATACATGCTTCAAAGAGAAATCATCTATGACAGATAAAGGCTTAAAAGCTTTATTATATGAAAAACCTCTGCAAATCAGTAAGAAGAAGGAAAGAAGCCCAATAGGAGGAAGCAACTTCCACAGAGAAAATACAAATGGACAACAGGCATGAAAAATAGTTCAAGATGACCACTAATGGAAAAAAACATAATTTTGAACAAGGAAATAAATCTTACCTGCATGTTGAAAATATGATTCCATTAAGGTAAAAACAATGGAGATCAACTGATCTATCTATCTATCTATGGAAAGATTCCACCAAAATATTAACTGCGGTTATGTTTGGGTGTCTCTCCCTGAGTGGTATAAACAGTTAATGTATTCAGCTGTTAACCAAAAGGTTGGAGGTTCAAGTTCACCCAGAGGTGCCTCTGAAGAAAGGGCTGGGTATCTGCTTCCAAAAAATCAGCCATTGAAAATTCTACAGAGCACAGCTCTACTCTGACACTCATGGAGTTGCCGTTAGTCAGAACTGACTCTATGGCAACTGGTTATTTGTTATGTCTGGGTGTGTGATTAGGAATGACTTATTTTCTTTACTGTGATTTCCAGACCTTCCCCAATAAGCATGCATTTCTTTTATAAACATTCTCTATTCTCTCTCGGATGCATGCTTACTGTTACACTGCCTAACATTCAAGGCTGTTTATAGACCTGGCCACCACCTACTTGTCCAACTCTCCTCACACATTGTTGTTGTTAGATGCCATCGAATCGATTCCAGCTGATAGTGACCCTCTGTACAACAGAACGAAACACTGCCTGGTCCTGCACCATCCTCACAATTGCTATTATGCTTGAGCCCATTGTTGCAGCCACTGTGTCAAGCCATCTCGTTGAGGGTCTTCTTCTTTTTCACTGACCCTCTACTTTACCGAGGATGATGTCCTTCTCCAGGGACTGGTCCCTTCTGATAACATGTCCAAAGTATGTGAGACATCGTCTCGCCATCCCTGCTTCTATGGAGCACTCTGGTTGCACTTCTTCCAAGACAGATTTGTTTATTCTTTTGGCAGTCCATGGTATACTCAATATTCTTTGCCAACACCACAATTCAAAGGCACATTATTTCCTCATTAAAACCAAACTCTTCATGGTTCCAGCACACAGTGGATGGCTTCCCTTCCACACCTTGCTAAACCCCACTTGACCTTCAAAGTCTGTTACGGGCCTCCCCTACTGTGAAGGCTGCACTGGCCCCACCCCTGCTGGGCTGGGGCTGCTCCTCTAAGCTCCACCGAATCCCCACATCCCATTATCGCTCCATCACGCCACCTGTACCACAGGCCCACTTCTATCCTCCCTACCAGTTTGCGAGCTCCCCTGGGGCATGGCCAATATTCCAGCCTAGCTTACAGTACCTGCCTCCTAACCACATGCTGAGTAATACTCGGGGAACTGAAGTGAGCTTCACTTTTGGCATTTTGACAGACAGGCGTGTATTATTACCTCATTTTAGAAATGAAGAAATTGAAGCTGAGAGAGATTAGGTAACTTACCCAGTATCATGTAGGTAAGTGGCAAAGCTTAGAGTTAAACACAGGTCATTCAGGGAGCAGGGGAAGGTATAACCTTAACCCCTAGGGTCAGGCTCCAAGGCAGAGTCCACCGATGCTGATTTAATAGGGAACACTGTGTACGTCAGGGAGCAGTGGGGAGGGGAGAGGGGACGAGCAGTGAATGTAATAATAGCAATAACAATAAAAAACCAGTTGCCATCAAGTTGGCTCCGACTCGTGGTGACCCCGTGTGTCAGAGTAGAACTATGCTCCATAGGGTTTTCATGGCTGTTTTTTCAGATCACCAGGACTTTCTTCTGAGGTTCCTCTGGGTAGACTCAAACCTCCAAACTTTTGGTTAGCAGCTGAGCACATTAGTTGTTTGCACCACCCAGGGACTCCAATGTAATAACAGCAATAGTTGATATATTATCCACACTTACACCGGCAGGTTTTAATCTCATCTCAAACAACCCTATCAAGCAGGGAGTATTAGCCCTGTATTATAGGGAATAAGACTGACTCATGGACAAATTTAATCCCTCGCCCAGATCATACAGTAGGCAGTAGAATCATAATTTGGCCCCAGGCAGCCCACCTTCACAGGTAGCAATCTGAACCTGAGCTCTGCTGCCTGGGGCAGGCAAGAAACACAAGCTATTGCACCAAGGTTTCACAGCCTGATGCACCGGTTGTTTAGGGAGAGATGTCACCCCACCAAAGGGGAGGCAAATTCCAGGACCAGAGCTGGCGCCTCCCACATCTGAAGCCTCAGCTGTAAGATGAGGGGGTCCCTGCTCAGACATGTGCCTTCTCCCGGTTGGGGCAATAGGTCATGGAGGGGGAACAGCTGGGAACTGGAGAGGGCTGGGTAGAAAACAGCTCAAATAAATCAAGGGACGGGAGGAGAAACCAACCAGCCTGGGCCCCTGCTCTATGCCAGGCACAAAGGCCACCTTACCCCACTTAATCCTAACCACTGCATTGCAGACAGGACGCTGGAGCTCAGAGAGAAACTGACTTGTGCCACACACACAGCCAACAGGTGCAGAGGCTGGGACTCAAACGCATGTCTGCCTAATTTTTCCAGAGAGGTGTGCCTGATGTGTCAGGCAGTCCCAGACTCTACCACAGTCATTCTGATCTCTCAGAATCGCCTGTTCTACTTCCCCCGCCCAGGTCCTGGGCTTATTTCCACGGGAGGAAAAAAGGCAGTGGAATTAGCATTGCCTCTGTGAACAGCACCTCCCCACCCCCCCATCTCAGGCCTCAGTCTTCTTATCTGTAAAATGTGAGTTCTGGATTTGATGTACTGTCTCCAGATCCTTCTGGGGATGACCACTGTGTGTTTCACTGTTCTCTGTACAACTTCTATTTTGTGAAAACAGAAGCACATGCCTGTGCACCTCCATGCCCAGGGCTGCACAAAGCAGGTTGGCTCTGTGGTGTGCTCAGCCCTGGTTGAGGCAGTGACATAACTGGCCTTGCTTTCCTCAATTCCAAGTCTTCCAGGAAGGACTGAGTTAATGGGCTGTGTTACTTTTGAAACAAGGTCAAATTTAAACCCATATGAACACAAAGTTCTTAGCACAGTGCTTTTGTTCCTAAGGACATACCATGCACCGAGACCTATCTGCCAGTGCTGGCAGGGGCTTATATATAGTACTTCATTTAATCTTCTCTGAAGCTCTGCAAGGGAGGTAGTGCCATGCCCTGTCTATTTTATAGACGGACACACTGAAGTCCATAGCGCTTTAGTGACTGACCCAAGGCCACGTTGATGCCAGATGATCCTTGAGTGGTTTCCTTTAATCATGATGCTGTAGAATGAATCCCAAGTCCTGCATAAAAGGTACTAGGAAGGATGAAGGAAGAGCCGATTGGCCTGGAGTCCAAGGGACACTTGCCAGAGGAGGTGGCTCAGTGGAGAATGGGGGGATGGAGGTTCTCTATGGCAGGTGCTCCCCAGTTTAGTTTCACAAGGGCTAGTTTCCCACGCCTGGCCTCAAGTTGCATAGCCAGTGAGTAGTAGGTGACAGATGTGACCCAAGCTGTCTTGTCTCTGGACTTGTTTCCCTCTACCCAGGAAGGAACCCTGCAGACTGAGTGCCTTTCTCCTGGTGAATGGCTTCCTTCCCAACAAGGGCTGCAGGTGATACCCCCTACATTTTTTAGAATGGCATTTTGCAACCATGAGTAGTCACCAGGACAGCAAGGTCTTCCCATTACCCCTGTGGCTGCCCGGAGCCTGTGGGGGCAGCCAAGCCCCAGGCACAGGGTTGCTGAGGTTGGTCTCGGGAAGTGCTCTTGGCCAGACAGTGAGGCCCCAGGGCATCTGGGCAGAGCCTCTGTCCAGGTAATCCAAGGCGTTGGGAAGAGGAAAGGTTCTGTCAGAGCCCAGGACAGGAGAGGGGTGGGGTGCCTCCACTTCTCAGAGCTTCTGGACCCTGCCTCCAACCTACATAATCTGAACACTTCATACTGCTGCCCGGTGGGCACAGTCCAGTCCCTCCAGCAGGCATCTCGGGCACTTCTCAGTTCACTCTGCCTCTCCCACTGAAACTGCCAGCTGTTCCTGAGCTAGAGGTTCACACCTTCACTTGGGCCCGGTGGTGGGCACTTCTCTTGGGACTGCCTTCTGTCCACCTGACATGCCCTCCTCACCCCTCAAGAGCCAACACAACAGACGCCTATGATGCAGATGCTCCCTCAGGCCCCAGCTTAGTGCCATCTCCATCCTGGGCTTAAAGATTGGTGTCTGAGTGGTCTGTACCAAGAGATGTGCTGCCCTCACTTTGGTGTCCCCACTGGAGGTTCAGAGCTCGGTGAAGAGTGAATGAAAGAATGAATGAAGTCAGTGAATAGACGCACAAATGAAAAGCGGGAGTGCAGGGTACAGATCTGTGAGAAAGGGAGAGAATGATGAGGAGGGGGCCGCTGGGTCACCCTCTACTTACCCAGCCGGGCCCGGAAGCTGCGAACAGTGTTGCCCCCTCCGGGCCGGGCTCCCCGCTGGCTATACTTCTCATAGAGCCTGAACATGTGGACAGCGACCATGTCCTGGGCGCCGGGGCCCAGCGCTGCAGCCGCATCCCCCGAAGGCCGCTGGGGGTGCTTGCCCTCCGCCAGGCCGTCGGCGGCCGAGGGCGGCGCGGGCCAGGCGGTGGCCGTGTGGCTGCAGCCCGCGTCCCGGAGGAGCAGCAGCAGAAGCAGCGGCAGCAGCAGAAGCAGTTGGGGCCCCAGGCCCGAGCTGGTCCCAGCGGGGCCACTGGCCATGGCGGGGTGGCGGTGGCGAAGGATCGGAGCCTGGGAGGAGTAGAGAGAGCGCCGGCGCCCCGGAGGCTGCGGACCAAGCCTGCGGCGGAAGGGAGGGTGCGCTGGGCGCGCAGGGCAGAAGAGGAGCATAGGGCGCGGGGCAGAGCGAGGCCGCCCAGCCAGGCTTACGGTCAATCCACGCCGCGCGAGCCGTAGCCAGCGGTCACGGCTGTCCGGAGCCAGGAGGAGCCGAGCCGAGCCCAAGCCAGCGCGCTGCCTCCCCGGACTTGTGCGGCGAAACTTAGCAGCCCAAGGCGCGCCCGGCTCGGTGGCTTCAGGAGGCGGGGCGGGGCGGGGCGGAGCGGGGCGGCCGGTGGCACCCTCGAGGTGGGGGGGACCAAGCTGCGCGCCCTAGACCACTCGAGGCCGCCGCCGCCGCCAGGCCATCCCTGGCCCGGATGCGGTGTGCGTGTGCCCGTGTGTGGCGGCGTGCGCGCCGGGGAGTGCGCCCGCGAGTGTGGGGGACGTGGGCGAGCGCGCTCCCTGCTCCCCTACGGAGAGCCGGAGACTGAGGAGCGAGGCCAGGCTCCTGTGTGTCGGGCCGCAGTCGGCTGGACGCCCCTTCGAGGTGGGCCCGCCTGCTGGGTTACCCCTGCAGTGGCATGCGATGGCTGTGTAGTTGCAAGATGACAGCTCTCCCGTGAGGAGTCCAGAGTGTATGTGTGTATGCCCAGTTGCCCTGGAGCCCTTGTGTGTCTAAAATGCACGTGTGCCCCTGCCTGAACAGACTCTGAAAAGAAAAACCCTCACCCCCAGAGCTCAATCAACACAAGGCAACTGGAACGTGATCCTGATTAAATTTCAGATGAATTAATTAACGATCCCTTATATGGAGCCCTGGTGGTGCGGTCGTTAAGAGCTCTTCTGCTATCCAAAAGGTAGGCAGTTCGCATCCACGCTCCTTGGAAACCCTATGGGGCAGCTCTACTCCGTCCTGTGTGGAGTCGGAATCTACTCGACGGCAACGGGTTTTATATGGCAACAATTATTCCAGTTGTTGAAGAAACGTATTAAAGGGTCTCATTAATCTTTGGATATGTAGTCATTAGGAATGCACTAAAAAAAACATGCTTTCAATTTGCTTTTCTGAAAAAAGTTTTCAAAACACCAGAGATAGGAGGAGAGATAGTGGCTTCCCCAAGAAGGTTTCACAACGAAGGGAAGGTGTACTGAATCCCTGGCCCACCTCCCCTCAGCTTGGCACTAGGGGCAGAAGGTCCTGAACTTCATCTTGTCTCTAGCAGTGTTTCTTGCTCGTGGATAAAATTCAGGGGGTCCTAGAACTTGGATGAGTCGGAACCAACTTGATGGCAACGGGTTTGGTTTTTTAGGACTTGGATGGGGAAAAGTGACATCTTCATTTTCACTAAACTTTATCTGAAATTTAAAACCAGTAACCAGCTGCTGACTCATGGCAACCCCACGTGTGTCAGAGTGCAACTATGCTCCATAGTGTTTTCAATGGCTGATTTTTCAGAAGTAGATCGCCAGGTCTTTCTTCCAAAGCACCTCAGGTTGGCCTTGAACCTCTAACCTTTCAGTTAGCAGCGGAGCATGTTAACAGTTTGCATCACTCAGTATTTCTGGATATTAAAAATGTAGGCAACCAACTCCAGTGATGTTAGGTGTACCTGTTACTTTGTTACCAAAAGAAACAGGTATTTTCATATCACATAAGAGTTGCTGCAGATATCTCAAAATATCACTTTTTGCTCATCACTACTTTGAAATTATGGTAGTTAGGCCCTTGGCTAGTTATTTAATGAGTTAACGAAGAGGCATATATGTTACTATGTTGCAAAGTTGTTTTAAAAAATTTTGACAGCTATATTGTAATGTAATTGGCTTCCTTTGTAATCCTGTGTATTTTATCTTATGCATTTAAAAACAGACTTTTGAGAAGGTCCACAGGTTTCACCAGACTTGGAAAAGGGCCCAAGGTCCACCCCAGAAGTTTAAGAATTCTCCAGAGAGAAGGGAAGAACGTTTTCAGGCCCATATTCTTCCAGAAGGCTCTGAGAGACTGTCTATTCTACACTTCAAAGGGCGATGTGCAAACTTGTGAACATGCTGTTCCCTTTACTTGGTAATTTCGAGCTCTGTGAGCCAAAATAGTTACTTTTCTTGGAGGGCTCACAATGCAATAATTGAAAAATTGCTGGAAAAAACTTCTGTTGGTGTGTAAAACACGACTCATTTGTAACTTTTTCTTTTTAATTCCACAGTATCAAATTAGAGGCCATCCCATTGAGCACCTCTAAATCTCAGGCCTGTAGCACTTGGAAAACCGTACAGAAGCGTTTATTTAGTTTGAAAATTTGCTCACCTCTCAGTCAACTTCCCGTTAATACAGCTCCCTTTGGCTCTGTGGGATGGTTTTCAAAAACTGCTTGGAGGTGAGATGGTAAAGTTGCTGCCTTGGACCTGATTAATCTCTCCTTATACATGACCCAGACCATCTTTTAGTGCTCCGTTCCCTTTGCCTCCCCCCAGTCCCTTCCTTCTCCATGTGCCCCTCACTTCCCCTTGGCTCCCTCTCCTCCTCTCCCCCAGAATGCCGCTGACCCGCAGCTGCTGGGGGTCACCCCTGCTCATGGGTAGTTTTGTCTCTGCTGGGGCCATACACAATCGAGGCCTGTGAAAAGGAGGGTTAGTCTGCGGGAGGTGGAGACAAGCTGGGCTATTTGGGATCTGTGTCCATTAAAGCCTTCTTGCTCTCCTTAACTCATTCCCGCTCCATTCACGCCAGCACCGAGGGTCAGGATTTAGCCAGCACTAAAACCTATAGGGTACAGATTTTCTGACATTGATGGGAAAGAATTAAGGCCTCAGCCGGGGATGGCTAATATTTCTTTCCTTGTTTTATTGCTGAACAGCAGGACTGTAAAGTCGAACACTGGCACACTATGGCCCTCTTTCATGTAGCCGATGATGGGATAAAAATGTGTTTGGTGAAGCAATTCAGATTACCACCGGGTCACATCCTCGCTAGCTCACAGCAAGGCGGCGAACAGCATCGCTAAGGCAGGCAAGAAACAATCACCATGCGATTTCAGCTCATGCAGAACAGTGTTTCTAGCATGAAAATGAGGCTAATTTTGGTGCTTGCCAGCTCGAATGTTTTGTTTTTAATAGCTTAGGCTGCAGCTCAAAATAAGGGTAGAAATGTATTGAAGTCCTCCAATCTATGATTTCTGACAGCTTCCTACTAAAATTATCCTGGTTCTGGGAGGAGCGTGCACTGTGCTTGCCAGGGACACTGAGGTCTTCACCTTGCGGATTGGGGTGGGGAGTAAGCTCTCCAGGGAGGTGAGAGGTTGTCTCTGGGGCCCTCAGTCTTCTGGCCCTCTCTGCCCCATGCTCTGGGATACTGGGTTTACTTAAGCTCAGAAAACTCTGGAGAAAGAGCTATGAGGCTTAACAGTTATGAAGTTCTGTGCCCGTAAAGAAAAAATGCATATTTTGGACAGTTCTGGGAAGCAAGCTCATCTGATTTCATCCAGAACCTCTACCAAATAAACACCAAATCACATGTTCCTGAGCAATTGTTTGATGATATTGTCCAGTTAATCTGTGGCAGAGCCAGGTCACGGATCTAACTAGCTCTGTAAGCCTGGACCAACCGCATTGCCTCTCTTAAACCCTAGCATCCTCTTGTTTCAGCCCAAACACTCCACACCCTCCTGTAAACCCTTTCTTGGAAGTGAGAATGTTTGGAGTCAACTGGGACTAAGTCTGTGTCCCTATTTTCATCACTACCTAGCTTTGTGGCCTCAAACAAGTTACCTGGCCTCTCTGAGCTTCGGTTTCTTCAACTCTAAAATGGGGACCAGTATAGCTACTCTTCAGTGTTGTGAGAATTCTCGGTAAAATTTTAACATGAGATGGTACAGCATGGACTATTGTTACTGCTATTTTTATTTATCGTGTGTTTAGAAACACTAGTAGCCTATTTAAAGTGAACCTGAAATCCAGGAGTTTGAGTGAGAAATTCACTCCTGGCTGTTCCTCACTTCATGGCAGAAATGCATTTCTGAGGGCACAGTACCAAGAGCTGAAAAGAAAGGAGAGAGAATGTTTCCTTGGTTAAGAAGTCACAGACCTCCACCAACAAGCGTTTGTTATCAGTACCTGTGTGTCCCTGTCCATAGACTTTCAAGGCACTTCATCTAGATGTTCAGAGCTCGTTGCCCTTAAGGGGCGTGAGTCTCTGTTCCCAGTTGGGGTGAGAGCTTTGGAGAGGTGGCTGAAGCACTTGTTGGAGTGGTGGAGACAAGAATCCCAGGGCCTCCCCAGGCTGTTGGGCCAGAGTGTAATAAATCCCTGAAATAACAAGCACAAAGAACTTTATAATCAATGTCAGGTTTTATTTTTGCTCTGACAAAATCCGTCCATGGAGTTAATATTTTATAGGGAAATAGCTACCCACTTTTGACTCCTTCTCAGCCCATATTCTCTTTCTTAAATTTGGGAAAAACTCAGAGAATGAAAGTTGGCCCCTCCAAGAACTGTGGCAAGAGAAAGCATTACTTCCCCTGGGCTGGAATCCAACTCTCCTGTTACTTCCTAGGGTGGTGTGGCCATTCATTTCTGTTTTGCTAAAATACCCGTGACATGTGAATAAACCAGGATTACAGAACATTGTCTCGGTCAGTAATCTGAGCCGGCATGGGCTCTGGTTTGATGAAACATGGTGCTCTCTGAGCAAACATGGGAAATGGTATTACTTCTTGTTAATGCTGAACAGTGGGACTATTTAGAACTGATGCATGAATGCCGCACTGTGGGGAGAGACAATTTGAAGGGAGCCAATTTGGGGGAGGGGAGCAGTGGCGAGTGTGACTTGGCCAGAGCAAACCAGTTAGGAGGAATCTGTGGGAGAGGCAACCAAAGGGAGTGTTTTGGAAATTAGGACCCTTTCGGGACGCACAGTCTCTTCACAACCCCAAACAAATCTTCCTAAAACCTTTGATGGCTCTCCTTGGCATGAGTGACAAAGCTTTACATTTTTATCCTGGCATTCAGGCCCTCAGCATCTGGCCCATCTGCCTGCCTCCAGCCTCTTCCCAGCCTTCACTGCCACACATCATGTGCCCTAGAATCCCAAACACCCTGCACTCTGTCAGTACTTTCAGCCTCACCCCCCACTGCTCTAAGTAACTGTAGTGGATGCTGTAGTGTGCCGCCTAGATCCCTCCTCCAGTATCGAGGCACTCATTCTTCCAGTTTTGTGGACTGTTGTCTGCTGGTGGCTCACAGCTGAGTCACTCGCCAGGAATTGTCTTCAGCTACCTGAAGGAGCTGCCTCACCCAAAGTTATTCCCCTGCTTGAGGACAGCCCAGATCCAATGATTAGTCCATGCAGGGTGTCAAAGGCCGGGCCTCTTTCCCTCTAAGCAGGACCTAATCCTAGATCTCCATGGGTGCCTCCTAGGCTCTGCTGAGGCCTCTGTTGAAGCTGCATCACATTCACCCTCTCCCTCTGGCATGTCCTGCTCCCTCACTCCCTTATAAGTGTGATTCCCACAAGCATGCTCCCACAAACCTCTGCATACAAATTTCCACCTGTGAGTCTGACCTAAGATAGTTGGTGCCAGGAATGATTTTAGGACTCTAAGATGAGACTTAGGGGTTGGATCATTTGCTGCCCAGCACAACATACGGACTCTGTGAGGTCTAGGTGGAGTATCAATAGCCCTTGGCATGATGCTGTGGAGCAGTTGTTCAAACTTTCACTGCGGTGAGTTTGAGGGTTCACTATCTCAGATATTAGAGTGGTTCAGGGGAAGTGATCGTTTTAGAGACAATGGAGTTGGTTGGCTCTTGCTGAGTGCCGTGGATGCATTGGGGAAAGACAATGAAAGGTTGAGGGTGATTAATCACTAATGTAAGGCAAAGTGTGAAAATCAGAGGGCCTCGTTGGCAACATGTAAAAAAACCCTTATTCTTGCTACTGCTGAGGATCATGACCAGAACTTAAACATGAGGATAGCAGAGCTCCAGAGATGGTTGCATTTCTTTCTTTTCTTTTCTTTTCTTTTTTAAATTGTGCTTTAGGTGAAAGTTTACAGCTCAAGTTAATTTCTCATACAGAAACGTACACACATATTGTTATGTGACATTAGTTGCCATCCCTACAATGTGACATCACAGTCCCCTTTTCCACCCTGGGTTCCCTGTGTCCATTCAACCGGCTCCTGTCCCTTCCTGCCTTCTCATCCTGCCTCAAGGCAAGAGCTGCCCATTTGGTCTTGTGTTACTGACTGAACTAAGAAGGACGCTCCTCATGAGTATTATTTTTTGTTCTATAGTCCAGTCTAATCTTTGTCTGAAGAGTGGGCTTTGGGAATGGTTTTAGTTCTGGGTTAAAAGAGCATCCGGGGGCCATAATTTTGGGGGCTTCTCCAGTCTCTGTCAGACCATCAAGTCTCGTCTTTTTACGTGAATTTGAGTTCCGCTCCTGACTTTTCTCCAGCTCCGTGCAGGACTCTCTGTTGTGTTCCCTGTCAGGGCGGTCATTGGTGGTACCCGGGCACCATCTAGTTCTTCTGGTCTCAGGATGATGCAGTCTCTGGTTTATGTGGCCCTTTCTGTCTCTTGGGCTAATATTTTCCTTGTGTCTTTGGTGTTCTTCATTCTCCTTTGCTCCAAGTAGGTTGGGACAAATTGATGTATCTTAGATGGCCATTTGAAAGCTTTTAAGACCCCAGATGCCACACACCAAAGTGGGATGCAGAAAGTTTTCTTATTAACTTTGTTATGCCAGTTCACCTAGATGTTCCCTGAAACTATGGTCCCCAGACCCCAGCCCCTGCCACTCTGTCCCTCAAAGTGTTTGGTTGTGTTCGGGAAACTTCTTGGCTTTTGGTTTAGTCCGGTTATGCTGACTTCCCCTGCATTGTGCGTTATCCTTCCCTTCACCTACGATGATTCTTGTTTACTGTCTAGTTAGAAAATTTCCCTCTCCTTACTTCTCCACCCTCATAACCAAAGAATGCTTTCTTCTGTATTTAAACCTTTTCTTGAGTTCTTATAATAGTGGTCTCATACAATATTTGTTCTTTTGGGACTGACTAATTTCACTTAGCATAATGCCCTTCAGATTCATCCATGTTGTTAGATGTTTCTCAGATTCATCATTGTTCTTTATTGTTGCATAGTATTCCATTGTGTGTATGCACCATAATTTGTTTATCCATTCATCTGTTGATGGGCACTGTCTTAGTCATCTAGTGCTGCTATAAGAGACATACCACAAGTGGGTGGTTTTAACAAAGAGAAGTTTATTCTGTCACAGTCTAGTAGGCTACAAGTCCAAATTTAGGGCTTTGGCTCCAGGGAAACGCTTTATCTGTCGGCTCTGGAGGAAGGTCCATGTCTTCAATCTTCCCTTGGTCTGGGAGCTTCTCTGCGCAGGAAACTCAGGTCCAAAGGACGCGCTCTGCTTCCGGCAGCACTACTTTCTTGGTGATATGACGTTCCCATGTGTCTCTGCTCACTTCTCTTATATCTCAAAAGAGATTGGCTTAAGATACTATCCAATCTTGTATACCTCATCAGTATAACTGCCACTAATCCATCTTATTAGATCATAGTGAATGAATTTACAACACGTAAGGAAATCACATCAGATTACAAAATGGTACACAATTATACAATACTGGAAATCATGACCCAGTCAAGTTGACAGACATTTTGGGAGGACACAGTTCAATCCATGACAGGCACCTAGGTTGTTTGCATCTTTTTGCTATTGTGAACAGTGCTGCAATGAACATGGATATGAATATAACTATTCATGTGACAACACTTATTTCTCTAGGATATATTCCAAGGAGTGGGATTGCTGGATCACGTGGTACTTCTGTTTCTTGCTTTTTAAGGAAGCACAAAATCATTTTCCAAAGTGGCTGTACCATTTTGCATTCCCACCAGCAGTGCATAAGCGTTCCAGTCTCTCCACAACCTCTGCAACATGATTTTGGTTTTTTGGATTAGTGCCAGCCTTGTTGGGGTGAGATGGTATCTCATTGTAGTTTTGATTTGCATTTCTCTAACGACTAATGATCGTGAGCATTTCCTCATGTATCTGTTAGCCATCTGAATGTCTTCTTTGGTCTGTTCATATCCTTTGCCCATTTTTTAATTGTGTTATTGACATTTCTGTTGTTGAGATGTTGCAGTATCTTGTAGATTTTAGAGATTAGACCTTTAACGGATATGTTGTAGTCAAAAATTTTTTCCCAGTCCGTAGGTTCTCTTTTTACTCTTTTGGAGAAGTCTTTTTATGAGCATAAGAATTAGATTTTTAGGAGCTTCCAGGTATCTAGTTTCTCTTCTGGTGTTTGTGCATTGTTAGTTGTGGTTTGTATACTATTTATGCCATGTATTGGGGCTCCTAGCATTGTCTCTTTTTTTCCCCATGATCTTTATTGTTTTAGAATTTATGTTTAGGTCTTTGATCCATTTTGAGTTGGTTTTTGTACGTGGTGTGAGGTATGGGTTCTGTTTCATTTTGTGCAGTTGGATATCCAGTTATGCCAGCACCATTTATTAAAGAGACTGTCTTTTCCCCACTTAATGGACTTTCGGCCTTTGTCAAATATTAGCCGCTCATAGGTGGATGAATTTACACCTGGATTTTCAATTCTGTTCCATTCGTCTATGTATCTGTTGTTGTACCAGTACCAGGCTGTTTTGACTACTGTGGTGGTATAATAGGTTCTAAAATCAGGTAGTGAGAGGCCTCCCACTTTGTTCTTCTTCTTCAATAATTTTTTACTTTTCCAGGACCTCTTCCCTTTCCACATGAAGTTGGTGATTTGTTTCTCCATCTCATTAAAAAATGCCATTGGAATTTGCATCGGAATTGCATTGTGTCTGTTTATGGCTTTGGGTAGAATTGACATTTTCACAACGTTGAGCCTTCCTATCCATAAGTGTGGTAGGTTTTTCCACTTACGCAGGTCTCTTTTGGTTTCTTGCAGTAGTATCTTGAAGTTTTCATTGTATAGGTCTTTTATGTCTCTGGTTAGGTTTATTCCTAAGTATTTTATCTTCTTGGGGGCTATTGTAAATGGTATTGATTGGATGATTTCCTCTTCGAAGTTCTCTTCCTTGGTGTAGAGAAATCCAACCGAGTTTTGTATGTTTCTAGAAATTTGTCCATTTCCTCTAGGTTTTCAAATTTGTTGGAGTACACTTTTTCATAGTATTCTGTTAAGATCCTTTTTATTTCAGTTGAGTCTGTTGTGATATCACCCATCTCATTTCTTATTAAGGTTATTTGCTTCCTCTCCTGTTTTTCTTTTGTCAGTTTGGCCAGTGGTTTATCATTTTGTTGATCTTTTCAAAGAACCAGCTTTTGGTCTTGTTGACTCTTTCAATTGTTTTTGTATTCTCTATTTCATTTACCTCTGCTCTAATCTTTATTATTTTCTTTCTTCTGGTGCCTGAGGACTTCTTTTGCTGCTCTCTTTCTATTTGTTTGAGTTGTAGGGTTAATGTTTTGATTTTGGCCCTTTCTTCTTTTTGGATGTGTACATTTATTGCTATTATTTGACCTCTGAGCACTGCTTTTGCTGAATCCAAAAAGTTCTGGTAAGATGTGTTTTCATTCTCATTTGATTCTATGATTTTTTTATTCTGTCCTTGATCTCTTCTATAATGCAGTCATTTTTGAGTAAGGTGTTGTTCAGTTTCCATGTATTTAGGTTTTTTTTTCCTTGCTTTTTCTGTTATTAATTTCTACTTTTATGGCTTTATGGTCAGAAAAGATGCTTTGTAGTATTTCAATGTTTTGGATTCTGTTAAGACTTGCTTTGTGGCCTAATATGTGGTCTATTCTGGAGAATGATCCATATATGTTGGAAAAGAATGTATACTTGGCTGCTGTTGGGTGTAGTGTTCTGTATAGGTCTATGAGGTCAAGTTGATTAATTGCGGCAATTAGATCTTCTGTGTCTTTATTGAGTTTCTTCCTAGATGTTCTGTCCTTCACCAAAAGTGGCGTGTTGAAGTCTCCTACTACTATTGTGGAGCCGTCTATTTCTTTTTTCAATGCTGTTAGAATTTGTTTTATGTATTTTGGAGCCCTGTCATTGGGTGCATAAATATTTATTATAGTTATGTCCTCCTGGTGTATTAACACTTTAATCATTATATAGTGTCCTTCCTTATCCTTTGTGGTGGATTTTGCTTTAAAATCTATTTTGTCAGAGATTAATATTGCCACTCCTGCTCTTTTTTGGTTGCTGTTTGCTTGGTGTATTTTCTTCCTTTCTTTGAATTTTAGTTTTTAATCCATTCTGCCTCTCTCTGTCTATTTATTGGTGCATTTAGTCCTTTTACATTCAGCGTAATTATTGATAGGTATGAGTTTAGTGCTGTCATTTTAATGTCTTTTTGTGTTTGTTGTTGACAGTTTCTTTTTTCCACTTAATTTTCTGTGCTTTGTTTTTTTTTCTTTAAGTATTTTCCTTTCATGTTTTTCATTATTGTTGATTTTGTGTTTGCTGAGTCTTTATGTTTTTCTTCTTTTTTATTTTGATTTGTGGACTTGTTAGTTTCCTCTGTGGTTGCCTTAAAATTTACCTCTATTTTTCTAAGTTTAAATCAATTTTTTATATCTTGATATCGCTTCAACTTCCTCTCCATGTGAAAGTTCTATGAGTACACTATTTAGTCCCTCTTTTTTGTTTTAATGTTGTCATTGTTTACATATTGACGTCTCTGTTTCCCTATTTTCAGTCTTTTAGCTTTGACTTATTTTTGTGACTTCCCTGTCTGGGTAGATATCTGGTTGTTCTGTCCTGTGTTCTAGTCTTAGGATGTTGTTGTCTGATATTATTGGTTCTCTAGTAGGAGGGCTCCTTTTACTATTTCTTGTAATTTTGGTTTGGTTTTTATAAATTCCCTAAACTTTTGTTTATCTGGAAATGCCCTAATTTTGCCATCATATTCGAGAGACAGTTTTGCTGGATATATATTTCTTGGTTGGCAATTTTTTTCCTTCAAGGCTTTATATATGTCATCCCACTGCCTTCTTCCTTGCATGGTTTCTGCTGAGTAGTCAGATCTTAGTCTTATTGACTCTCCTTTGTGTAGGTGACTTTTCAATTATCCTTAGCTGCCCTTAAGATTCTATCTTCATCTTTGGCTTTGGCAAGTTTGACTATAATATGTCTTGGTGACTTTCTTTTGGGATCTACCCTGTGTGGGGTTCTATGAGCTTCTTGGGTGGATATCTTCTTGTCTTTCACGATATCAGGGAAGTTTTCTACCAGCAAATCTTCAAAACTTCTCTCTGTATTTTCTGTTAACCACCCCCACCCCCCTGTTCTGGTACTCCAATCACTTGTTGGTTTTTCCTCTTCATAATGTCCCACATAATTCTTAGAGCGTCTTCATTTTTTCAAATTCTTTTAGCTGATTTTTCCTCAGATAAATTGTTGTCAAAGGATTTATCTTCAATCTCACTAATTCTGACTTCCATTGCCTTAATTCTGCTCCTATGACCTTCTATTGAGTTGTCTAATTCTGCAATTTTATTGTTAATCTTTTTAATTTCTATTTGCTGTCTCCCTGTGGTTTCTAGCAGCCTGTTAAATTTGTCTTTCTGTTCTTGTATTGTTTTCCTGAATTCCTTAATTGATTTGTCTGTGTGTTCCTTGGCTTGGTCTGAGTTTTGCCTGATATCCTTCATGATATTTTGAAGAGCTCTGTATATTAATTTTGAATTCTAACTCCAATAATTCCAAGACCTTCTCTTCCTCCAGAAGGTTTCCTAGTTCTTTGTTTTGGTTGCTTGCTGGAGCCATCTTGGCCTGCTTCTTTATGTGGTATGATATTAACTGTTGTCTCTGAGCCATCAATAAATTATTATATTTCTTTATTTTATGTTTGCTTACTATGTCCTAGCTTTTCGTTTTGTTTTGTTTTGATATGCCCAAGTAGGTTGGGCATGTGAGCTACTTTGGTTATTGGCGTCTTTGAAGCTGTCACGTCCTGTCACCTGGTGGTTAGAGCTGCTGCTAGGTGTGTGAGCCCAGGAGTCTGTTTGCTTTTCTTGTAAAGATTCAGCTCAGGTGTCCAGGTCGTTGGTCACTGACTGTATGGTGCAGACTCTCACCTACAGTCCTAGATGGGCAAGGCTGCATAAGGATGATTGGAGGAGGCACAGGTATCCGTCTGCAGCAGTAGGATGCTATGGGCTGAGCAAGGCAGGGGGCTGACAGCTGCCCCTGAGTGCCTGGGTGTAAGGCATGTCCCTGTCCCCTAGAGCACATAGGTGGGTGGGTTTTTCAGCCAGAATTTGGGTACTCAATGCTGTTCGCTGCAAGGACTGAGAGCCACCACTTATTTTCAGACACCTGTAGGAGTGGCTAGGTGGAATGGGTGAAACCGTCAGCCTTCAGATCCCTGATGTGGGTGGGTGAGGACCCTGCTTAATGGGTAGGACATTGTCAAATGTCATGAATCTGTGACTCCCTCTTAGCTGCTGCAGTTGAAAATAGGCTTCAGGTATATACTCTGTTGTTTTATGCTAATGAGGGTCTATGCTGTTCAATCGCCCTACACAGGTCTAGGCAGGGTTGAAGGGCATTAGAAGTCTGTGAACCCCTCATGCCAGTGTCTAGGCAAAGGGGCAGTGCCTGCTCTGAGTTCCTGGCTTAGGGGGCTTGGTGATTTTTTAAACCCATGAGACTGGTTTGGACAAGGTTAGTCCTGAGTTCCCGGCTTAGGGTACTTGGTGGTTTGTTTTTTGTTTTTTTTTTTTTACTAAAGCTGTGAGACTGGTTTGGGTGTAATAGCCCTTATTTCCAGCTTAGGGGGCGTGGCAATTGTTGAATACTGCTGGACTAGGTTGAAGCAGAGTTGGGAGGGGGGTGGGTGAGGGGAAAGTGACAGTTCTCTGCTGCAAATGTCCCTGAGGGGGAGGGGTTATTTTCATCCCACATGGTAGGTTAGACACTTGCACTTAACTTTTACAGGTCCAGTGCCACCTCCCCCTGGCTCCAGAGACTTGTGCAGACTCTCTGTGGTCTGGTCTCTCCCAGTGTGGTGAAATGTGTCCCGAGTGCTACTGCTCACCTCAGCCCACACGCACTGGCTAAGCCAGGCTGCCTGGTGCAGCTATCTCAAGACTGACACACTTCTTTGCTTCTTCTGAACTGTCTCTCCTTCCCCCTGCTACTCAGTCTGACTCCTCAACTTTGTCTTTGCTGATCAGGGCTCCTAGATTTTCATATATAGTCGATTCAGTTGTTTTTTCAGGTCTTTGTTGTAAGTGGGACCACAGGAAGCATCTGACTATTCCGCCATCTTGGCCCCACCTCCAAGATAGTTGAATTTTGAACTATAGCAAGACCCCTGGTTGGGAAGAAGTGGGACCTTGAGAAGACTTGAGATGGGAAATCTTGGTTGATGTTTTCAAGAACCTTAAATATCTGTATCTACTTGAACCCTCTGGGCCTGAGGGAGTGGCCCACACTCCCCCCCCTTACTTAAAGATGATACCAAGAAAGCACGTATTCCCCTCATCATCTAACTATACCTCTTCTCCTTGCTGCCAGATGAAAACTGTGGTTATGTCACCATATAACCCAGCCAGGGAAGTGCTGGGCCCACAAAGGAAGGGAAGGTACAATAGAGTGGAGAATCTTTACTACAAAGTCAACGTGTACCAGCAGGAGATGGAAGTGTATGACTGGGACAGGATCCTGAAGGTATTGGATCTAGGGGAATGGGATATGAAATTGGCTAAGGTCTATCAATACAGGAGCACTCTCCCATGATGCAGGATTCAATACCATGACAAGAACCCCAGTAGATGGTGCTAATATACTTATGGGTTGGCTCTTTGATGCTTGAAAAAAACAATGGCCAGCACTAAGTGAAGTACAAATTCCAAAACTGCCATGGTAAATAATAGAGAAATGGATTAAAGCTCAGAGGAGTGGGAATGCTAGAGTAGAGATAATACCTAAGGCCAGAAAACCCACCAGCCAGTGTGTTTCATGGAAGGGATCAGAAGACTCTCCATTTACCAAAGTGATAAAAAAAATTGACTGGTGAGAGAGACAGCAGCATCATGAAAATCTCAGTAATGGCTGTTCTCTGTTGGCCATGGTTGAGTGTAGGAGATGTTATCACTGAACTGGGTTCCTTACTAGAAATGGGGATGAAAGAATCTTAAAATAAAAGAGTGCTTAACTGTCAAAATCAAGGTGGATGCACAAAGACAAAAAGTTTCTGAGGCTGCCTATGTACAACAAAACAACTCATGGGATTTGTTTCCTTGGTTTGGAGATTTAGGATCATGGTTTCATGTGACATTCCAGTTAATTGGCCTAATGACATGTTTAGTTCTTCTGTTCTACCTCCTAGTTCATTGCATAGTGCTGGGGTCTTAAAAGCTTGCAAGTGGCCATCAAAGGCACAATTGGTCTGTATTCACTTGGAGCAATAGAGGAAGAAGGTGAGTCAGGAACAGGAGGGGAATATGAAATGTACGGCTAATTGCTTCCATGAACAGCTGCCTCCTTTGCCACAAGACCAGAAGGACTGGATGGTGCCCAGCTACCATTACTGAACATTTTGATCAGAGATTCCATAGATGAATCCTGATCAAAAGGGGGAAAATGTAGAACATAATTTAAAATTCTCATGGACTCTAGACTTCTTGGAGCCATGGAGGGGGGATGAACCCCTGAAACTATTGCCCTGAGATAGTCTCTGAACCTTAAACCAAAAATATCCCCTGAAGTCTTCTTAAAACCAAACAATAGTTTTGCTTAACTGGTAAAAAGATCTACTTTTATGAATTGAATTCTGTCCCCACAAAATGCGCGTCAAATTTACTTCTATGATATGACTCAAAATGAGAAGAAACAGTTGCAAATATCCATTAATAATTGGAACATGGAATGTATGAAGTATGAATCTAGGAAAATTGGAAGTTGTCAAAAATGAAATGGGCTGCATAAAGGTCGATATCCTAGGAATTAGTGAGCTGAAATGGACTGGTATTTGCCATTTTGATTCAGAGAATCATAAGTCTACTATGCCGGGAATGACAAATTGAAGAGGAATAGCATCACATTCATCGTCAAAAGGAACAATTCAAGATCTATCCTGAAGTACAAGTGCTGTCAGTGATCAGATAATATCCATTTGCGTACAAGGAAGACAGTTAATATGACTATTATTCAAATTTACCCACCAACTATTAAATGGCCAAGATGAAGAAATTGAAGATTTTTACCAACTTCTGCAGTCTGAAATTGATCAAACATGGAATCAAGATGCATTGATAATTACCGGTGATTGGAGTGCAGGAATTAGAAACAACGAAAAAGGATCAGTAGTTGGAAAATATGGGTTTGGTGATAGAAACGACACCAGAAACGGTATGGTAGAAGTTTGCAAGACCAATGACTTCTTCATTGCAAATACGTTTTTCAACAACATCACAACTGTGACTAAACACATCCAGATGGAAAACACAGGAATCAAATCAACTACATCTGTGGAAAGAGATGATGGAAAAGCTCAGTATCATCAGTCAGAACAATACCAGGGGCCGACTGTGGAACAGACCATCAATTGCTCATATTCAAATTCAAGTTGAAGCTGAAGAAAATTAAAGCAAGTCCATGAGAGCCAAAATATGACCTTGAGTATATCCCACCTGAATTTAGAGACCATCTTAAGAATAGATTTGATGCGTTGAACACTAATGACTGAAGAGCAGATGAGTTGTGAAATGATATCAAGGACATTATGCATGAAGAAAGCAAGAGGTCATTAAAAAGACAGGAAAGGAAAAAAAAACCAAATAAATGTCATAAGAGACTCTGAAACTTGCTCTTAAACGTAGAGTAGCTAAAACAAAAGGAAGAAATGATGAAGTCAAAGAGCTGAACAGAAGATTTCAAAGGGCAGCTCGAAAAGACAAAGTAAAGTATTGTAGTGAAATGTGCAATGGCCTGGAATTAGAAAACCAAAAGAGAAGAACATGCTTGGCATTTCTCAAGCTGAAAGAACTGAAGACAAAATTCAAACCTCAAGTTGCAATAGTGAAGAATTCTACAGGGAAAATATTGAATGACGCAGGAAGTTTCAAAAGAAGATGGAAAGAATACACAGAGTCACTGTACCAAAAATGTTCAACCATTTCAGGAGGTAGCATATCATCAAGAACCAATGGTGCTGAAGGAAGAAGTCCACGCTACACTGAAAAGAATGGCAAAAAATAAGGCTCTAGGAATTGACAGAATACCACTTGAGATGTTTCAACAAGAGGATGTAGTGCTGGAGGTGTTCGCTTGTCTATGTCAAGAAGTTTGGAAGACAGCTTCCTGGTCACCGACTGGAAGAGATCCATGTTTATATCCATTCCAAAGAAAGATAATCCAACGGAATGCAGAAATTGCAATATCATTAATATTACACACAAGTAAAATTTTGCTGAAGATCAAAAGTGGCTGCACCAGTAAATTGACAGGGAACTCTCAGAAGCTCAAGCTGGATTCAGAAGAGGATGTGGAATGAGGGATATCATTGCTGATTGTGATGGTTAAGATTGTGTGTCAACTTGGTTGGGCCATGATTCTCAGTGGTTTGCCAGTCGTATGATATTGTGATCACCCCCGTGATGGGATCTGCTGTGAGTAGCCAGTCAGTTGAAAGGGAGTTTCCTTGGGCGTGTGGCCTGCCATCGAATATAAGTGGACATTCTGGCAATGCTCGTGGCTTTTTGCTTGCGCTGGATCCTGCATCTGGCTTCTGTCCATCTGACCTTTGGTTCTTGGGACTTGAGCTTTCAGCTTACCTGTAGTCTTGCTTGCCAATCTTGGGATTCATTAATCTTTGCAGCCTGTGAGCAAGAGCCCTGCTCTCTGACCTGCCAATTTTAGGTTTGACAGCCCCTGCGGCTATGTGAATCAGGAGAAACCTATATCCTGACCCACAGACTTGGGACTTCCAGCCTTTGCAACTGCATGAGCCATTTCCTTGATATAAATCTCTCTATATATATTTATACATTCTACTGGTTTTGCTTCTCTAGAGAAGCCAGCCTAGACAGATATCATTGCTAATGTCAGATGGAACTTGACTGAAAGCAAAGAAATATCAGAAAGATGTTTACTTGTGTTTTATTGACTATGCAAAGGCATTCAACTATGTGATCATAAAAAAACTATGGATAACGTTGCAAAGAATGGGAATTCCAGAACACTTAATTGTGCTCATGAGGAACCTGTACATAAACAAAGAGGCAGTCATTTGTACAGAACAAAGGAGCTCTTGCTCATGGGCAAAGATCGATGACGAATCCCAAGATTGGCAGGCAAGCTGCAAGCTCAAGTCCCAAGAACTCGAGGTCAGATGAACAGGATCCAGCTGCAGAATCCAGAGCAAGCAAAAGCCCACGAGCCTTGCCAGAATGTCCACTTATACTCGATGCAGGCCACACGCCCAAGGAAACTCCCTTTCAACTGATTGGCTACTCATAGCAGATCCCATCATGGAGGTGATCACAGTATATCCAGTCTCATCATGGAGGTGATCACAACATCATACAACTGCCAAACCACTGAAAATCATGGCCCAGCCAAGTTGACACACAACCTTAACTATCACAATATCCCTTGTTCCATGTCCTCTTCTGAATCCAGCTTGAATTTCTGGCGGTTCCCTGTCGATGTATCGCTGCAACGGTTTTTGAATTATCTTCAGCAAAATTTTACTTGCGTTTGATATTAATGATATTGTTCAATCACCTGTCTTTGGAATGGGCCCAAATACGGATGTCAAAGTCAGTAGGCCAGATAGCTGTCTTCCATGTTTCTTGGCATAGATGAGTGAGTGCTTCACGAGTTGCATCTGTTTGCTGAAACATCTTAATTGGCATTCCGTCAATTCCTGGACCTTGTTATTCACCAATGCTTTCAGTACAGCTTGGACTTTTTCCTTCAGTAACATCCGTTCTTGATCATATGCTACTTCTTGAAATGATTGAACATTGACAAATTCTTTTTGTTCTATAACTGTATTCTTTCCATCTTCTTTTGAATTTCCTGCATCTTTCAATTTTTTGCCCATAGAATCCTTCAATATTGCAACTAGAGGCTTGAATTTTTTCTTTTTTAAATTGTACTTTAGATGAAGTTTTCCATAGTAAATTAGTTTCTCACTAAACAATCAATACACCTATTGTTTTGTGACATTTGTTGCCAACTCCACGACATGTCAACACTCTCCCCTGTCGACCTTGAGTTCCCAGTTACCAGCTTTCCCATCACCTCCTGCCTTCTCATTCTTGCCCCTGGATGTTGAGCCCATTTAGTTTCATTTTGTTTTATGTGCCTGTCTAATCTTTGGATGAAGGATGAACCCCAGGAGTAACTTCAGTACTGAGTTAAAAGGGTGTCATAGGGCCATACCCTCGGGGTTCCTCCAGTCTCTGTCAGACCAGTAAGTCTGGTCTTTTTTTTGTGAGTTAGAATTTTGTTCTACATTTTTCTCCAGCTCTGTCTGGGATCCTCTATTGTGATCCCTGTCAGAGCAGTCAGTGGTGGTAACTGAGCCCATCTAGTTGTGCTGGACTCAGCCTGGTGGAGGCTGTGGTTATGGTCAATTAGTTTTTTTGACTAATCTTTCCCTTGTGTCTTTGGTTTTCTTCATTTTCCCTTGCTCCCAACGGGGTGAGACCAGTGGAGTATGTTAGATGGCCACTCACAAGCTTTTAAGACCCCCAGTTGCTACTCACCGAAGTAGAATGCAGAACATTTTCTTCATAAACTATGTCATACCAATTGAGTTAGATGTCCCCCGATACCATGGCCCTCTGCCCTCAGCCCAGTAATTCAGTCTCTCAGGGAGTTTGGATGTGTCTATGAAGCATCTGTGACCTTGCCTTCATCAAGTTGTGCTGACTTCCCCAGTACTGTGTACTGTTTTACCCTTCACCAAACTCACCACTTATGTATTGTCTATTTAGTGTTTTTCACTTTCCACCCCTCTCCTCCCTAGTAACCAGCAAAGATTGTTTCTTTCTGTGTGTAAACCTTTTTTATGAGTTTTTATAATAGTGGTCCCATAGAGTATTTGTCCTTTTGTAATTGACTTATTTCACTCAGAATAATGCCCTCCAGATTCATCCATGTTGTAAGATGTTTCGAAGATTCATCATTGTTCTTTACTGTTGCATAGTATTCCATTGTGTATATGTACCATAGTTTGTTTATCCATCTGATGGGCACTTAGTTGTTTCTATCTTTTTGCTATTGTGAATAATGCCACAATGAACATGGATCTGCATATATCTATTCGTGTGATGGCCGTTATTTCTCTAGGATATATTCCTAAGAGTGGGATTGCTGGATCATATGGTATTTCTAGCTTTTTAAGGAAGTGCCATATTGTTTTCCAAAATGGTTGTACCATTTTGCATTCCCACCAGCAGTGCATAAGAGTTCCAAGCTCCCTGAAGCCTCTCCAACATTTGTTATTTTCTGTTTTTTTTTTATTCGTGCCAGTAATGATAGGGTGAGATGGTATCTCATTGTAGTTTTGATTTGTGTTTTTAATTGGATTATTTGTCTTTTTGTTGTAGAGGTGTTGGATTTTCTTGTAGATTTTAGAGATTAGACCTTTGTCAGATTTATCATAGCCAAAATTTTTTTCCCAGTCTGTAGGATTTCTTTTCACTTTTTTGTGAAGTCTTTTGATGAATGTGTTTAATTTTTAGAAGATCCCAGTTATCTAGCTTATCTTCTGGTTTTTCTGTATTATTAGTGATGGTTTGTGTTCTATTTATGCCATGTATTAGGGCCTCTAGCATTGAACCTATTTTTTCTTCTATGATTTTTATAATTTTTGGTTTTATGTTTGGGTCTTTGATCCATTTTGAATTATTTATGGTGTATGGTGTGAGGTATGGGTCCTGTTTCATTTTTTTACAATTGGACATCCAGTTTTGCCAGCACCATTTGTTAAAAAGACTGTCTTCCCATTCAGTGGACTTTGGGCCTTTGTAGAAGATCAGGTGACTGTAGGCGGATGGATTTAAATCTGAGTTCTCCATTCTGTTCCATTGGTCTACATGTGTGTCATTGTACCAGTATCAGGCTGTTTTGACTATTGTAGCTGTAGAGTAGGTTCTGAGGTCAGGTAGAGCAAGTCCTCCTAATTTTTTTTTCTTCAATAGTTCTTTACTTATCTGTGGCCTCTTTCCTTTCCATATAAAGTTAAGGATTAGTTTTTCCATCTTGTTAAAGAATGCTCCAGGTATTTGGATCTAGATTGCCTTGTATTTGTAGATTGCTTTGGGTAAAATTGACATTTTCACAGTATTGAGTCTACCTATCTATGAGCATGGTATGTTTTTCCATTTAAGTAGGTCTCATTTGGTTTCTTGAAGTAGTGTTTTGTGGTTTTATTTGTATGTCTTCTACATCCATGGTTAGATTTATTCCTAAGGATTTTATTTTTTTAGGGGTTATTATAAATGGTATTGCTTTCCTGATTTCCTTTTCCTTGTTCTCTTTATTGGTGTATAGGAATCCGACTGATTTTTGTTTGTTTATCTTGTATCCTGCTACTCTGCTGATTCTTTCTCTCAGTTCCAGTAGTTTTCTTGTGGAATCTTTTGTATAGTAGCATATCATCTGCAAATACAGACAGTTTTACTTCTTCCTTTCCAAATTACATGCCCTTTATTTTCTTTTCTTGCCTTATTGCTCTAGCTAGGACTTCCAGCACAATATTAAATAGGAGTGGTGATAGAGGGCATCCCTCTCTTATGCCTGTTCTCAAGGGGAATTTTTCAGCCTCTCTCTGTTAAGAATGATGTTGGCTATAGATTTTGTATAGATGTCCTTTATTATGTTTAGAAGTTTCTCTTCTGTACCTATTTTATTGAGAGTTTCTATCAGGAATGGTTGTTGGACTTTATCGAATGCCTCCTATGTCGATTGAGATGATCATGTGATTCTTTTATTTTATTTATGTGGTGGATTATATTAATTGATTTTCTAATGTTGAACAATCCTTGCATACCTGGTATGAATCTCACTTGGTTGTGGTGTATTATTTTTTTGATAAGATGCTGAATTTTGTTGAGAATTTTTCCATCTATATTTATGAGAGTTATTGATCTGTAATTTCCTTTTTTTTGTGGCATCTTTGCCTGGTTTTGGCATCAGGGTTATGGTGGTTTCATGGAATGAATTTGGAAGTATCCCTTCCTTTTCTATGTTCTGGAATAGTTTGAGTTGTACTGGTGCAAGCTCTTCTCTGAATGTTTGGTAGAATTCTTCAGTGAAGCCATCTGGGCCAGGGCTTTTTTTGTTGTTGTTGCGAGGTTTTTTATTACCTCCGCAATCTCTTTTCTTGTTATGGGTCTATTCAGATTTTCGTCCTCAGTTTGTGTTACTTATGTAGGTAGTGTGTTTATAGAAGTTTGTCCATTTCCTGTAGGTTTTCAGACTTGTTGGAGTATAGTTTTTCATAGTACTTGTTATGATACTTTTTATTTCAGTTGGGTCTGTTGTAATGTCCATTTCATTTTTTATTTGAGTTATTTATGTTCTGTCCTGTTTAGTCAATGGTTTTTGGTTTTGTTGATCCTTTCAGAGAACCAATTTTTTGTTTTGTTGGTTCTTTGTATTGTTTTTCTATTCTCTAGTTCATTTATTTCAGCTCTGATTTTTATTATTTCCTTTCTTCTGGTGGCTGTGGGCTTCTTTTGCTGTTCTCTTTCTATTTGTTCGAGTTGTATAGCTAATGTTTTGATTTTGTCCCTTTCTTCTTCTTTGATGTGTGCATCTATTGCTATAAACTGATCTCTGAGCACTGCCTTTACTGTGTCCCAGTGGTTTTGGTATGATGTGTTTTCATTCTAGGAATTTTTTTTTATTCCACCTTTGATTTCTTCTATTACCAAGTGTTTTTTTAAGCAAAGTAGTATTCTGTTTCCATGTATTGGATTTTTTTCTTTGCTCTTCTTGTTATTAATTTCTACGTTTATGGCTTTGTGGTCAGAGAAGTTGCTTTGTATTATCTCAATGTTTTGGATTTTGTTGAGGGTTACTTTTGGCCTAAGATGTGGTCTAATCTGGAGAATGTTCCTTGTGCATTGGAAAAGAGTGTGTACTTTGGTGCTTGGTGGAGTATTCTATTTATGTCTATCAGATTGTTTTCTAACCAAAGTATTCCTTTTAATAACTCCTGTAAGTTTTGTTTGGTTTTTACATATTCCCTTAATTTCTGTTTATCTGGAAATGTCTTAATTTCACCATCATATTTGAGTGAGAGTTTTGCAGGATATATAATTCTTGGTTGGCAGGTTTTTTTTGTTTCAGGATTTTTATATGTCATCCCATTGCCTTCTTACCTGCATGGTTTCTATTGAGTAATCAGAGCTTGGTCTTATTGTTTCCCCTCTGGATATGACTTTTCATTTTTCTCGAGCTGCTCTCATGATTCTTTCTTTATCTTTGATATTAGTGAGTTTGATTATGATGTCTTGGTGATTTTCTTTTGAGCTCTATCCTTTATGGGGTTTGTGAAGCTTCTTGGATGGTCAGCTTTTCATCTTTCATTACATTAGGGAGGTTTTTTTTTGTCAGCAATTCTTCAATGATTCTCTCTGTGTTTTCCTTTTTCTCCCCCTGTTCTGGAACTCTGATCACCTGCAAATTATTGTTTTTCATTTTATCCCACATTCTTCTCAGGCTTTCTTCATTTTCTTCATTCTTTTCTCTGATATTTCCTCAAAAAAAGTGGTGTCTAAGGATTTGCCTTCAATTTCACCAATCCTGTCTTCCATTGTTTCAGATTTGCTCCTAAAACCTTCTATTGCACTGTACATTTCAGAAATCTTGTTGTTTATCTTTTGAATTTCTAATTGCTGTTTTTGTATGATTTATAGTTGTTTACTTATTTTGACATTTTGTTCCTGTATTATTTTCCTGAATTCTTCCATTGTTTTGTCTGTGTTTTCCATGATTCTGTTTTTCCTCATTTTTTTCTGCCTTTCCCTCAACTCTTGGATAACTCTGAATATTAAAGATTTGAATTCTCTGTTAGGTAGTTCCAGTGCCTTTTCTTCTGTGGAAAGGTCAACTGATGTTTTATTTTGGATGCCTACTGGAAGCATCCTGTCCTGTTTTTTTTAATATGTTTTGATATTGTCTCCTGTCTGCAGGACATTCAGTAGTTATTTTCTTCTTTTATTGATTGTAGATTTGTTTATTTTGTCCTGCTTTTTTGTTTTATTTGGTTATGTCTGAGCAGGCGGGCTGGGTGTTCTTTGTTGTTTGCTCCTCCATGGGCCTGGTACTTCTCACTGGTGCAGCAGGGCAGGTCCAGTGGAAGGGAAGGGGCTGGGATGGGTTGTTTGTGGCACCTACTGGGGCCGACAGGGTGGAACCCGGTGTCAGTGCAGGACAGGTTCTGGTAGACCATGCCTGTGCTGCTCAGGGAGTGGTGTTCATCGTGTTGTGCAGATAGGCAGGAGGTAGAGGGGAGGTTGTGATGTGTGGAGCTAAGTGGATGTGGGATCGAAGAGAAAGAGGAGAGAGAAACGGGATCCCAAAAAAGTGTGCTGAGGGAGCCTACCATTGGAGTGGTCCAGACCCGGGGAAGCCATGTGCCAGTGACTTTCTAGCCAGGTGGTGAGGCACAGCATGTCAAGAAAGGACAGATACAGCACACGCAGCTAGATGCATGGGAGAAAGGAAAGGAAGGAAGGGAGACAGAGATAAGAAACTAGATTTAAAAAAAGAGAAAGGCACACATGACTATGTGGTTGGGAGAAAGGCATGGAAAGAATATATAGAAAGACAAGAAGCCAAGAAAAAAATGAAGAAAGAGAAAAAAGTGTCCCAAGGGAGCCCACTGGCTTGGAGGGTGGACTAGGAAACTGGCTCCCAAATTGCTAGGCACTGCACAGCCTGTCTAGAAGGGTCAGAGATGGCATACAGCACCAGGTATTCAGGAGACAGGAAAAGAAGGAAAGTAGAGAGAGATGGTGTCATGGATTGAATTGTGTCCCCCAAAAAATGTGTGTAGCAACTTGACTAGGTCATGATTCCCAGTATTGTATGATTGTGTAATCTGATTGATGTCCTTATGTGTTGTCATCTCTATCACTGTGATGAGGTTATATGTGATCTCCTTATGTCTTGTAAGTTCTATCACTGTGATGAGATTATGCTGATGAGGTTTACAAGATTAGGTAGTGTCTTAATCCAATCTCTTTTGAGATATTAAAGAGAGAAGCGAGCAGAGACACATGGGAACATCATACCACCAAGAAAGCAGTGCTGGGAGCTGAGCGTGTCCTTTGGACCAGAGGTTCCTGCGCAGAGAAGCTCCCAGACCAAAGGAAGATTGATGACATGGACCTTCCTGCAGAGTTGACACAGAAAGCATTCCTTTGGAGCTGACGCCCTGAATTTGGACTTGTAGCCTACTGGACTATGAAGAAATAAAATTCTCATTGTTAAAGCCATCCACTCGTGGTGTTTCTGGTAGAGCAGCAATAGATGACTAAGACAGATGAGAAACCGAGAATTGAAGAAAAACAAAAAGGTAAAATTAATTAATTAAAAAGAAATGCCCCCAGGGATCCAACTGGCAGGGGCACTGCAGACCGAGCAGGTGGCTCCCTAGTTGCTCGACACTGCACAACCCATCTAAAAAGAGCAGAGATAGTACATGTCACCAGGTGTTCAAGAGAAAAGAAGGCAATAATGGTAGAAAGAGACAAGAAATCGAGAAAAGAAAAAAATCCCCAAGGGAGCCCATTGGTTTGGCAGCGCAGACTGGGGAAGTGGCTCCCAAGCAGCTAGGCACTGCACAGCCTGTTTAGATGGGGTGGAGACTGCACACAGCACCAGGTATTTAGGAGACAGGAAAAGAAGGAAAGTAGAGAGGGATGAGAAACTGAGAAATGAAGGAAAAAAAAAAAAGAAATGCTCCTAGGGATCCCACTGGCGTGATGGAGCAGACCGGGAAAGTGGCTCCCAAGCCAAGCAGCACAACCAACCTAGAAGGTGCAGAGATGGCACACAGTGCCCGGTGTTCAGGAGACAGGAAAAGAAGGAAAGTAGAGAGAGACGAGAAACTGAGAAATGAAGAAAAACAAAAAGAAAAAGAAAGAGAAAAAAGAAAAAAAAATGCCCCTGGTGATCCCACCGACGTGGTGGCATGGACTGGGGAAGCAGTTCCTCAACTGAGTGGTGCTTCACTGCCTGTCAAGAATAAGCGGAGATGTCACACGGTGCCAGGGTGTTTGAAAGGGGTAAAAGGTGAGAGAGAGAGAGAGAGAAGAAACCAAAAGAAGGCAAAAAAAGCAACAACAGCATTTAAAAAATGGCACTGAAGGAGCCTGTGTGGGCCAGGTGAATCCAAGCTGCACAGAGCTGGCAACTCCCCGGCCGAGTTGCTCACCAGGAAGCAGTGGAGGCCAAGCAGGAGGAAGAAGGGTGGGGAGTGGGAAAGCATGTATCTCTTGTTACTGGGTGCTCTGTCTCCTGCTGGGAGCTCCATGAAGCTGCTTTCCCCTACTCCCTGTCCACGGATCTCAGTGGCTGAGGAGTCCAAGATGGCGAATCCGTGCTGCGTTAGCTGGTGGGGGACCTCCACTCCATGTCTCTCCTCGCTCCCTGTTCTCTGTCAGTTTCTTATTCCATTCGGTGCTTGGTTGAGTTCTTTATTTTTACATTTGACCCTTAGAGTTCTAGGATTGACGTTTGTCTCTGTTTTATTTAGTTTTTTGGGTCTTTGCTGTGGAGGGACAGCATGGTGCTTCTGTCTATAGCACCACGTTGGCCATGTCATTTGATTTCTTGACTGCCGCTTCCAAAGGCATTGATTGTGGGTCCAGGTAAAATGAAATCCTTGACAACTTCAATGTTTTCTCCATTTATCATGATGTTGCTTACTGGTCCAGTTGTGAGGATTTTTGTTTTCTTCACCCTGAGGTGTAATCCATACCGAAGGCTGTAGTCTTTGATCTTCATCAGCAAGTGCTCTTCAAGTCCTCTTTGCTCTCAGCAAGCAAGGTTGTGTCATCTGCGTATCGCACGTTGTTAATTAGTCTTCCACCAATCCTAATGTTGTGTTCTTCTTCATATAGTCAAGCTTCTCAGATTATTTGTGAGATTGACAGCCTGCCTGCTATCTGGAATAGGCAAAGGGCTGTGCCTGGCATCTTCTGTTTTATAGGAAATATCTCCCTGTCTTTAAGCTATCTCCTTATTTAGGTATGCTTCCTGTTTCTGGCCAAGTTGAGGAAAACAAGAGACTGGCGTTACAGGACCAGCTGAAACTGGCAAGAAATAGATATTGCCCACCTGACATGCACAGAACCATCAACTCCATCCTCTGGGTGATCCGAGAACTCTTCTCCCACCGGAGAGAACTGAACTTTAGCAGCCCAAGATTGGAGGAAGGCTTTCAGAAGTGAGGGGTCCGAGCCTAAGATCCAGTTTGACAGACCCCCCCTTTTTTGACTGAGCAAGTGCTGAAAGGCTGGACTGTCCCAGAAATGCCTTTTTGGGCCATAGCAATCAGCAAGCTAGCCCCATCTCGAGATGTTCCTAAAGACCCCAGACCTGTTTTACTTCACCCATATAAACCCCTTGGGCTATTGTTCTGGGAGCCATCTTGGTGACACAAGTCCCTGTGTGCTACTTTGCTTGTCCAATCAGATAAAGCTGCTGCTTTCACTTTCACCCATTTTGTGTCTCTATGGCCATGTCGAGCAGACCTGGAACAGTCTGGTTACATTTGCTCAGCGTACAGATTGAATAAGTGTGGTGAAAGTATACAATCTTGACAACCTTCCCTGATTTTAAACCACATAGTATCCCTTCGTTCCCTTCAAACGACTGCCTCTAGGTCTATGTACAGGTTCCACATGGGCACAATGGAGTGTTCTGGAATTCCCATTATTCCCAAAGTTATCCATCATTTTTTATAATCCACACAGTCGAATGACTTCACATAGTCAATAAAATACAGGTAAACATCTTTCTGATATTCTCTGCTTTCAGCTGGGATCCATCTGACATCAGCAATGATAACCCTTGTTCCATGTCCTCTTGTGAATCTGGCTTGAATTTCTGGCAGTTCCTTGTCAATATACTGTTGCAAATATTTTTGAATTTTCTTCAGCAAAATTTTACTTCTGTGTTATATTAATGCCATCGTTTGATAATTTCTGTATTCTGTTGGATTACCTTTCTTTGGAATGGGCACAAATATGGATCTCTTCCAGTTGGTTGGCCAGGTAGCTGTCTTTCAAATTTCTTGGAGTACATGAGTGAGCACCTCCAGCACGGCTTCCTTTTGTTGAAACATCTCAATTGGTATTCGGTCAGTCCCTGGAGCCTTGTTTTTCTCCATTCCCTTAAGTGTAGCTTGGAATTATTCCTTCAGTACTGTCTTAGTTATCTACTGCTGCTATAACAGAAATACCACAAGTGGATGGCTCTAACAAAGAGAAATTTATTCTTTCACAGTCTAGGAGGTTAGAAGTCCAAATTTGGGGTTCCAGCTACAGGGGAAGGCTTTGTCTGTTGGCTCTGGGGGAAGGTCCTTGTCATCAATCTTCCCTGAATGAGCAGCTTCTCAGGGCAGGGACCCTGGTCCAAAGTTCGTGCTATTCTCCTGGCTCTTGTTTCTTGGTGATTTGAGGTCCCCTGTGTCTCTCTGCTCACTTCTGTCTTTTATATCTCAAAAGAGATTGATTCAAGACATAACCTAATCTTATAGAATGAGTCCTGTCTCATTAACAAAACTGCCTCTAATCTTGGCTTGTTGACATCATAGAGATAGGATTTACAACACATAGGAAAATCACATCAGATGACAAAATGGTGGATAATTACACAATACGGGGAATCATGGCCTAGCCAAGTTGACACACATTTTGGGGGGACACAAATCAATCCATGACAAATATTATTGGTTCTTGATCGTATGGTACCTCATGAAATGGTTGAACATCAACCCATTCTTTTTGGTACAGTGACTCTGTCGATTCCTTCCATCTTCTTTTGATGCTTCTTGCATCATTAAATATTTTGCCCATAGAATCCTTCAAAATTGCAGCTCAAGGCTTGAATTTTGTCTTCAGTTCTTTCAGCTTGAGAAATGCCAAGCATGTTCTTCCCTTTTGATTTTCTAACTCTAGGTCTTTGCACATTTCATTATAATATTTTACTTTGTCTTCTCATGCTACCCTTTGCAATCTTCTAATAAGTGAGTTTAGTAAGGTTTCAGAATGCAAGATTACACAAAATCAATTGTATTTCTGTTATACTAACAGAAAACAGCCAGAAATTGAAAATGAAAAGAAGTACCATATACAATAGTATAAAACAATATGAAACATCTGGGGATAAATCTGACAAAAGAAATGAAAGACATGTACATGAAAACTACAAAAAATTACCAAGAGAAATTAAAGACCTAAATAGAGAGATGCACTGTGTTTATGGTCCAGAAAACTCAATATTGTTAAGGTGTCAGTTCCCCCCAAATTAGATATAGATTTAACGCAATCTGAATCCCAATGAACTTTTTTATTTTTTGTAAAATTGACAAACTAATTCTAGAATCTATCTGGAAAATAAAGTATTGGAAATAGCCAAGACAACCTTAAAAGTAAGAACAAAGTTGGAAGGCTAATAATACTTGATTTCAAATCTTATTATAAAGCTAAAATAATTAAAACAGTTTGGCATTGGTGTCAAGATAGACAAATAGATTAATGGACAGAATAGAGAGTCCAGAAATAGACCCAAACAAACATGGACAACAGATTTTCGAAAAAGATGCCAAGGCAGTTCAGTGGAGAAAGGATAGACTTTTGGACAAATAGTGATGCAACAATTGTATATCCATATGCCAAAAAATAAACTTTGATTCATATATCATACCATATACAAAAATAAACTCAAAAGGAATCATTGACATAAATGTAAAACTGAAGCTATAAAATTTCTAGAAAAATTTTTCTAAAAGAAAAATAAGAGTACACCTTTTAAACTTTAGGTTAGGCAAAGATTTCTTAGCTGTGATATCAAAAGCATGGGCCATGAGAGAACAAGTTAATAAATTAGACTTCATCAAAATTTAAAACTTTAGCTCTTCAAAAGACACTATCAAGAGAATTAAAAGACAGACTAGGAGAAAATATTTATAAATCACATAGCTGCTAAAGAGTTTGCATTGAGAGAATATAAATAACTCTTAAAACTCAGCAATAAGAAAACAATCAACCTGACCAAAAATGGGCAAAAGATTTGAACAGACACATCATCAAATAAGATGTATGGGTGGCAAAAAATGGTACAAAAAGATGTTCAACATGATTAGTCATTAAGAAAATGCTGATTAAAACCACAATGAGATAGAATTATGCATCTATAAAAATATCTAAATTTTTTTAAAAAAGATCAACTGACAATATCAAATGTTGGTGAGGATGTGGAGCAGTAGGAACTCTCATTCATTGCTGGTGGGAATGCAAAATGGTACATACTCTTTGGAAAATAGTTTGACAATTTCTTCTTTTATTGTTGTAGTTTAAGTGAAAGTTTACAATTCAAGTTAGTCTCTCATACAAAAATTTATACATACATTGTTATGTGACCCCAATTGCTCTCCCTCTATTGTGACAGCACACTCCTCCTTTCCACCCCTGATTTCCCGTGTCCATTCAATGAGCTCCTAATCCTCTCTGCCATCTCGTCTCACCTCCGGACAGAAGCTGCCCATTAAGTCTCGTGTATTTTTTACTTGAGCTAAGAAGCACACTCTTCATGAGTATAATTTTATGTCCCACAGTCCAGTCCAATCTTTGTCTGAAGAGTTGGCCTTGGGAATTGTTTTAGTTCTGAGTTGACAGAGAGTCCGAAGGCCATGCTTTCTGGGATTCCTCCAGTCTCAGTCAGACAGTTAAGTCTGGTCTTTTTACTAGAATTTGATTTCTGCACCCCACCTTTCTCCTGCTCCATCAGGGACTCTCTGTTGAGTTCCCTGTCAGGGCGATCATTGATGGTAGCTGGACACCATCCAGTTCCTCTGGTCTTAGGCTGGTGAAGTCTCTGGTCTGTGTGGCCCTTTCTATCTCCTGGGCTAATACTTCCGTTGTGTCTTTGGTGTTCTTCATTCTCTGTTACTCCAGGTGGTTGAGACTAATGGATGCATCTTAGATAGCCGCTTGCTAGCTTTTAAGACCCCAGATGTCACTCACCAAAGTAGGATACAGAATATTTTCTTAATAAAATTTGTTATGCCAATTGACCTAGATGTCCCCTGAAACCATGGTCCCCAGACCCCCTACCCTGCTACTCTGTCCCTCTAAGTGTTTGCTCATATTCAGGAAACTTCTTAGCTTTGGTTTAGTCCCGTTGTGCTGACTTCCCCTGTAGTGTGTGCTGTCCTTCCCTTCACTTAAGATAATTCTTGTCTACTGTCTATTTAGTGAATAACCCTCACCCTCCCTCCCCACCCCTGTAACGATCAAAGGATGTTTTCTTATGTGTTTAAGCCTTTTCTTGAGTTCTTATAATAGTGGTCTTATACAATATTTGTCCGTTTGTGACTGACTAAATTCACTCAGCATAATGCCTAATGGATAGACTGTGGTATAACCATACAATGGAATATAGCTCAGGAATAAAAAGGAATAAACTTTTGATTTATTTAATAACATGGATGAATTTTATATGCATTTTGCTAAGTGAAAGAAGCCAAACACGGATGATTCCATTTATATGATATTCTATAAATGGCAAAATATGGGGATGGAAGACATATCAATAATTTCCAGGGCCTGGGGAGAGGGAGAGGGTTTGAATGCAAAGGGTCCAAACAAGGGAATTTTTAGGGTGATGGAGTATTCTGTTGGTACTCTGGTGGTAGATACTTTTTTCCATATTTTGGACAAAACCCGTAGAGCTGTACACCACAGAGTGCACTTGATATTGAGTGAAGAAAAAAGAATACAAGAAACCTGTATCTCAGTTTTAGGTTATGTTATATATATGTATGTTAGAAATTAGCACATATACAAAATAATAAAATATTTTCTTTAAGGAACTATGTTAAATACATCAGAATGGTTACTTATGGGGAAATGGCATTTTGGATTGGGCATAAAGCGATTCCAGAAAAATGGATTAAAACAAAAGCAGGGCTTTCAGGGACCAATGGCGAGAGGGTGCTATGAACTGAGGAATTTAAGTACCTCAAATTTGTCTTTCTGAAGGCAAAACAGAACAAAGTATAAAATTAAAATCCAGACTGTAAGACCAAAAGCTGATTGGAAATTCTGAGTACCTGCTGTGTGTGGGAGTGCGGGCCTTCCTGGCAGAGTGATTGAGTAGGGACATGGCCATTCTATTGGGGACCTAAAATGTCAGTTCATTCTCTCTTGGGAAGGTCAGTTTCTCCTTAGAGGGACACTCCCATCACATATCTGGGGAGAAGTAGCTGTTCTGCTGGGTTGAGGGAGTGGAGTAGGGAAGAGGGGCTGAGGATATGAAGGTTCTGTCTCTAGAAGTTCACTTCATCCCCCGTTTTCAGGAAGAGAGTTCATTAAAGTCGTGAGCAGTAACTGATGTCCCTGAATCCAGAGTTTCTCTGAGAGCATATTTTGTGTGTTCTGATAGGTTAGGGAGGGAGGTCACCTGGCTATGCTGGGTGGGAAGAGCATGGGAGAATATAATTTTCCTTATTTATTTACAAAACCTGTTTTCAGCCCTACTTCTCGTTCCCACCTTCCCGGTTCCTGGGGCTTCTAATTTCAGAGCCTTCACAAAATTTTATCGGGATAGATTAGCTTGCTTATTATTGTCTTCCTTATTGTAGGCTTAATGTTCATCCTTCTAACTTTCCAAATTTTTGTTAACACCTCTTATTTGCTGCCATCTCTATTTTTCTTTTTTCTCCATATAAGATTTATGACTTTTTAATACAGAATTTAAAAGTAAACCCCTCTGGATTTGGATCCCAGCTCCACACAGACTCACTAGGTGAGTTTGACCACATGACTCACCCTTTCTGAGCCTCCATTTCCTTGATAATAAAGTGGAGGTGTTAATAGTATCCATTTACCATCTCATCAGGTATGTGCAGATGCTGAGGATACACTAGTTTCAATTCTTTAGTGAAGTGTACCCTGGATGCTCAACACTAAAGCACAGGGGTATTTGTTATATGTGTCAGTCGTGACGCTGTGTCCAAAGCTGGGTGGCATAATGAGGTTTCCTCTGGGCTGAGTCTCTCCTGGCTGTCCCTGTCTTCCTTTGCCCAGGGGCAGAGGCATATTCCAGACCCATCAGCTAAATTCGGGGCCATCAGGAGGTTTCAGGCAGAAGTGGGAGTTTTTCCATGCAGGTACCCACGGCCTGAGTATGGTGGAGGACAGAAGGGAAGGAAAGGAGCTCCTTTCCTTTATGTGTCATGGAGTGGTAGGGTGGGGAGTAGGTGGCCTACTGGAGGGCAAATGATGATAGAGGTTGCAGGTAGAAAATAGGCATTTCCTTTGATGTCTGAGAGCCCAGGGATTCCAGAAAGACTCATCCAACCGAAGTATGTTATGAAGTCCCAAACATCCTCCCTGGGTCATTTTCCTGCTTGACTCTGTGCATGGAACAGGGTTTCGTAGTCACCAGGATGCTTATGATATGATGCACCTTAGACCCTGCAAGCCATTTCCCATCTCTCCAAGCCTCGGTTTTCTGCTCTGAAAGAGGAGCAAGTGCACAGCCTGTTCTGCACACCCCTCTTCAGTTCTAGTGACCTGTTAAAGCCATCCGCTGTCCTGTTTGGAAACCGTCGTGCTAATATATTAGCCTTCATGTTGACCCTCTGGGAGATTTTATAGCTAATGGTTTTGCTGATGGTTTTTAAACCCTTGATAGACAGATACTCTTTTTGGACCAGATTATTGCTTTTGCACAATTCTGTAGGGCCCTGAAACATACCCAACCGAAGGACAAAAATATCCTGCTTTGGTGAGATAATAGGAAAAGAGTGGCGGTGTTGAAGAAACATGAAGACTGTGTCAAGTCCTGCCACACATGAGTCACCTGTCCCTCCCTGGGCACCATAAAGTCCAGGGTCTCCGCTGTTGGTGAATGTGACACATGTGGCAATTGTGTCCCTATGTCCTGGGGCCAGGCCCACAGGAAGAGTGAGGAAGTCATTCATTATGTGTCCATCAATGTGAGAAGAACAGAAGGAGTTGAGAGTCAGGGAGAGAAAGAAAAGGAAAGAAGGGAAATGGTAGCCTAGATGAACCTCCACCACCTCTTCTCCTGCTCAGTGGTGCTTCTTCAGTGAGACTACCCAAGATTATGAACACATGGTCTCAACTCTCTGGATTTGGAGCTGTGCTCCATTGGTTGGCAGTTCAAATTCACTCAGAGGCACCTCAGAAGAAAGACCTGGTTATCTATTTTTGAAACACAACAGCTGTTAGAAACCTTATGGAACATAGATCTATTATGACACATTTGGGGTTGCCATGAATCAGAATTGACTTGATGGCAACTGGTTTGGTTTTGTTTCCATCCATGGTGTGATGGTTAATGTTATGTGTCAACTTGGCTAGGCAATGATTCTCAGTATTATGTAATTATCCTCCATTTTGTGATCTCCAATAAGTAATATAATGTAACCACTTCCATGATATGATCTGATGTGATCAGCCAATTAGTTGTAAGAGGAGTTTCCATGGGGCTGTGGGCTGCACCCAATATATATGGACATTCTGGCAAAGCTTGCTTGCTTGCACTGGGTCTTGCATCTGGTTTGTCGTCATCTGACCTCCAGTTCTTGGGGCTTGAGCCAGCAGCCTGCCATCTTACTTGCTGATCTTGAATTTGTCAGCTTCCGCAGCCTGTGAGCCAGCAGCTGGCTATCTGACCTGCTGATCTTGTGTTTGTCAGCCCTTGCAGCTACGAGAGTCAGGAGAAGCCTCCAGATTGACACCTGACCCATGGATTTCAGACTTGCCAGCCTCTACAATCGTGTGAGACATTTCCTTGGGATATGTCTCTCTCTCTCTCCCCCCTCCCTCTTTTCCTTCCTCCTTGCCCTCCCATACATATATAAGTCTTGTTAGCATAGTGGTTAAGAGCTTGGCTGCTAACAAAAAGGTTGGCAGTTCAAATCTACCAGCTGCTCCTTGGAAACCCTATGGGGCAGTTCTACTCTGTCCTATAGGGTCGCTATGAGTCAGAACTGACTCAACAGCACCTAAGAACAACAACAACATATATGCTTCACTGGTTTTGTGTCTCTAGAGAACCCAGCCTCAGACATTTGGTACTGAGACTGATTCTAGAGAAACAAAATACTAAGGATGAGTTTTCAAAATTGGTTCTCAAGTCTGACTAGTCTTAAAGGTGCTGTGACTCTGCCTCCAGTAGTAAAGAGGATGCTGTTAATCCATGGTGTGGAATGGCAATATTAATAAGCAAAATATGTCCATCAATAGATCAAGTATTTGTGAGAAACAAGGCCCTAGGTGATTGCATGTTTTATACTTTTCTACAAATTTGTCAGAATGAAAAGTGTAGGGAAGCTGGTTGGTTGGTCCTACTCCCACTAAACAAAGTGGTGAAAGAAAGAGATGAGCTCAGGGCTTCAGAGGCACAGCTCAGGAACCACATATATGACCTCAAAGTTGCCACTTGCGCCCTGAAAGAACAGAGCGGATGTTGCCAAAAACCAAACACAAAGTCTTGTCATAATAGTGACTGAATTGCAATGTCAATTGAATTCACGGCCTCAAATTGTGTCTGAAGTTAAGGTGAGGGCATTGATTGGAAAGAAATGGGATCCTGAAACTTGGGTTGGGGAAATATAGGTAGATAATCAGAAACCTGAGGACACTGAGCCCCAAAATTCTGTTGAATTACTCCTTCCAACAGAACCAACCCTCTTACTCCCATCTGAAGAGATCACTACATCTTTGTCTGCAAAACCATTCTCCCCTATCTGATGAAATTAACCCAGCTGTGCCTGAAGAGTCTTTGTCTGAGATATTGCTGAGAGCGGTGCCTGGGGCATTGCCTGGGGCATTGTCTGAAGTAGATGCTGTACAAGACATTGCTGTATGCTCCCAGGACCCATCCCCACCACCCATTTTTGCTTCTAGACCTATAACTAGATTTAAGTCCCAGGGAGCCCCAAAAGGTATAGTTCAAAGTGTGGCCCAGAAGGAGATATACTACAATCCAAAAGAGCTGCTTGACTTTTCTAATGTATACAAACAGAAACCTGGGAAATATGTGTGGGAATGTCTATTCAAGGTGTGGGATAATGGTACAAGGAACATAAAGTTGTATCAGTCTGAATTTATTGACATGAACCCACTAAGCACAGATTCTTCATTCAGTGTTTCAGCTCGAGAAATTAGGAAAGGATCTAATAGTTTGTTTGGTTGGATCGCTGAAGCATGGATAACACAGTGGCCTACACTAAATCAAGTTGACTTACCAGACCTGCCTTGGTATACTGTATAAGAAAGTATCCAAAGGCTAAGGGAAATTGGCATGTTAGAGTGAATCAATCAGGTTAGAACCAGAGACCCACACATGACGTGCCCAGAAGACACACCTTTTACCATAATGGTGAGGAACAAATTTGTGAAGGGAGCCCAAGCATCCTTGAAGACTGCTGTGATTGTTATTTATGTAAGTCAGATTTGACAATGGGAACTGCTGTAACTGAATTAAGACACCTAACTACGATGAGGCTGATTGGACCCCTTGGTGATAAGGACAAGTGGTGGCACTCGGTCAACAAAGACAAGGTGGGTGTGGTTACCATAATGGACGCGGAGTTAAAACAATAATCAGAATAGTCTGACTCATATGGACTTATGGCATTGACCACTTAGTCATGGTGTCTCTAGGAGTGAAATAGATGAGAAGTATATTAAATATTTACCTGATCTGTACAAGTGGAAGAATTCTGGTAAAGTGAATGGCAGTATAACTTGAATTGTAAGAATAGAGAGTCATAGCCCCTCAATCAATTCCCAGACTTGAGGCAGTTTACAGACCCACAACCTCTTAAATGAAGGGGAGGCTAGGTCCCCTTGAGGAAGGACCCCACTGCACTGCCAAAAATTTATGTGGTTAATTTTTATCCCAGCCTTCCCCAAAGGGATATGTGGTCTTTTATGAGAGTGACTGTTTACTGGGGAAAAGTAAATAATCAGAATTTTTGGGAATTGCTGGATACTGGCTCTGAACTGACACTAATTCCAGGAGACCCAAAACACATACCAGCAGTGTCATCCATGGTGGACAGGTTTCAGCTGAGCTTCCAGGCTAAAACAGACTAGGAAGAAGGACCTGGTGGTCTACTTCTGAAAAAAATTAACTAGTGAAAACTTTATGAATAGCAGTGGAACATTGTCTGATATAGTGCTGGAAGATGATCCCCTCAGGTTGGAAGACACTCAAATACGAAAAAGAAGAAGACCCCCAAGAGATGGATTGACACAGTGGCTGCAACAATGGGCACAAGCATATTGATTGTGAAGATGGCACGGGACTGGGCAGTGTTTTGTTCTGTTGTGCCCAGGGTTGCTATGAGTTGGAACTGACTTAATGGCACCTAACAAAAACATATATATATATATATATACCTCACTGATTTTGCCTCTCTAGAGCATCCAGCCTAAGACACACATTATTATTGTTTGAATTGTGTATCCCCCAAATATATATGGGAACCCTAACCCCTGTGCCTCTAAATAGGACCCTGGTTGAAAATAGAGATTTTCTTTTGTTATGTTAACAAGATTGTCTTAGTTCCTAGAGCTGCTATAACAGAAATACCACTAGTGGGTGGTTTTAACAAACAGAAATGTATTTTCTTACAGTTTAGGAGGCTTAAAGTCCAAATTTAGGGCACCAGATCTAGGGAAAGGCTTTCTCTTTTGGCTCTGGGGGGAAGGTCCTTGCCTATTTTCAGCTTCTTTCTGAGATCTTGGAGATCTCATGTGATGTGGCGTGTATCTTCCCTCTTCTGTGCTTTTTGGCTGCTTGCATAATCTGCTCTTTTATATCTCAAATGATATTAATTTAAGACACATTCTACACTTATCTTGCCTCATTAACATAATGTAAAACTCTTTTCCCAAATAAGATTACAACCATAAGTACAGGGATTAAGATTTACAACACCTCTTTTTGGTTGACACAATTCAATCCATAACAGAAGTCCTACCAGAGTAGGGTGGATCCTAAACCTAACCACTTCTCAGTTTTAAAAAGACCAAAATAAATACAGAGACACACCCAGAGGTAAGAAGGAGACAGATGAGGGAAGACAGATGCATCTACAAGCCCAGAAACACCAAGAATTGTTGAAATAAACATGGAAGGACCTCCCCCTAGAGCCATGCACTGAATTCAGACTTCTAGTCTTCTGAACTGTGAGAAAATAAATTTCTCTTCTTTAAAGCCACACATTTGTGGTATTTCTGTTATGGCAGCACTAGCAAACTAAGACATATGGGCTCTTTTGGGGTCCACAGGGGCACCGCTTGAGAGAGGACAGACATTGCCTCCACTGCAGCCTCATAGGGGATTCAACCTCTTCACTGGAGAAGGGTCAAGTTTATTCAGTGCCTTGTGGGGACACCTATTGGGGAGGGCAGTGATGAAGCTCTAGTCTGTGGTTGCCTATGAAATCAGCACCTTCATCCTCAAGCAACTTTCTCCAAATTACAAATCTTCAAATTATGTCTCAATCCTTTCACCTCTGAAGCATCCTGAACAGGAAGCCTTGTTCTCTGTTCCCACCCATGGGGCCTATGTGCAGAGACTCCGGAGGGCTACTGATTTATTTTAAAACTGAAGTCATTTTGTAAAACATCAAAATAATTATCAAACGTATCCGCTCATCAGAAACAGGTTGGAAAATACCAGGAAGGAAACATAATACTCATTTCTATCACACAAAGTTAACTACCATTTCATTATGTTTCCATCCTTTATTTTTCCTGTGTACATTTTTGTCTTTTTACACAACTGTAATTATATAATTGTACAATTTCATATTACACTAAAACCTGCAAAAGCTGGAAACTCTGGAAGGCAGAAACCTATTAGAGAAGGAAATCTCCCATATTTTCTACTGAAACAAGTGATAGAAAAGTGGTAAGACTGCCCCCTGTCAAAGGCGGAAAAGACCCAGAAAAACAAGGCAGTCCTGTCGAGTTCCAACTCTCACAGGTTTCACTATACATATTTATATGCACATATTCATAAGTAATATGTACATATATTGTTGTTAGGTGATGTCGAGTAGGTTCTGACTCATAGCGACCCTATGTGTAACAGAATGAAACACTGCCCGGTCCTGTGCCATCCTCACAATTATTGTGGTGCTTGAGCCTGTTGTTGCAGCCACTGTGTCAATCCATCTAATTCAGGGTCTTCCTCCTTTTTCACTGACCCTCTACTTTACCAAGCATGATGTCCTTCTTCAGGGACGGGTCCCTCCTGATAACATGTCCAAAGTACGTGAGATGTAGTCTCACCATCCTCACTTCTAAGGAGCATTCTGGCTGTACTTCTTCCAAGACCGATTTGTTCTTTCTTCTGGCAGTCCATGTATGCTCAATATTCTTCACCAACATCATAATTCAAAGGCGTCATTTCTTCTTTGTCCTTCCTTATTCATTGTCCAGCTTTTGCATGCATATGAGGTGATTGAAAACACCATGACTTGGGTCAGGCACACCTTAGTCCTTAAAGTGACGTCTTCGCTTGTTAACACTATAAAGAAGTCTTTTGCAGCAGATTTGCCCAATGCAATACGTCATTTGATTTCTTGACTGCTGCTTCCATTCTTGACTGTGGATCCAAGTAAAGTGAAATCTTTGACAACGTCAATATTTTCTGTTTATCATGATGTTGCTTATTGGTGCGTTTACCTGGATTTTTATTTTCTTCATGTTGGGGTGCAATCTACATCGAAGGCTGTGGTCTTTGATCTTCATCAGTAAGTGCTTCAAGTCCTCTTCACTTTCAGCAAGCAAGGTGTGTCATCTGCATATCACAGGTTGTTAATGAGACTTTCACCTATCCTGATGCCATGTTATTCTTCATATAGTTCAGCTTCTCTGACAGATTTCATATTACAATTTCACGTTTCTTTTTATTGAAACATCTTCCAATGTAATTATAATTTTTTCCTGAATATCACATCAAGTGTCTAAGGACATGCAGTAGGGTAATTAATCAATCCTCTGTTGTTGGTTAGTCTGTTTTAGACTTGGATTATTATAAATAATACCTCAGTGACTATCTTTGTGTCAGTCGGATTGATTTTTTTTAACTCAATTTTATATTTTTTGTATCTCTTTTATATTCAGTCTAGGAGTCTAACAGTTGAGTCATTTGAACATGAAGAGTTAATGACCACATCAGCCTAAGACAATAAGACTAGAGATACCATAATATTTTTTTTAATTTTTTTTATTGTACTTCAGGTGAAGGTTTACAGAACAAACAGTTTCTTATTAAACAGTCAGTACGCATACTGTTTTACGATATTGGTTAACTACCCAACGATATGTCAACACTCTCCCTTCTCGACTTTGGAGAACCTTTTTTTTTTTTTTTTGGTGAAAATATACATGGCCAAAGATACACCATTTCAAAAGTTTCTACATGTACAATTCAGTGACATCAGTTACGGTTCTTCTAGTTGTGCTGCTATTCTCACTTTAGATGAAAGTTTACAGAACAAAATAGTTTCTCATTAAACAGTTAGTACACATACTGCCCTATGACAATGGTTAACAACCCCACGACATGTCAACGCTATAATTACTCAACTTTGGGTTCCCTATCACCAGCTTTCCTGTCCCCTTCTGCCTTCTAGTCCTTGTCCCTGGACTGCTGTGCCTTATTAGTCCTGTTTTGTTTTATGGGGCTGTCCAATTCCCGGCTGAACGGTGAACCTCAGGAGTGACTTCACCGCTGAGCTAAAAGGTTGTCCGGGGGCCATACTCTTGGGGTTTCTCTGGTCTCTCTCAGGCCAGTAAATCTGGTCTTTTTTTTGTGTTAGAATTTTGTACATACTTCTCCAGCTCTGTCCAGAACTTTCTGTTGTGATCCTGATCAGAGCAGTCAGTGGTGGTAGCTGGGCATCATCTAGCTGTGCTGCACTCAGTCTTGTGGAGGCCTTAGTAGCTGTGATCCATTAGTCTTTGGACTAATCTTTTCCTTATATCCTGTTCTCTTCATTCTCCCTTGCTCCCGAAGGGGTGAGGCCAGTGGAGTATCTTAGATGGCTGCTCACAGGCTTTT
>NW_004444136.1:4006202-4007610 GCF_000243295.1 Trichechus manatus latirostris | reverse complement strand
CACAATGTTGAGTCTGCCTATCCATGAGCATGGTATGTTTTTCCATTTATGTAGATCCCTTTGGGTTTCTTGCAGTAGTGTTTTGTAGTTTTCTTTGTACAGGTCTTTTACATCCCTGGTTAGATTTATTCCTAATTTTTTTTTCGGGGCTATTATAAATGGTATTGTTTTCCTGATTTCCTTTTCGTCATTCTCTTTATTGGTGTATAGGGATCCAACTGAGTTTTGTATGTTTATTTTGTATCCTGCTACTCTGCCGAATCTGTCTATTAGTTCCAGTAATTTTCTAGTGGAGTCTTCAGGGTTTTCTGTGTATACTATCATATCATCTGCAAACTTGGATAGCTTAACTTCTTCATTATCAATTTGGATGCCCTTTATTTGTTTTTGTTGCCTTATTGCTCTAGCTAGAACTTCCAGTGCAATGTTAAATAGGAGTGGTGATAAAGGGGAATGTTTTCAGCCTCTCTCCATTAAGAATGGTGTTGGCTGTTGGTTTTGCATAGATGCCCTTTATTATGTTGAAAAATTTCCCTTGTATACCTATTTTATTGAGAGTTTTTATCAGAAATGGGTGTTGGACTTTTTCGAATGCCTCTTCTGTGTCAATTGAGGTGATCATGTGATTCTTTTCTTTCCTTTTATTTATGTGGTAGATTCAATTGATTGATTTTCTAATGTTGAACCATCCTTGCAACCTGGTATGAATCCTACTTGGTCGTGGTGTATTGTTTAATTTGATATGACGCTGAATTCTATTGGCTAGAATTTTTTTGAGAATTTTTGCATGTATGTTCACGAGAGATATTTCTCTGTATTTTTCTTTTTTTGTGGTGTCTTTGCCTGGTTTTGGTATCAGGGTTATGCTGGCCTCATAGAATGAATTCGAAAGTGTCGCTTCGTTTTCTATGTTCTGAAATAGTTTGAGTAATACTGGTACAAGCTCTTCTCTGAATGTTTTGTAGAATTAACCAGTGAAGCCATCTGGGCCAGGGCTTTTATTTGCTGGAATTTTTTTAGATTACCTTTTCAATGTCTTCTCTTGTTATTGGTCGGTTCAAATTTTCCACATCACTTAGTGGTAGTTTGGGTAGGTAGTATGTTTCTAGAATTTATCCATTTCCTGTAGGTTTTCAAATTTGTTGGAGTATAGCTGTTCATAATACTCTGTTATGATCCTTTTATTTCAGTTGGGTCTGTTGTAATGTCACCCATTTCATTTCTTATTTGGTTTATTTGCATCCTTTCCTGTTTTTCTTTTGTCAGTCTGGCCAGTGGTTTGTTGATTTTGTTGATTTTTTCAAAGAACCATCTTTTGGTTTTGTTGATTCTTTCTATTGTTTTTCTATTCTCTATTTCATTTATTTCTGCTCTGATCTTTATTATTTCCTTTCTTCTGGTGGCTGTG
>NW_004444136.1:3945118-4004732 GCF_000243295.1 Trichechus manatus latirostris | reverse complement strand
ATCTGAGCTTAGTCTTACTGTTTCTCCTCTGTATGTGACTTCTTGTTTTTCACGAGCTGCTCTCAGGATTCTTTGTCTTTGGTTTTGGCGAGTGTAATTATGATATGCCTTGGTGATTTTCTTTTGAGGTCTATCTTGTATGGGGTTCGTTGAGCTCCTTGGATGGCCATCTTTTCATCTTTCATGATATTGTGGAAGTTTTCTGTCAGCAGTTCATCAGTGATCCTTTCTGTGTTTTCTGTTTTCTTACCCTGTTCCGGAACTCCGATCACTCACTATTTTTTGCCTTTGATTTTATCCAGCATAATTCTCAGGGTCTCTACATTTTTCTTTTTTTCTGATTTTTCCTGTAACAGAGTTGTATCCAAGTGTTTGTCTTCAACTCCCCTGATCCTGTCTTCCACCGTTTCAAATCTGCTTCTCAGCCTTTCTATGACACCGTCCATTTCTGAAATCTTGTTGTTTATCTTTTGGATTTCTAATTGTTGTTTTTGTATAATTTCTGGTTGTGAATTTATTTTGGCATTTTGTTCCTGTATTATTTTCCTGAATTCTTACATTTGTTTGTCTGTATTTTCCATGAATTTGTCTATTTTTTCCTCATGTTTGTCAGATTTTTGCCTCTGCTCTTGGAGATTTCTGAGCATTAGAGATTTGAATTCCTTATCAGGTAGTTCTAGTGCATTTTCTTCCACTGAAAAGTCATCTGGTGTTTTATTTTGGACACTTACTGGAACCATCCTGTCCTGTTTTTGTAAATGTTTTGATATTGTCTGCTGTATTCGGGGCATTCGGTAGTTATTTTTCTCATTTATTGATTGTAGGTTTGTTTTGTCCTTTTCTTTGTTTTATTTGGCTATGTCTGAGCAGGTGGGCTGTGTGTTCTTTGTGTTTTGCTTGTCTGTGGGCATGATACTTTTCGCCTCCTTCTCCAATTGGCGGGGTCAATCTCTCAGATATGGTACAGCATGGCAGGTCTAGCTGAAGAAGAGTTGCTGGGATGGGTTGTTTGTGGCAGGTACTATAACCCTCAGGGCCAGCCGGTAATCAGTGTAGGGCAGGTTCTGGTAGGCCTTGCCTGGGCTGCTTGGTGGTGTGATGTTCAGCACACGGTGCTGGTATGCAAGATAGAGAGCAGAGACTGTGATGTCTGGGGTTAAGATGGATGTGGGAAGGAGGAGAGAGAGGTGAGAGGAACAGGAGCCTAAAACATATAAACAAACAAAAAAGAGTGCTAGGGGAGCTTGCCATTGGAGTGGAGAGATGAGAGTCTGTGAAATGGAGAAAAACAAAAAGGAGAAGAAGAAAGAAAAGAAAAGAAAAGAAAAAAAAGAATAAATAAAAATTAGAAAGAAAAAAGAAGAGCAAAGCTCCCAGGGATCCCACCAGTGTGGCTACGAGGTCTGGGGAAGGTGCTCCCAGGCTGTGAAGTACAGCCTGGCTAGAAGACGTAGAGGTGTCACTCAGTGTCAGCTATTCAGGTGACCGGTAGAGAAGGAAATTATAGAGAGATGAGAAACAATATTGAACTAAAACAAAAAGGGAAAAAGAGGGAAAAGAAAAACAAAACAAACAAATTAAAAAAAAAGAACAAGAAAACCCCCCCAAAAACAGAAACACACACACACACACACACACAAAAAAAAAAAAAAAAAAAAAAAAAAAAAAAAAAAAACAAGAAAAAGAAATGCCCCCAGGGTTCCCTCTGCACATATGCCCAGACTGAGGAGGTAGGTCCCAAGCTGCACATTACTGCCCAGCTAGAACTGGTTACCAATTTGAGAATAGAAAAAGAAAACAAACAAACAATTCAAAACAAACAAAAAAATGCCCTGGGATCCCACCAGCATGGCAGCATGGGCTGCAGGGCAGTCTCACATTCGAGCTGCATTTCACAGCCTTTCAGGAAGAAGCAAAGATGGCACATGGAGCCAGGTATTTGAGATAACGAGGGGGAGGTGGTGAAAGGTAAGGAAGAAATATAATGAAGCAGATAAAAGGAACACCAGTAGCCAAGAAATGGCACTTAGGGAGCCAGCCAGTGCAGGTGGGTGGAATCCAAACGACACCAGGGTGAAGCTGATGCTTTCCAGCCGAGAGACTGTGGCCGCAGGAAGCAGAGGAGGCCGAGTGGGGTGAAGAAGGGTTGGGGGTGGGAAAGCATATATCGCTGGTTACCAGTTGTTCTGTTTCCTGCTGGAAGCTCTGTGAAGCTGCTTTCTCGTACCCCCTGTTCGCTGGTCTCTGATAGGAGTCCAAGATGGCAGATCCGTGCTGCATTAGCTGATAGAGGACCTCTGCGTGTATCTGTCCTTGCTGTCTGTTCTCTGTCAGTTTCTTATTCCATTCAGTGGTTGGCTGAGTTCTTTATCTCTTCATTTGTTGCTTAGGGTTTCAGGATTGCCCTTTTCTGTGTTTGGCTTATTTTTTTGGATCTTTTCTGTGGAGGGATAGTGTGGTGCTTCTGCCTATAGTGCCATGTTGCCTGGAAGTCTCCAGGATTGATTCTTTAGAATCAGTTCCCAGAAGTGGAACTATTACACTGAAGGGTAGGAACACTTAAATTCTTGATCTCTGCCTGGAAAAGGCTGACTTTAGAATTCCACCTCCCATGTGCCCAGAGAGAGCAGCAATAGTCCTCTGCTTGTCCCAGACCAGCAGATTGGCTGGAGTCTGACCAGGAGGTATTGTGAAGCCCCTTCTCCTCTTTCCTTCTCCATCTCCACGTTGCTCTCTTGTACAGAGCTGTGGACAGCATCTGTCTCTGAAGGCCTTAGAGGACATTCCGGGGTGTGATGGGGGACGGGGGAGCTTTGCTAGCTCTTGGGCATTTGCTCCTGAACATGGTACCATCCATGGAAAAGGCCGTAATCCAAACATGCATGAGCGGCTTTGTTTCTGGTGCTGCCCCACAGAAACAGTGACTAAGAAGGGACGCCTTCTTGTATCCTCAAAGTTCAGGCTGGGGGTCTCAGGTTCAAATAACTACTTCTGACTCACTTTTTCCCATTTCCCAAAGGCAATTACAATTTGAAAACACTCAGAGCACTTCCCACCCTGCCCAAATAGAAGCCCATCCCAAGGTGCTTGGTCTCCTGGCCCCAGGCAGGGCTGGTGAAAGCAACGTCATTAGGGGGTGAGGTGTGGGAACGATGCCTCCTCCCAGCCCACAGCCACCTGGGTGACATCCTCAACTCTACTTCTGACGGGCTTTACCCTCTTCCACCCACACTGGACATTGCAATGGCCACTTTTGACTTTAAAGTTTTCTTTGTTTACTTCTGGGGCACTGGAGAGAGGACTAGGTTGGGACTGCCTTTGAGCCTTATGGTAAGCCTGGGAACCTGAGGTCCCCAAAGTCTGGGGAAGGGGTGGTGAAAGTGAACTAAAGGAGGGGAGAAATCGATATTTTAGGAGAGAAGAAGATTGCAAACCATCTTTCCAACTTCACACACAAGCGCACACACATAACCATTTGCTTCCAGTTAACTCCTACCATTGGCAGTAAGTGTGTTGAAGTAGAACTGTGCTCCATAGGGTTTTCAATGGCTGATTTTTCAGGAGTAAATCACCAGGCCTTTCTTTTGAGGCACTTTTGATTAGCAGTCGAGCTGTTAACCGTGTGCACCTTCCTGGAACTTCAATTTCACAAGCATGCCTGTTTTGCTGAGGGTGGGCCCCAAAGCTTATACTACTGAGGAGCAGGTAGAAAGAAGGCCCCACCCAGCACAACATTCCCCCTCGGAGGGAAGGTATTTTCCATCTCCCATCACAGCAGTCACCATTGTCAGGGGTCATGTCTATGCTCCTGAGATCAGCAATGCCTCCACTCTGGAGCACAAGTGAAAACTGCTCCACTGCCCCCAGGGACATGGAGCCCACAGCCTAACAAAGCACTTGCCACATTTGGGAACCACATTTTTCCTTTCTTTTACTTTGACTCTTTCTAGGAATAAGGAAGGGTGTAGATAAATAAACACACTCTTCCTTATGGAGACTGATCATTTCTCTCTCAGAGAGACCATCCAGAGGAGCCAGCAGAGTGAGGCTGGAACTTTTTCCACACACAGCCAATACAACATTTAAAGGCTTCCCAGGTTTCCTCTTTTCAGATTAAATCTCCCATTCTTCCAGCTGTTTCATGTGATCTGGTTCCTGTCCACTTCTTCTTAGGACAAGCTCCAGTTTGTCAGTTTCCCTGTTGGAATGTGGTTTGCAGAATTAAACAAGCTCCAGATGAGCCCACAAACATGGCTACTGTTAGTACCTACCTTCTGGACACCTGCTCCTTCTAACTCCATCTGCAGTGTTGAGTGTGTGGAGAGCCTCAGCCTACTGTGGCCTTAGAGCTGCTTGGAGTCAGTAAAATCACAGACTTTTAATGTCAACTTCTGGGAAGTAAACCAAGATGCTACCATTCTCTCCACGGTGAGATATTTTATTTTTCTTACTTGTATTTCATCTCAATTGTATATACAAGGCCAACTCTGTGTTGTTATTCCGAACCAAACCAAACCCATTGCAGTCCAGTCGATTCCGACTCCTAGCAACCTTATAGGACAGAGTAGAACTGCCCTATAGGGTTTCCAAGGAGCAGCTGGTGGATTCCAGCTGCTGACCTTTTGGTTAGCAGCCATAGCTCTTAACTACTGCACCACCAGGGCTCCGTTGTTGTTAGTTGCTTCAGTTTGGCTCTGACTCATGGCAACCCCATGTACGACAGAACAAAACATTGCCCAGTCCTGTGCCATCTTCATGATGGTTGGTATACTTGACTCCACTGTTGTGTATTTTGAGTGCCTTCCAACCTAGGGGGCATATCTTCTAAAGCTCTATTGGACAATACTCTGTTGTGAGCCATAATATTTTCATTGGTGAATTTTCGGAAGTAGATCATCAGGCCTTTCTTCCTAGTCTGTCTTAGTCTGGAAGCACCACTGAAACCTGTCCACCACGAGTAACCCTGCTGGTATTTGAAATACCGGAGGCATAGCTTCCAGCATCACAGCAACCTGCAAACTACTGCAGTAGGACAGACTGACAGAGGGGGTGTGGACTGGCTCTATAAGACGGGCTATCAACAAGTCTTTATGATGTGCCATGTACAGTTCTTGGAGCTGCCACAAGGGAAGAGTAATACCTGCGAAGAGGAGAGATGAGACCACCTGGACAGAGCTTTCAATGTGTGAGAGAGTGATGGAGGGCAGTCAGAAGGGAACATGCTCTGTGAAGCTGTGATTTGTTTTAAAATCACACAGCACCAGTATTGATCAATCCCAGTTTTCTACTTACTAAGGACATAATCCACAGTTTAGAGAAAGTTTTAAAGAAGTGAAAGCAGATAAATTCAAATAAAGACTTTCCTTCCAAACCTTAAAATGTTTAAACAGAAAAACATTGAAAACTTTCTCAGTGTTGCTTAAACTTCCTCTGGCTCAAGGTGCTTTCTCAGAACTCTCCGTCTCTGCAAAGTCACTAGCCCTGCAACTGGTGCTGATTAAAATGTTGACAGCATGGTTTTCTCTTCCTACTAACTAGGGGCTGGAACAAACATTTACTGAGTTCCTACTAGGTAACAAATCCCTGCTAGGCAACTCATCAACTTGATTCCACATAATCCTCTCCGTGACACTAAGAAATACACTGCTATATACCCATTTCACATGTGGGAAAACCGAGAGTCACAAAGGTCGAATCATTTGCCCATGTTGAGAAAGCTGGTAATGACGGGCCTTGGGTTGGAATGTAGAGCTGTTTGACCCAAAAGCCCATGCTTTGTCTATGGTTTCAGGCTTTCGCCAGTGCTGTCCGATGGAAATAAAATGCAAGCCACAAATGTGAGCCATTATATGTCATTTTAGATTTTCTTGTAACATTAAAAGAGAGAAAAACAGATGAAATCAGTTTCAATAATATATTTAATGTAACCCAATGTCTCCAAAATATTGGGATTCCAACATGCAATCAACATAAAAAGTATTATACTTTTTTTTTTTTTATTTAGAATTAAGTCTGAAATAGATTGTAGATTTTGCACTTACAGTACATCTCAGTTTGGACTACCCACATTTCAAGTGCTCAGTAGCCATATATGGCTGGTAGTTACTACATTGGGCAGCTCAGCTATAGAATATAAGGATAGCTGTCTACTTTCTCAACTGTTCTTTAAAGAGAGTTTAAAAAATATTTTTAATGCTTTTGAATATATTTGGATGTTACAAGAAATAGTCAATGGATTTCTAATAAGGTGAAACTGAAATAGTTTCTTCCTGGTCTAAAATGCAGGTTGAGAAAATTTCTTACTCTGTGTTTTCAGGGTTACCTATGTGGACAATCTAGAAACTTCTGTTGGTGTGTACTGCGATATCTCTGTATTGCAGAAATGTCCCTGCAAAGTAAAGACTTTCGTTCAAACCATGCTCTTGACAACTGTTTGCATGGTCACTTTCTTTCACTCCTCATAACAAGGGGAGGTAGTCTTACTCCTCATTTTTAAGTTGTAGAAATGGGGTCTCTGAGGTTTAGTGACATACTGGCAGTCACAATGGGCAGATAGAGTGGCAGACAGGGCTTCACTCCAGACCTTCTGAGCCTAGGGCTCAGTCTTAGTTATCTAGTGCCACTATAACAGAAATACCATAAGTGGATGGCTTTAACAAATGGACATTTATTTTCTCACAGTTTAGGAAAATTCAGGGCACAGGCTCTAGAGGAAGGCTTTTTCTCTCTGTTGGCGCTGGGGGAAGGTCCTTGTCTCTACAGCTTCTGTTTCCTGGTTTCTGGAGATCTCCATGTGGCTTGACATCTGTTTTTCCCTTTCTCTGTTTCCTTGTTTAATCTCTTTATGTCTCAGAAGAGATTGATTTAAGACACACCCTACACTAAAACTGTTTCATCAACATAACAAAGAAAATCCTTCCCAGACGGGATTATAACTACAGGTATAGGGGTCAGGATTTACATCACATATTTTTGGAAGACACAGTTCGATCCATAACATTCCACCCTATCTCATTCCCACATGTAAAACACATACACCCCACCACATTATCCCAAAAGTTTTAAATCAATTCCAATTCCAAAATCTCACCTTCTGAATCATCTAAATCAAATATGGGTGAGACTTTGGCATATTCCATCCTGGGGCAAAATTCCGCTTCATCTGTGAACATGTGAAATCTAGAATACAAGTTAGCTACTTCCAAAGTACAATGGTGCAACAGACACAAGGTAGATATTTCCATTACAAATGGGAGAAATCGGAGGGAAAAAGGGTCAACGGACACGAAGCAAGTCTAAAACCCAGCAGAACAAATTACACTAGCTCTCAAGGTTTGAAAATAATCCTCTGTTCTCTGAGACCATCTGGGCAACGGTCTTGCCCCCCAGACTCTGGGTGTTTGCCATGCTCTCTGGATTCTGGGTGGAGGCCCCTCTGCCCTGGGGTTCAGCTCCACCTTCCAGGTCCACTGGGATGAGAGCTCTGCTCCCCTGCCTTTGGGCAGCTCCATACTCCTAGTCCATCTGAGTGGCGAATCCACCCCTTCGGCCCTGGCAGGTACTGCTCTTCTGCCCCTTGGACATGGCAGCCGTGCCCCTTCAGCTTTGGGCGGTGGCCCCATCCTCTGGGCACACCTAAAGGGCAACCCCATGCTCTGGAACTGAGCTGGTGAAGATCTGACTCTTTGAACCCAGGAGACTGTGGCTCCACCTTTTGAAGCGGAGTCAGCCCTGCTTCCTGTGCTCTTTCCAACAGTTCTGCTGATCTCCAAACTTCTCCAGGGATAGTCTTTTTCTTTACTTGTAGGATAACTGATGTAGCTCCTTTGGCTTATTTTCTGCCTATAGAATTCCAAGAGGCAGACAGCATTCTTTCTTTTTGTCCTTTCTCTGTCTTCTTCAGTCTAAGCTGATGGATTTTCTGCTGTGGCAGTTGGTTAGATCCATCAGTCACAGGCTTAATCTCTTTAACAAAAGATTGTGTAGCCACGTCTTTGGTAAAAATTCCAGGACAGATATCCTTAGTGTGTACAACAGAATTTTCCAAATCTTTAAGTTTTATTTTCATTTTGCACAGTTCATTTGTAAGTCCATCTCTTTCCTCCTGCATTTTACTATAAGCAGTAAGGAGAAACCACGCAGCCCCTTTAAGACCTTGCTTAGAATTCTCCTTGGCCAGATATCCAAGTCCATCTCTTACAAGTTCTACCTTCCACCAAACATTAGAACATAATTTAGAGAAGTTCTTTGCCACTGCATAAAAAGCATCTCCCTTCCTCTATTGTCCGATCACATGTTCATCATTTCCTTTTAAAGCCTCACCAGAAGTACATTTAATGTCCACATTTCTGGCAACATTCTGTTGATGGCACCATATGTATTCTTTGAGATGATAGAGACTTTCTCTATAGCTCTTCTCAGTTCCTTCTGAGCCCTTAACAGAATTGTCCATAATTCTACCAACAGTCTCTTCAAGGCAATCTAGACTTTTACTATTATAGGAATCTTAAAAGTCTTCTAACCTCTACTGATTACCCCATTTCAAAACCACTTCCACCTTGTAGGTATTTGTTAGAGGAGCACCCACACTTCTCACTAACAAATCCTTAGTTATCTAGTGCTGCTCTAACAGAAATACCACAAGTGGGTGGCTTTAACAGACAGAAATTTCTTTTCTCACAGTTCAGAAGGTGTAAAGTCTGAATTCAGGGTACCAGCTCTGGAGGAAGGCTTTCTTCTCTCTCTCTGTCAGCTCTAGAGGAAGGTTGTTGTCTCTTTTGAGCTTCTGTTCCTGGGCAATCTTCACGTGGCTTAGCATATCTCTTCCCCCTCCTTTGTTTGCTGAATCTGCTCCTTTTATATCTTGTAAGAGATGGACTCAAGACACACCCTACACTAATACTGTCTCATCAACATAACAAAGAAAACCCATTCGCAAGTGGGATTATAACCACAGTTATAGGGGTTAAGATTTACAACACATATTTTGGGGGGACACAATTCAATCCATAGCAGCCTCTCTCTTCCATGACCACTGCAGTCTGCTCTGAGCAGGACTGGTGGCCAAGGGCCTGTTGATAACTCCAGGGGGATCAAAGGTAGCATAGCTCCTGTCCTGCATACTGTTCTTTGTGTTCTTCTTGAGCAGCAAAGAACTTTAACAGCTTTTGATTCACCGTCTGTGCCAGTGCTCGGCTAGGCCAATGGGTCTCTTGGGTGGTGCCCAGAGAGACAAGATCACTGTATGTGTGACTGGGTGAGCTTCCTGGGAGAGATGTCAGGGTGAGGGGACATTTGAACAGGCTTTCACCTTGCTATTGAAGGTGCTGGTCCTTCATTTCTGCACTCTTCAAATCCCCACCAAACATTGCTTCCTGCTAGGACCCGGCTAGGTCGGTGGGGGTGGGGGCCACACAATGGAGTGGCAGATTTCTGCTCTCAGCAATCGTAGCATGACAGCAGGGCAAGAAGAGGGGGAGCTGTTCTTTTAAGTCAGAGCATGTGGCAGCAAGGCACTGATTGATCAGCAGACAGCAGGAGAAAGTAGACCCTGGGGCCCAGGGTAGATGCAGTTGCCTGCTGACCAAGGGTGTAGAAAGCCAGAACTGCCCATCTGATGGATGAGGAGTGGAGTAGTGTCATGGACTGAATTATATCCCCCCCCAAAATTTGTGTATCAATTTGGCTGGGCCATGATTCCTGGCATCGTGTGATTCTTCTATGTTTTAATCCTACCTCCATGATGTTAATGAGGGAGGATGGGTGGCAGTTGTGTTAGTAAGGCAGGACTCAATCTGCAAGATTGGATTGTGTCCTGAGGCGATCTCTTGAGATGCAAAAGACAGAAGTGAGCAGAGAGACAGGGGGACCTCATACCATCAAGAAAGCAGTGCCAGGAGCCGAGCGTGTCGTTTTGACCTGGGGTCCCTGCGCAGAGAAGCTCCTGGTCCTGGGAAACATTCATAAGAGAGAAAGCCTTCCCCTGTTGCTGATGCCCTGAATTTGAACTTTTAGCTTACTTGACTGTGAAGAAATAAATTTCTCTTTGTTAAAGCCATCCACTTGTGGTATTGCTGTTATAGCAGCACTAGATGACTAAGACAAGTAGGTGTTTCCAACCTGGAGAAGCCACCTGAGACAAGGGAGGTCTCTTTTCCTTCTTCATTGCCTCTTTAAACCCAGATGCCAGTAAGAGGGGACTTCGTGGACAAAGGTGTTGTTTTTGTTATTGTTAGCTGTCACTGAGTCGGCCCCCAACTTGTAGAGATCCCATGCACAACTGAATGAAATGCTGCCCAGTTCTGCACTATCCGCATGATTTGTTGTGGATTGGACCACTGTGATCCACAGGGTTTTCATTGACTGATTTTTGGAAGTGGATCACTAGGCCTTTCTTCTAGTCCATCTTAGTCTAGAAGCTCTGCTGAAGCCTGTGCAGCATGATTGCAACACGCAAGCCTCCGCTGACAGATGGGTGGTTGCTGCACATGAGGTGCATTGGCTGGGAATCAAACCTAGGACTCATGCATGGGAGATGAGAATTCTACCACTGTCACTGCCCCATGAACAAAGATAAGTACTATTTATAGAGGAATGATGATATACCTGGTACTTTACATATGTTACTTCCCTTAATATGTGTTACAGTCCTATGAAGCAGGTGGTATTATGTTCATTTATAGAAAATAAAAATAAAGTTCAGAGCATTGACTTACCCAAAGTTACTCAAAGGTATGATTTGGACTCAAATCCATCTCACACCAAAGCCCCTACATCATGCTACTTGCAGTGGGGGTTTTTCTCCATCCTTTGCTTGAGCGTTCAAATAAAAAAAGCTGAAACAAATTGGGTAAGGGGCAGATTACTCACTCTTAAATACTCTAACTTCTCTTAAGTACATTCTTCTCCAGGCTCTTTTCAAAGGCAAGCTGACCCTGAAAATAGGAACCCTGTATCACTTTACAGGAGCCCAGCTCCCAGGACAAGCCAGTTCCATACACTGCCCAAGCCTTGCCCAGAAAACCCCTAACAGTGGACAAAATGTTTATCTTGCTCAGGCCTCCTCTTGCCTCAACACCGCCCTGCTTAAAAGTCTCCTTCAGTGGCAGCAACGTCCACTAACACATACATTGAAAATGTTCACTCTTGGTTCAAGGGTTTAACTCAGTTCCATTATAGGCTAGGGCATCTTTTCACTTTCTCTATAAAACAAAATGGAAAGTAACGCTGAATCTGGAAAGAATTTTTATTGGCCCTGCCTGTCATTTACTTTGGCTGCATAAATCAGAGACATCAGGCTGCAAACTACAGGCAGCCCCTGGTGACATTCCTCCCGGATGCACTTACAGGGTCACGTAAACATCTCGCACCAGTTCTTTTCATCTGCCTGTGACACTGTTTATCACGTGGGGGGCTTTCCTCCCAGCTAATTTCATTCCTCTGATGGAAGATTAAGGGATATGGGTAGTTATTAGACTCTGTTCAGCATTTTCCCCCATTAGGTTGACTTGGTCTCTGAGGGATTTTCCTGAGGCCTTAGGATAAATTCAGGCATCCCTTCATGCCTTCCCCGGTCCTCCTTCACTTTCCCCCTCCCCCCCCAAGGAAGAAAGGCATAGGACACAGCCCATGGTCCAGCCTGCACCCAGCCTGGGACCTCCCAGCAGCTTCACGATTGCACATGACAACAGTGAAGAGTCTTTGATTTACCCTTAAAGGGACACTCCAGCTGACCCCAATTCCTTTTTACTTTTAATATTGCTTAGAACTTGCAGAAGTAAACCGTGCTGGTTGTACAGTGTTTCTTTTACCCCTCCCTGCAATATATCTATATTTTAGTTTTTAAAAAGAAATTGAAACATACCGTATACACTGCTCTGAAATTTGTTTTTGCTTGTTTGTTTGTTTTCACCACTACCACTACTACCATATTGTTTTTACTAAACAATAAACCAAGAGTCTTCCAGATCAGTAAATAGAGTTCAATTTAACTCTTTTTGGGTCCCTGGATGGTGCAAATGGTTAAGTACTCAACTACTAGCCAAAAGGTTGGCAATTCGAATGAACCCAGAGACTTCTTAGAAGTTAGGCCTGGTGATCTGCTTCCGAAAGGTCACAGACTTGAAAAACTTATAGAACAGTTCTACTCTGCACTTATGGGGTCCCGATGAATAGACATCAACTTGACAACAAATAACAAGAACTCTTTTTAATTCCTCCTAATTTCCCCTATTTTCTTTAACCATCCCCTGTTGGTGGATTTCTTAGCTTCTTGGTGCTGTTGTAATGGGAATACCACAAGTGGTGGCTTTAATGAACATATTTATTTTCTCACAATTTAGGAGGCTGGAAGTCTGAACTCACGGTGCTGGCTCTAGGGGAAGGCTTTCTCTTTCTGCTCTGGGGGAAAATCCTTGTCTCAGCTCTCTAGTATTCTTGTCAGCATTCCTTGGAGGTCTCTATGTGGCATCTATCTTTCCCTCATTCCTGCTTACTTTCTCCTGCGCCTAATCTGCTCTTCTATATCTCAAAAGTGATTGACTTAAAACACACCCTACACTGATATATCATCTTAAACATAACAAAGAAAACCCTATTCCCCAGTGTGATTACATCAGGTTAGGATTCATAACACATACTTCTAGGGGATAAAATTCAACCCATACAATGGGTATTTAAGTTGTCTACAGTTTTTTTTTGCTGTTATAAAAAATTTAGGTATTAGCTATTTGGTGCTTTTGTGCAGGTATTTCTATAGGATAAATACTAAGAAATAACACTCTTGAGTAGAAGAAATTCCCACTTCAAATATTAGGAGATATCACTCAATTTCTTGTCAAAACCTGTACCTTTTTATATTCTCCAATGCTTTGTGAGACAGCCTGTTTTCCCACAGAGGCCACACTTGGATATTATATGTTGTTTACATTTTTGCTAATCTGAAGTTCAAAAATTGCATTTCATTGTTTTAATCTGCATTTACTTGATTACTAGTGAGTCTGAGCATCTTTCCATGTGTTGTCAGCCTTTCATATTTTTTCTGTGAAATACTACTTAGTAACTTGACCCTCCCCCTTTTTCTACAGAGTTGCTTTAAGTTGTTATGATTCAATTAGTCAGTCTATTTTTTTAATATCTCTAGTTTCTTGCCTTGCTTATGGAAGCCTGCCTTTATTCAGGATCAAAGAACTCTTTGTACCAGTCAGTGTTCTAGGTTTCAAACAACAGAAACAAAACAAAACAAAAATCCACACACACCCACAAAAACCCTTTGCTGTCAAGTCGATTCCAACTCATAGTTATTTAATTTAGGCAGAAAAGAGATTTATTAGAAGGTATGGCAATGAAAGGATGGGGTATTTGAAAACTAGTCTTGGAAAAGGCCAGGATAGACGAATGACAGAGAGCCAAGAACACAGCTAGATGATGCTGTGGAGACAGTCTGGTGCCCCTGGACTCTCGCTGCCGAAAGGTTGCTCTCCTCATTCTGCTGTCATTGTCTCCACTAGACCCACCATCACCACCCACCACCATCTCCACGACCACCAACACCTCCCACCATCACCACCACCATCACTGCTACTACCACCACCTCCACTGCCGCCACCACCATTATCACCATTATCACCACCACCGTCTCCACTACCACCAACAGCTCCCACACCATCATCTCCACCCCTGCCCACCTTCACCCACCACCATCACTACCACCATCTCCACCCTCACTACTACTACCTTCACTACCACCATTATCACTACCACCATCTCCTCTACTATCAGCAGCTCCCACACCATCATCTCCATCACTGCCCACCATCATCACTACCACCAGCCACACCATTTCCATCACCACCACCATTACCATCACTACTACCACCATAACTAGGATGAGTTCTAAACCATCCCCTGATTCTTTGTAATACCGTCTTCAGATGCAAAATCCTTGATCATATGCCCACTTTTTAGCTGTCGGAGTCAGAGAGAGCAATCTGGTGCTTGGGGAGGATTGGCATCCTTATAATATTAAGCCCTCCCATTTAGAAGTACTGTGTGTGTTACAATATCCCACTTTGATTATGATTTTGTTAAATTCTCACATTTCTAACAAGCTTTGTTAATGAGATTCCCATCTGATTCTCATTAATTTATACATGATTATGTTTTCTCTCTCAGCATTTGGTGTTTTGGAATGTTACTAGTACATGGTGTGGTATTTTTTCCTTCATCCTAATAGGTACTATATGAGCTATTTCAATCTGAATTTCCTTCTTCTTGTCTTTCTGCCCTATGTTCTGGCAGATTTCTTTGAATTTATCTTCTGGTCCATTTACTGATGATAATTTTGGGAACAGGGAATGGTGAATCGCATTTATAAAGTCTAAGAATTCTTTATTTTTTTTCCCAGAATATTCTCTTATAGATGTACAATTTTCCTAAATTTCTGAGAATGCTAGAATTATTTTTGTCTTTGTTTATTTTTTTTTTCTCTTTTGCTTTTGGAAATGTCACTTTATTTTTATTTTTTTACTGATGTAAAATATAGATAATAGAACATCAGGTTTCTATCTGGCCATTTACTTTTCTCCACTGTTTGGTTGCACGTTGCTGACCTGCTCCACCTGTCTGGGCACATTCTTGCTTGAGAACAGGGATTAGGACCTTTGGTCTTTTTCTCTGGGAGTTTCTCCTTTGAGTGGGCTGGCTGCTTGGGAGCTCTGGGCACCTGGGCTTCTCCACTGGCAAGCCCTCCTCTTAGGGTGCTGGGCAGAGAGCTGGTCTTTTGGCTGAAGTCATGGCACTAACTGAGTTCTGTAGTGTTGTCCTCAGAAGGCAGGCAACACTTCTTTGTGCTCACCTATCTCTCCTGCAGCCCCCCAGCTGACCCCCGGTTCACCCATCTGCAGGGGGAGAACATTTTTCCCTGTATCTATTTGTCCAGAGGAGCTGATAAATGGCTTCCTCTCAGCTCCCACTTTCTGTTGGTGATTTTCCATTCCATCCTCTGGCCTGTGCCAGGAATAACATTTCACACTTGTCTGACACCTTTTCTCCTCTGAGCGCCAAGCACTTTACATACAGTTACAATTATTACCCTCTGAATTCTGATGGAAAAACTGAGAGCTACAGGATCAAAGCTGCTGCATCTGGGGATGAGTGTGAGGTTCCCAGCCACCCAGGCCAGCCCCAGCCCCAGGCAGGGTCAGAGAAAGCTCCAAGGCAGCCCAAGGGAGCCTGGCCTTGACAGAGATCCTCAAGGAGGGGGCTCCAGCCTCAGTGTGGACCAGCGGGAGGGTCATCAACACTGGCTTCCTGGAGGTGCCTCCTCACAGCCCTCTTATTCCAGCCTAAAGTGGATGCATTTATTCTTTGCCAGGGACACTGGGGAGAATGGGACTCTTGAAAGCATTTTCTACAAGAAGAGGTGGACCTGTGTTTCGTAGCTTATTTTGGGTAGAGGACTCTTGGAAACTGCAGAGTGTTTTCAGCTTGTCTTCAGGAGCAGGGAACAGTTGTCTGTGGGTCTGTGTGGTGTGTCCCCAGGCTGGGGAAATAAGGTCAGTTGCTGGAAGACCCATAGGCAGATGTCAGCTTTTTGGAGCCTTGCCGCATTAATTGCTGCCCAAAGGCGGGGTGGGTGCCCATTATGAGTGCTGCCCAAAGAAGCTGCTCCCATCCATGCTGTGGATGTCCAGTGTCACGTGGGGCTTGAGCAGGATGACATAAAGGCTCATTGCAGCCCTGACGTTTGCATCTTGAGGATGGACTCTCATGCCATCTCCTTTACAATGTGGAAGCCTTGGGCCTGAGGCCCTGAAACAATTGGACAGGTTCTACTCTTCTATATCTGTTGTCCCCCTCCTCCTTTTTCCTTCCAGCAAATCTTGATTTGGGGTCTGCATTGTCCATCTTCTGTAAGGTACTTTTCCCAGAGGCAGCTAACAATCTAGCTATAGAAATAACACCCATGACCGTGAAAATTTCAGCCACCAGACAAGGCTCTGTTGAGTTAAGTATCCACCGAGTCAGTGTGGAGTTGGAAGTAGGGTGGTGGATTCAGCAGCCCTGTCAATGGCTGGAAACTGGCACTCTTTGACCTGGGAACACACTGATCATAAGAAGGAACAGTGAGGACAGAGGGGACACCTGGCCAGGCAGCTCCCTGAAAAAGGCATCTCTACCAATGGATCACAGAAGAAGGCAGGCAGCTGGGGTGGATGGTGTGTGTGTGTGTGCATATATGTGCATGTACAAGAGTGTGTGTACATGTGTGCTTGTGTGTGCATTTGAGTGTGTGTACATAAGTATATGCATGTACATGAGAATGTGTGCATGTGTGCCTGTTTAAGCTTGTGCATGTGTATGTATGTGTGTGTATTTGCATGAGTGCATGGGTGCATGTGTGCGTGTGTATGAATGTGTGTGTGTGTGTGTGTGTGTGTGTGTGAGCGTGTGGGGCATGTGCATGCATGTGTGTGAGGGGTATTATATTTACTGAGCAGATACAATGCTGGGCACACATGTAACTGTATAACTCAGCTGTTGTTGTTGTTAGGTGCTGTCAGGTTGGTTCCGACTCATATCTACCCTACGTACAACAATAGGAAACACTACCTCGTCCTGCGCCACCTTCACAATTGTTGCTATGTTTGAGCCCATTGCTGCAGCCGCTGCGTCAATCCATCTCAATGAGGATCTTCCTCTTTTTTGCTGACCCTCTACTTTATCAAGTATGATGTCTTTCTCCAAAGACTGGTCCCTCCTGATAACACATCTACATTATGTGAGACAAAGTCTCACCATCCTCGCTTCTAAGGAGTATTCTGGTTGTGCTTCTTCCAAGACAGATTTGTTCATTCTTCTGAAAGTCCATGGGAGAGTATTCAATATTCTTCACCAATACCGTAATGCACAGGTATCAGATCTTCTTTGGTCTTCCTTATTCATTGCTCAACTTTCACATGCATATAAAGTGATTGAAAATACCATGGCTTGGGTCAGGTGTACCTTAGTCTTCAAAGAGATATCTTGCTTTTGAACCCTTGGAAGACTTCTTTTGTAACAGAATTGCCTGATGCAATACATCATTTGATCTCTTGACTGCTTCTTCCATGGGCATTGACTGTGGATCCAAGTAAAATGAAATCTTTGACAATGTCAATATTTTATGTTTATCATGATGTTGTTTATTGGTCCATTTTTGAGGATTTTTGTTTTCTTCATGTTGAAGTGTAATCCATACTGAAAGCTGTAGTCTTTGATCTTCATCAGTAAGTGCTTCAAATCCTCTTCGCTCTCAGCAAGAAATGTTGTGTCATCTGCATATACCAGGTTGTTTATGAGTCTTCCTCCAATCCAGCTTCTCGGATTATTTGCATAGCCTACACAGTGACTAAGTATAGTGAAAGGATACAACCCTGACACACAACTTTCTTGATTTTCAATCATGCCGTATCCTCTTGTCATGTTCAAATGACTGCCTCTTAGTCTATGAACAGGTTGGGCGTGATCACAATGAAGTGTTCTGGAATTCCCATTCTTTGCAATGTTATCCATAATTTATCATGATCCACACGGTTGAATGCCTTTGCATAGTCAATAAAACATAGGTAAACATCTTTCTGTCTTTCTTCTGCTTTCAGCCAAGATCCATCTGACATCAGCAATGATATCCCTTGTTCCAAGTGCGCTTCTGAATCTGGCTTGAATTTCTGGCAGTTCCCTGTCTATGTGCTGCTGCAACTGTTTTTGAATGATCTTCAGCAAAATTTTACTTACGTGTGATATTAATGGTATCGTTTTATACTTTCTACAGTCTGCTGAATCACTTTTCTTTGGAATGGGCATAAATATAGATCTCTTCCAGTCTGTTGGCCAAGTAGCTGTCTTCCAAATTTCTTGGCAAAGACAAGTGAGCACCTCTAGCATTGCATCAGTTTGTTGAAACATCTCAGTAGGTATTCCGTCCATTCCTGAAGTCTTGTTTTTTCCCCAGTGCACTCAGTGCAACTTGGATTTCTTCCTTCAATATCATCAATTCTTGATCATATGCTACCTCCTGAAATGTTTGAACGTCGACCAATTCTTTTTGGTGCAGTGACTCTGTCTATTCCTTTCATCTTCTTTCGATGCTTCCTTCATTGTTCAATATTTTGCCCATAGAGTCCTTCAATATTACAACTCAAGGACTGAATTTTTTCTTTAGTTCTTTCAGCTTGAGAAATGCCGAGCATGTTCTTCTCTTTTGGTTTTCTAACTCCAGGTCTTTGCACTTTTCCGTATAATACTTTACTTTGTCTTCTCAAGTCACCCTTTGAAATCTTCTGTTCACCTCTTTTACTTCATTATTCCTTCCAATTGCCTTAGCTACTGTATGTTCTAGAGCAAGTTTCAGGGTCTCTTCTGACATCCATTTTGGTCTTTTCTTTCTTTCCTGTCTTTTTAGTGACCTTTTGCTTTCTTCAAGTAAGATGTCTTTGATGTCATTACACAACTCATCTGGTCTTCTGTCATTAGTGTTCAGTGCTTCAGAACTGTTCTTGAGATGTCTCTAAATTCAGGTGGGATATATTCAAGTTCGTACTTTGGCTGTTGTAGTCTTGTTTTAATTTTCTTCAGCTTCAACTTGAAATTGAATATGAGCAATTGATAGTCTGTTCCGCAGTCGGCCCCTGGCCTTATTCTGACTGATGATATTGAGCTTTTCCATCATCTCTTTCCACAGATATAGTCGATTTGATTCTTATATATTCCATCAGGTGATGTCTATGTGTATAGTCACTATTTATGTCGTTGAAAAAAGATATTTGCAATGAATAAGTAATTGGTCTTGCAGAATTTTATCATGAGATCTCCGACATTGTTTCTATCATCAAGGCCATATTTACAACAACCCATTCCTTTTTATTTCCAACCTTTGCATTCCAATCATCAGTAATTATCAGTGCATCTTAATTTCATGTTTGATAAATTTCAGACTGCAGAAGTTGGTAAAAATCTTCAATTTCTTCATCTTTGGCATTAGTGGTTAGTGCCTAAATTTGAATACTAGTCCTATTAACTGGTCTTCCTTGTAAGCACATGGATATTATCCTATCATTGACAGCGTTGTATTTCAGGATAGATCTAGAAATGTTCTTTTTGACAGTGAATGTGATGCCATTCCTCCTCAATTTGTTATTCCTGGCATAGGAGACCATATGATTGTCCGATTCAAAATGGCCAATACTAGTGCATTTCAGCTTACTAATGCCTAGGATATCTATCTTCAAGTGTTCCATTTCATTTCTGACAACTTCCAATTTTCCTAGATTCATAGATCATACATTCCCTGTTCCAGTTATTAATGGATGCTTGCAGCTATTTCTTCTCATTTTGAGTTGTGCCCCATCAGCAAATGATGGTCCCAAAATTTTACCCCATCCATGTCATTAAGGTGGACTCTACTTTGAGGAAGCAGCTGAAACCTCTGCTGAAACCTGTCCACCATGGGTATTTGAAATACTGGTGGCATAGCTTCCAGCATCACAACAACAGGCACGCCACCACAGTACAACTAACTGACAGAAGAGTCAAACCTTCCAAAACCCTAGAGGTAGGTACTATGACCCCATTTTCTAGGAGAGGAAATGGGGGGTTAAAGGTTAAATAAATGGCCTACGCTCTTAGCATCAGCAGGAGCTGAGCCAGGATTGGGACCCAGTTTTCTTTGGCTCTGAAGCTCTTTCTCCTTTTTACACTTCTTGCCTTAAAGTGCCACCAATGTGGTCCCCAGGCTTTGTCTGATAAGCTCGAGTGTCTTCTATCTGGCTGAGGACTCCCCTAGGTCTTGAGCATTCTTCACCAAGGCAAGGCAGGCTGCCTGCCAAACCTAGAAGGCTTCTATCTGTCTCTCATGAGTCTTTGCAAATACTACAGAGAGCTCTGGGCACAGGCCCAGGCCCAGCAGGGCAGCCCTTGTCCAGCCTTGTGGTTTGTGATCTGGCCATTCAGAGCCATTCTTCCATGACCACCCAGGAGGCCCCACACTGCCTGAAAGAAGCCAGAGCTGCTCAGCCTTGCTGGCCCTTGGCTCCTGCCCTGTCTACCACCCAGGCAGAAGCTCCAGCCCCAAAACAGCAGGGCCTAAGCATCCCCCACAGCCACAAAAGGGGATTCACAAATCAAAGAGGCCCCAGAGGACAAAGCTGTCACATCAGTCCATCATGAAGTCGGATCTCAAAAGGACACCAGGACACAATCCTGCCAGCTGTGAGTCACCACCCAGCCAGAATAACATGGCAGCCCCCGCCGGGGTAAAAGCACCTTGGTGACCAACTGGCTGCTATCATTTCAGACCTGCGGGGTTAAGGGTGTTGAGGGTGGCTTTGAGTTTCCATGTCATGATGTGGAGAGGCCAGAGTCAGCTGCCTTGGGAGCACCGTGGGAGCAGCAGGAGGGGCCCAGAAATTGACTCCTCTGGCCTGGCTCCCTATGTCCCACCAGCCCAGCTCCAGGCCTCTGTGATGATGACCATGTTACCAACAACAGTGTCTCAGCACAGCCTTCTGTGTCACTCTATTTACTAGTAAATGTGACCCTCGGTACTGGCCCAGGTGACAGAAGAGAATAGGGATGCTGAAATGATTAGAGTAATTCATCTGATACAGCACCTAGAATACATACTCACTTGATCTGACTTCAAATCCCAGCATCTCTCTGCTCAACCAGGTTAATTCCTTCATTATACACTGATGCTAGCTTCCTACCCTCCAAACCCTGGTCCATTTAAGGTATGGTGCACACAAGAAACACTGGCATGGGTCATAGGGTCCCTCTCCTACAAGGTTAAAAAATGTCCTGACATTGTTTCTCTCCATCATTCCACCCTCCTGAAACCTTGTTCCTTTCTTCCAACATCTTTAATTTCTCCTGGTTTGGAAGCAACTACATGTATGTCAAAAAACATGCAATGGCTTGGAGACCAAAACACATAGTTCTAATCTGACTTTAGTTGTTAACTCCTTTCTCCTCTTTGGGCTTTACTTTCCAGTCAAGAAAATGAAGAGTTAGACTAGATGATCCAAGAGAGGCTTTCAGTTCTAGAATTCCATGGGTCTCGCAGGAGAGAGATGTGGCGGTCTGCTTCTGTGGAGATTTACAGCCTTGGAACAGGTTGCTATGAGTCAGAATTGACTCCATGGCGGTGGATTTGGTATTTTTTTTAATAAGGTAATTTTTAGTGAACTGAACAACAGTCATTAGGAAAATATGTTATATCGGTGGAGGGGGCAACACAGGGTAAAATTTAAGGCAGGCTAAGAATAAATGTGAGGTATTGGTGGTTCAGTGGTAGAATTCTTGCCTTCCATGCAGGAGAGCTGGGTTCAATTACTGACAAATGCACCTCATGCACCACCACCAGCCATCTGTCAGTGGAGGCTTGTGTGTTATTATGATGCTTATCAGGTTTCAGTGGAGCTTCCAGACTAAGATGGACTAGGAAAACAGACTAGGAAGAAAGGCCTGGCAATCTACTTCCAACCTTATGGAGCACAATGGCCTGATCTGCAACCCATCATGGGGTTGACGCACAGTCACCATGAGTTGGGGGCAGGCTGTCTCTTCTTTTTTTATTTTTTATTGTGCTTTAGGTGAAAGTTTACAGCTCAAGTTAGTTTCTCGTACAAAAACTTATACAAAACCTTAGTTGTAATCCCTATAATGTGACTACACACTCCCCCCTTCCACCCTGGGTTTCCTGTGTCCATTCAACCAACTCCTGTCCCTTTCTGCCTTCTCATCCTTCTTCCGGATAGGAGCTGCCCACTTAGTCCCATGTATCTACTTTAACTAAAAAGCATGCTCTTCATGAGTGTTATTCTATGTTTTATAGTCCAGTCTAATCTGTGTCTGAAGAGTTGGCTTTGGGAATGGTTTTAGTTCTGGGTTAACAGAGAGTCCAGGGGCCATGTCTTCTGGGGTTCCTCTAGTCTCACCGGCTGTCTCTTCTTGATGCTGTGCCCTAACTCCCCCTGGCCTGGGGTTGCAGCCCTGTCAGAGCTGAACTTGGCACCTTAGTGACCAGGCAGTGGCTGAAAAGTAGAGCGAGCCAGGGCACTGATGTGAGGCTTCATGCACCACTCATACCCTGGAGAAGTGGCCCAGGGCTGCCTTAATCGTCTTTGTCTGCAGCCAGAGTCCTCATGCCCCCAATCCAGACTGGCTGGTAGGAAATGTGAGCTGTGATGCCCTTTCAGATGCGGCTGGGCCTGGCCATCTCTGTCCAGCTCCGCCCTGGGCCTGGCCATCTCTGTCCGTCTCCGTGCTACACCACCGACAGCCTGCACTGATTTCTGGTCACTGCACAGTGATCTCTGCACATCCTGGGACCAAGATTCCTTTCAAGGGAAGTGAGCCAGAGCTTTAGCCACATAGGTGAAGCTGCTGAGCTGCAGGACATCAAAAGAAGTGACCTGTCCCTCCCCTAAACATCTTAGAGGGCAGAGGTGCACCTAAATGTGTGTGCTGTCACATAGGGTTTTAGAGAGGGCCAGATCACCTGCCACCTGCCCGGCCCTGCCAAAGAGAGAACTGTGACAAGCCCTTATGTACCAAGGCTGTGCTGTGCCAGCCAGAAGCATGGGGCTTCTCTCTCAATTCTCATAGCCTACTGTAGCCAGAGTGTATTTATGTCCATTTTACAGATGTGACACCTGGTTCAGGGAAATTAAGTGTCTCATCTTAGGTGATACAGTTGGGAGGCAAGGAGTCAGGCTTCACACCTGCTGGCTCTCTTCACTCTGCTTCCGGCAGAAGAGTGGGTGGAAGTAGAGCCCAGCCTCGCCCCCTGCTCCTCACCATTGAGAGCTTTTCACAAGCCATTTTTAATTGTGACTTGGCTATTGCCAAACACGATGAATATTTGGATCAGTCAGAGTCACTGGGAGCTCCAGGCAGCCTGGGCCCATTCTCAAGTTCACAGAATGGGCCAGCAAGTCTTTCCTGTCTGAGTGTCCCGCACCCAGGTAACAAGTAAAATTAAATTAGCAGAGCTTGCCTTTATTATTATCCACTTTCTGTTATGTGGGTCCCACCATCATTAACTTTATTTTGTTATTTTATCTCACAAATACCTTGAGGAATCTGGGGTTTTTGTTTGGCATCATGCATTTGTTTATAGTCACCCCATTTTGGGGAGTCTAGGTGTTGGAGAAAATGGTGCCTTATAATTGACTTTAAAAGTCCCTGCTTCCCTTCAAAGTGCTACCTGGAAATTCTGACCTATGGATGAATTGTTCATGAGTTTCTCTTTATGTATAGCTGAAAGCACTGGCCCAATGCTTGCTGGTGAGCCGATGGGAACCACCTCTTCCGTGTGCTCAGTCTCATGTGTGTGTTGGTTCCGCATGGGTATATTTCATGAAGAAAGGCTTGTGATCTGATTTCTCTTCCAGAGCCCTCATGTGTTTTACTATTTGAGTAAACAAAGGCGTCCACACAGAAATACACATAAGCCAGTTCACACTTCTTAAGTTTAGGATTGTTGTGAAGATTGAATGAGATATTGTACATAGCGCTTATGCAGCACAGACTTGAGTGGGCCCCGGTGGTGGTGCTTAACATCAGTTTAGGGGATATAAATTATCAGGATCTTTAGCAGAAAAAAAAAGAAAAGGCAAAGGAGCCACTTACTTCAGGGCATTTCAACCCCCTGCATTTCATTCTCTGATCCTTTTATGTGTGCTTTGCCCTGCATGCTCTGGTGGCATCTTGGCTGTTACTGGGTCATTTGGGTGAATGAGGTCAACTCTTCTGAAACAGCCCCTGCCCTGGGAAGGCAAGGTGCCACCTTGGGAGCAGTCCCTGGAGACCACAGTGCCTGCACTTGGTATGGGGCCAGCCCTGGGACCTCTCCCCGGCAGTACAGGACTCAGTCCTCAAATGCCAACAAGATCTGACTGTTCATCAGCATGAGGAGCGAGCATGGTTTCTCCGGGGTCCATAGCCCAGGGACAGGATAATGAGTTCCCACTGGCTTAATAGCTGTTATCCTGGGTGCCACCCCTTGGGGATGACTAGTCCACTATCCTGTCCCCTAGTTCTTTGTCTGGTCACCACTGTTCCTCCACAACCCACTCCTATATCATCATTCAGAATAAACAATCTCACTTTCCCCATAACTTGCTTCCTTATAACAGCCTCAGCCAGTCAACATCACCCAGTCCCTCTCCTCTCTCCTCCACAAACCCCCAATCTCCTGCCAGTATTTCAACTCCCCTACTGTATACTCCTTGGGTCAAGCCTCTCTGGCAACACCCCAGCCATAGGTTGACCAACTACCCCTTTCTCAGCCCTGAGATCTGGGCTGTTCCATGCTGCTGGAGAAAATCAGACCACTGCCATGTGCCCACCAGAGCCATCAGAGCAGCATTCTCCACAACAGCCACTCCAGAACCTTGTTCACTTTCAGCAGGTGGCCTTACCTCCACCTGTAGCAGTGGGGGAGCTGTGAGTGCACTCTCCTTCCCCATCTGCTGCCATTATGCACTCCTCCCTGTGTCCCCCTTTGGTCTACCTCCTTGGAGCTTTGCCCCTTGCTGGCTGTTTTTGCTCTGTTCAACTTCTTTGTTGAATCTTTCCCTGTTGCTATTTCCTGCCTCACTCTTTCTTCTTACAAAGAAAGTAGCCCTAATTTGCCTCACACCCCCTCCAATTACTGCTTCTTCTCTGTCTTCCTTTTTCTGACCAAATCCCTTGCCCCTGTCCATCCTCACTTTACCTCCCCACTTCCTGGCTCCCTAGCTCCTACACCTTGCTCAGTGAGCTTGCTGAGTCTGAGGCTGTAGCTGATGAGCAAGTGCCTTGTTATTGACCCAAACGGTGCCTCTCAGCTCTCGAGACTTCTCTGCAGCACTGGAGCGTGTGGACACTTCTTCCATCTTGGAAGGCTTCTTTCCTTGGTTTCCATGGCTCTTCACTCCCTGGTTTTCCCCCCAGTCTGTGGCATGCTCGGGTTTCCTCAGGCTCTGTCTTTGGCCTTCTTCTCTCCCAGCATCACTCACCCTCCTGTGCCATCTTGTCCTCCCCAAGCCTCCTATGGTCTGATGAGGGAGCCCCAAGGTAGGTGTCCCAGTCCCAGCACTCTGAGCTATGTATGGCTTGCTGTGTGGCAGCTGGGCTGGGAGGAAGCTGGAGTTTCAAACTGGTGTACCCTGGAGACACTGGTTTTGGGGGTTCTAAGCAGAGGACACTCTGGACAGCAGAATTCCAGTGCCTTCCTACAGCCTCGCTGATGAGTGGCCTGTGCAGTGGCAGTGCTAGCCTCACCCAGGAGCCTGTTAGACAAACAGAATCTCAGCCCCACTCTGGGCTCCTCAATCAAATGTGCGTTTTGATCATAGATTCTATAGCAGAATCCTGATCAAAAGAGGCAAATTGTGGGACAGAATTTCAAATTCTCATGAAATCCACTTTCTGAATACATGGAGGCTAGATGAACCCCTGAAACTATTGCCCTGAGATAATCTTTAAACCTTAAACCAAAAATATCCCCTGAAGTCTTCTTAAAACCAAACAGTAGTTTAGCTTAACTAGTAAAGAAAAAAGGTCTGCCTTGAGTTTTATGCTCTTTTAAGAATTATCTATATGGGATCAAATTGACAACAGCACCTGGAAAGATTAGATAGGAATCTTAGGGAGCAGTGAGTGTATGTTAACAAAGGAGGAACAACTCAGACAAGGAGGATGAGAATGGTTGCACAACTTGAAGAAAGTAATCAATGTCACTGAATTGCACATGTAGAAATTGTTGACTTGGTGTATATTCTGCTGTGTATATTCTCAACAACAGCAAAAATAAAAGCAACTATTTTTAAAAAAATATGCAACTTCACAAGTGCCAGCAGATATTTTTATGTGCGGGTTAGCGTGTGAGAAGCTGCTCAGGCTGCAGCAGAAGGTGACGTTCCAGCCTATGCACAGGGTCCGAGCTGCACGTCGTTGACTTGGGTGCAGATGCATGGAACTTGGGTTCTTAAGATTCTTCTGCCTCAAAATAGAGGCCTGGTTTCCAAGGGGAATTTGACAGAAGAAGCCCTGGGCTTTCTCTATCGGAATGGAAGCTTATGCTCAGCAAACAAAAGAGATTCTTAGTTGAACTTAACTCTTGCCCCAGCTTTGTGGGCTGCCAGGGGTTTCAAGTTGAAGAGGAAAAAGCAGCAGCAGCAGAGACGCTGGCCATGCCAGATGCAGACTCTGCCCCCCACAGCTTGGGAGCAGGCCTGGCCTCTAACATTCTGCAGGATGGTGGGATGGGGGTGCAGAAGCTTTTCATTGAGTCCTGTTAACACCCCTTACATTCCTCCCTCCTAAATCACCCAAGGGCATAAACTTGCTGGCTGCCGCTTGGGCCCAGGAAGGCCCTGTCCTCCCAGGCCCCTCACCCCTGATCCTCTGGGGTCGATGCTCACACTCTTAGCTGGCCTGAACTTGGCCTGCAGAACATGAGCTTTGGAGCCAGCTCTGGAGGCCAAAAACAATAGCTCCTGCTGCTGCGCATTAGCAAAGCAGTTTGGGCCCAGTGTGTAACTCTCTGTGTCGCCAGCCCAGCCCCAGTAATGAGCACCCATGGGCTGGGCAGACAAGGCTGAGGTTGCGCAAGAAACAAGAGCCCTGCTGTGGGGCCAGCAGGGTTCTGGTCCCACGCTCAGAGAAACTCTCTCCAAGTAAAGATGTTGGGGATGAGGAGGGAGCAATGTGGGGGCTGCATCAGGCTCTTATGGTTTCAGGCAGGATAGGAAAGACTGAGAAAGAAAGCTCCTGGCAGCCTGGAGAGACTCAGGGTCTGGGCTCCAGAACATTCCTGCAGCCACAGCCCAAGGATTCTGCTGTGACTAGTGATCGTCTGTGACTTTGCACATGCTGTTCCCCAGCCAGTGGCACACTTCCTCCTTCACCTGCTGGCACCTCATCCTCACGTTTAGACCTTATCCTCACTGTCACTCTCAGGTAGCTTCTCCAGTCTGCGAGGGCAGGTGCCTCCTGTCCTCTTCCCAGTGTCCTGGCCACCACCTCATGAACATGAGTCTTGGTCGCAATTGCATCTTGCCTTCCTCTGTGGTGGGCATGGAGATGCACTGCTCAGATCCCCTTTAAGAAAGTCCACACCACTGCCCAGCTGTATGAGTGTGGTCAGCAGCCTTGGGCTTCTAGCACCTTCAGGGTCTACTTTAGCCCCTGGGCAATGCCTGAGCAGGACAGTGGTGCAGGATGTATCTGGTCCCTCCCAAAGGAGTCTCCTGTGAAGGTCCTCTTTGTTGGTCAGGCAGAGATGTCATTAGGCCAGCATCACGGTCTGACTGCTCCCTGCCTGGCCCCCTTCTTCTCTTCCCCTTCACAGGTGTCCCTCCCCAGGAAGACTTTTGCTTTTCTAACCCCTCCTCAGAATCTGCATCCCTGAGTACCCAGGCAGAACAGTGGAGCAGGGTTGAGACAAGGCATTCCCAGCATCTGGCACCACCAAAAAGTCTTGGAGAAGGTTATAGAGAGCATGAATGAATGAACAGACAGATGGCTGAATGAACTTTGGGCAGGACTTCTGCCTGTCGCAGCATTCCACCTGCCTGGAAATATTCCCCGTCTGGGGAAACTCCAACAGCCTGGAAAACCCAGGGTCCACTTCTCCTGTGCCCTGCTGGGGAGGTGACAAGATGGCCATGGGGAGGCCAGCAGCAAAGGCAGCATGAGCAGTATGGGCTGAGGCCTGAAGTGTGGCACCAGCTGAGCCCAGTGTCTGAGGTCTGGCCAGGCCAGAGGAGAGAGAGTTGTAGCCCTCACTGAGGTCCAGAGTCCCACATCTCAGAGAGACATGAGGAGGCCAGGCTGGCCCAGAGCATCCCTTCTTCCAGGCCACCAGAAGCCTCTGGTCCCTGACAACTTGGTGCAAGGGGCCCAGGGACACATCTCAGGGTCATGTCCCTAAAGGTGCAGGAGTGAGAGGGCACTGGTGGTGGGTGGGGACAGGCAAGAGGTAGTGGAGGAACTTGGACACCCCAGCACAGGTCTTGGAGACCTGGGGAGTTGGTTGGGAAGGGAGGCAGTGTAGTGGGCCTCAACTCCAACTCCCCCTAGGCAGGGCACGAAAGTGGTGGAAATTTGGCCAGGGTCAACCTTGAAAGGGCTTGAGTCTCCATTGGCATAGAGAAGGCCTCATCCCATGGGCATCTCCCATCTGTCCTCCTAGACCTAAAATGCCACTGTTTGAGAGGCCTGTCCTTGAGTCTGCAACGCTTTACTTTGGGAGCAGGATCCTGAGGAGGGGGCATGGCCTTAAGGCATTGATTCAGCTGTGCAAATGCTTCCTAAGCCGTAGATGTCAGCCACTCCCTCCTTATACTGTCTGCCCCTAGTGGGGCACCCATGGCATACATGTCCACCTGTCACACATGCTCACACCAAAGTCTTGGTATGTTACGTGTCTGCCCTGCTTAGGCTGGGGGCTCCTTGGGGGCTGAGCCCAGGTGACTCGTTTGTTCCTGTACTGGCCCCCAGCATGAGCCCATCAAATGGCTAGTGGGGATGAGCCAGGCCTGACGGAGACAATGCTCTCAGGGAGGACTCTGGCTGAGCTCTGGCTTGCCAGGCAAGAAATGGCTGCTCTAAGCATTTCACCTAAATTGTTTCACTGGGTCCTAACAGCCACCCTTGAGGTCAGTGCTAATACTGTCTTTATTTATGAGGCAGGACTGAGACAGGGAAAGGTTAAGGACTTGCTTGATGTGATACAGCCTGGAGATGGCAGGAGGTTGGCGATGAGCCCCGTACTCCTGGGTCAAGACAAGGCAGTGTGAGGAGCAGGCTCTATGCCGAGCAGGGACTCCCTGTAGGCTGCACCTCCAGGGGTCACTGTGGCCCTTGCTGGTCTGGCCTGTGGTCTCCTGGAGGGTGTCACAAAGGCCCAGGGAGCCTGGCACTTGGGCCCCGGGCATGTCTCCAGTGATGGCAACTACTTGCATCCACACGGTCTCTTGTAGCCAGTCCTCTCTCTTGCCAGGCTTCTAGACTCCAGGTGCTTCTCAGCTGGCCATGCCAGCAGGTCTGCACCATGCAGGGGGGCCATGTCTGCATGGTTGTCCCAGAGGCTGGAGCTGCATGCACTGTGGTGGGTGTGTCATTCACTGTGGTGGGTGTGTGGACCAAGGCTGGCCTGTGCTGCAGACCTGTCCTGCTGCTTGGCGGTGTTGGCCCTTCACTGTGCCCCAGCTGCTAAGGCTCCTTCCTGGAGGACTCGGAAGAGCTCGGCTTTGTGACTTGGTGCCCTGCCCTCCATGAGGTGTTCTCGCAGCCCATCTCACTGAACCTTGCATGCAATGTACTCAGTAAGTTACTGTGTACATGGGTCGTCTTGATCCTTGTGACAGTGGGTAAGGTCATATGATACCCACTTTATAGATGGGGGAAGCTAAGGTAGAAAAAACAATAGATGTGATTTGCCCAAGATCTCACTGTTAGTAAGACACAGAACTAGGCCTGGAATCTAGATTTATTTAACCCCAGAGCCTGGGCGGTTACTACAGTTTATATCATGTCTGGTGGTTGTGTTTTTATGTTTCTGTTAGTCAGGGAGCAGGTAGGATTGGGTTTCTCTGGTGCAGGACTTAGAGTAATAAGCCTGCTTAGGCACAATCAGCATCCAACCATTATTGAGCATTTCAGAGAGATGAGAAATTATTGCCTGCTTCCAACCTCCAACCCTACCTCCTTTTACCCTGAAAAAATTGAAGCAGCATCTAGCAAAGATACATATAATAAAATTATGCCATAGAAATAGCAAATCATGTCTAGAAAAAAAATAAGTAAAAGTACCAAGGCAAGACTAGGTATATCACATACACCTATCCACTGCGTGGACCAACACAGATGTTGTAATTGAGTTTTGAATTTCACTTTGAGCTTCTGGCAGCAAAACGGAGCTTCTATTGGTGACATCATTCTCATGATCACAAGGAGGGTCCACCAGATCCTCAGGAAAACCAAAGATCTCCATAGTGGGGCTCTGCAATGCTCTTCTCGTGTGGTATGTTCACAGGGGCTTCAAGAACTCTCCATCCTCAAATTTGGTAGTGGGCTCACTTGCTCCACTGCTTTCTGAGGTACTTCCTCCATGGAGGTCAAGGCCCCCACTCTATGGAGCTTCTGCATTAGTATAAAAGGATGGACATGCTTCTCTCCTGTAGAACCCACCTGGACAGTTGGTTAGCTCTGTTCAGAAGTCAATGATTTGACTAGAGATTTTATGTATGGGGGAACAGCTATCAGAATTGCCATTTGGCTTCCCAACATGTTTGTTTATGTCTCAGAAGTCCTAGTTTCCATGAACATCCTGGCTTCTTGGGCACCCATGGAAGTGCCCACAGAGGCAGATGGGGGATCTTAATGTCCAGTTTGGCTACCGTTAAATGCAAAGACCAGAGAGCTGACCTTTGGGGAGTGTGGAGTCAGTGGTTGGGATAGTGATGTGGTTGATCATTAAACAAATCATATGCTCCCTTGCTTCATCCTTGTACCCTCAAAAGGAAGTCCAAACATTTTCTCTGCAACATGTACTTATTGTCTGCCAGGGGATGATTTAATTTGACCTTTCTTGTTGTGATGTCATGCCAAGAATATTCCTCTTAAATGCAAATCTTTGTTCTTTCCAGTCTCCAGAGGGGGTTCCAAGTTCATTGTCCTGCTCTCTGGCCCTCCTCGCCCGCCCCTCCCCTAGCTGGGCTTCCAGTGTGAGCCCCAGGGAGAAGATGAGGGACTGCCTAGGTTCCTTGCCTGAAGAATTCTCTGACTTTCACTCTCAGAAAAGAGATCTAAGAAGGGAGGAAAATAATTCCTGAGCACCTACTGTGTGTCAGGTGTGTCAGGTGCTTCAGTTTGCACAGGAAGGAGGGTTTTCCTGAGGCTCTAATATGAGGACAGCTGGTCACCCACTTTCAATAATTTCCACAGCATTCCTGTGAGGTAGGACTGTACCTGCATGTTACAGAGAACAGGAAGGCTTGAAGAGGTCATTGTCCTATCTGTGATGCACAAGGTCATACTTTTTCTACTATAGCATTTTGCTGCTCCTGAGGGGGTTGGGGGACTTTCAAAACCTACCAAGAAGATAAATCTGAATTCCCTGGTATTATGGATAAAATTGTGTCCCCGCAAAAGACATGTTGGAAGTGATCCTGTTTGGAAATAGGGTTTTCTTTGTTATATTAATTAACTCATACCCAAGTAGGGTGGGTTCTAAATCTAATCACTTCTGAGTTATAAGAAGAGCTCATTAGACATGGAGATATGCACACATGGGGGAAGACAGACATCACGTGAGGATCATTTACAAGCCAAGAAACCAAGAAATATCTGGGACTATCTTTGAGGAAGGAATTGACATGGCCAAGATCCTGATTTGGCCTTTAAGCTCCAGAACTGTGAGAAAATAAATTTCTGTTCTTTAAAGTCACTCACTGTGTACCTCTTACAGCAGCACAAGGAAATTAAGAAACCCGGAAACTGCCAGCTTCCCCTAGGCTATTCCTTTGCTTGCGATGGATCTCCTGTCTCCTGAGGCCATGTTCCTATAGAGAGGAAACCTCACTGAGTAACATTCTTGGCCTCACACTATTGCCCCTGGGGTCTAGAGTAGAACTTGCCATGCCATGCTCAGACTTCCCTCCCCACCTCAAGATCTGCCTGCCCTCGAGAAGAACTTGCACCCTGTGTAATCTCTGCCATGTGAGATTGCGGGGAGGGGGCATATCTAAATGGCAGGTCTATTTAGCTTCGCTTCTAAAGCCACATTTTCCAATCAGCTTTACCAGTTATCAGAGGTGATATTTTGACATCCATTGGTGTGATTCTGGCCCTTGTCTCCCAATGAACACAGAAGAGAAGTGTCATGTTCTGAAGACCATAAAACCCCCAAATTTAGGTTTTCTTATCTCTTCTGAAACCTGAAGCACAATCTTTATGTGCAAACATCTATGGCTTGTCCTGGGGACCCATGAGGAGCTGAGGAGACCACGACCTCCTTTCTAGGGAGAGTAGCCCAGTGTGCTCAGTGGCATGGGTCTTTAGGGAAGTCGACGAAAACAGGGTCTGAGTCAGGATGTTGGAGCTGAGCCTTCCTGCTGGTCTCAGACATAGAAAGGAATTGAGAGCTTATAGGGTTACTCAGCAATGTAGTAGCTTCAGAAATTTCTTTCCCAGAAATTTAATGTGGGGACTGAAGGAGATCATTGCTTCTTTCCTGCTCCAAGACATCTAGAACCTCTGGCCTTTGGCTGGAGCCAGAAAGAATTCTGCTCTTCTTCCTTTTCCCTCCTTGTGGCCTGGGAGGATCTTGAGATCAAAGGAGACCTCATACCTGGCTTGGATTTATCTTGATTAGTAACCCAGGCTGGCGGACTTTGTGTTTTCAGAGCTAGGGCTTGGGTTAATCTGAAAGTTGTGTTGGAGACCACCTTCCTCCCTTAAACAAACAGCTCACCTTTCAGCCCAGAGCAGCTTCTCTGCCTGGGGTGTTTGATAGGCAGAATCTCACTGAGTACTTGCTAATTAGCCCTAAGATATGTGGCACCTTCCCAAATGTCAGAGCCAGAAAGAGGCTCAGGACATTGCAAAATGTTCTGGAGGTGGAGGGCTTGGCCACTGTAATCATTCCCTCCAAAGATGCCGTTACTTCAGTCATTCCCTCTCAGGCACTGAAGGCCAAAACTGAGAAAGTGTCGCAGAAGATATAACCTCTGAACTCCTGGCTGAAGGAGGGACTTGGAGAACCAAAGAGAGCTTTAAACTTCCCAACAGAGCCCGGGGGACCCTCTGCCGCTGCCTTTCATTTTGCTCAAGCTTCTTCTGGGGCAGGGATTGGGGTGAAAGCTAGAGGAGCTCATAGCTTGGTTTGCAAGTCTATAAGAGCTTCTCTTGGTTCTCATCAATCTAAGGTGGAAGTCACCACCTTCAGGCTACGAATGGTATGTGTAGGGCACTGTTAGATCCCTGGGCTTGTCACTGTGTTATCTCATCTTTGTCCCTGCAAGGAACCTCTTTTAAGAGCCTTAAATTAAGAAGAACCCCTGGGCTTGGTTGTTGAGACAGAAGAAAGTAGGGAGTGACCCAAGGGGCAGTGTGAGACGAGGCCATGCTAGGAAGAAGATAAAACAGTTCAGACTCTTGGGTCTCTGGCAGGGAGAACCAGGGGGCCCAGATACTTGGAGATCTGATAAAGAGCTTTTTGTTAAATATTCTACCCCGAAACTTAGTGGCTTAGAGAAGCAATTTATTATTATTTCTCCTGGTTCTGTTCTGGGATGACTGGGCTCAGCTGGGTGGTTCTTGTTTGGGAATTCTCATGTAGTTGCAGTCAGATGGTGGCTGGGGCTGGAGTTATCTGAGAGCTTGACTAGGCTGGTCATCTCAGATGGGTCACTGACATGGCTGGGAGTTCATGCTGGCCATCGACTAGGGGCTCACTTTGGGCTGTTGACACCTAAACCTAGCCTCTCCAAGTGACTTGGGCTTCTCACAACATGGATCTTGGCTCTAAGAGAGACCATCCCAAGAGCAAGTGTTCCAAAAAGCCCAGGTGGAAGCTATAAAATTTCTTTAGCCCTAAACGTGAAGACTTCTACCAACCGTCTGTCAATTTCTTGTATCGTGGTGGCTTGCTGGTTGCTTTGATGATGGAAGCTATCCCACTGGTATTTCAAATACCAGCAATATCACCCATGGTGGACAGATTTCAACAGAGCTTCCAGACTATGCCAGAGTACGAAGAAAAACCTGGCAATCTGTTTCCAAAAATTAGCCAATGAAAACCTTACGGGTCACAACAGAATATTGTCCAATATAGTGCTGGAAGTTGAGCCCCCTAGGTTGGAAGGCACTCAAAATATACAGTGGCTGCAACAATGGACTCGAGCACACCAACAATTGTGAAGGTGGCACAGAATCAGGCAACATTTCATTCTGTTGTGCATGGGGGTGTCATGAGTCAGCGTTAACTTGACAGCAACTAACAACAGTAGAAATCCTTCCACCACATTGTATGGGTCAGGCAAGTTGCTGAGGCCAGCCAGCTTTTGAGGGGAGTGATATTAGGAAGAGTAGCATGTGCATGCAGGGAGGTAAGGACTAGATGCCAGAAATACAGGTTTGCGGGTAAAAGATGGAAGGCTAAGTTGATGGTTTTCTCTAGGCCCTATTTGATGTTGATATTGCTGTTGGCAACAATGATAGTGGTAAAGATACTTCACATATATACCTTATAAAACATTTTTTACGTTTATGTAATTTGCCCAATATGACACTGTCAAAGAGAGCTGGAGTATCTTTGTATCTAACTATGTTAAAGACGAGGAGACAGGCTCAAGACAGTTAAGTTACTTCCCCCACATTACATGATGTCTTCTGCTGCTTGCCCACACTCAAGGCCCACCCATCCTGGCAGTAGCTACCCTCCAAGTATTTAATACATTTAACGTCCTCTTGTCCCAGCCTTCCACAACATTCTCAAGCCCTCTCCATGTCTTCTGGGTGACAGGGTCACTCCTGGGTTCTGGTCTGACTCTCTTACTCTTTGTGGAGTGCACACCTAGATGGCTTTACTTCCCGGTGATTCGGTTTTTCCATCCTTAGTGTGAAACTGGAGTCAGGACTGGAGAGCAAGCAAAGGCATTAGAGAAAGCAAACCCTCGCTGGATGGTGAAGAGTGGGCTCTTTTCTGGCTGTCACTGGACTGTTCCTTTCCAGGCCAGTGGTCCAAGAGGAGCACAGGTGAAGAGTGAGCTTCCAGTCAATCAGATCCCCAGCCCAGGGCAGGATGACCCCTACAAGCCCTGAGGATCAAACTGTGTACACAGATGTCCCCATTTTCACCAACTGAAACATGAAAAATAATCCTGTGTTGACTCTATGTACTCTAGTCATTTGGGGGAAGTGGGTGTGTTCAATGAGCTGGTGGATATTTTTAAACAGATTATATTTAATAGACTGCTTGCATTTACCATTCTCTTCCCAAGCCCCTATCCTACCTCCTCTAGGTCTTAACTACCTGGGTGTGGCCTGGGCTGATATTAGGGTCAACACTGGTGAAGACCATTCAGACTTGCTGAAGACCCCAGTCTGGAAATCATGGGCTCAAATTGCCAATAATGTTGATGAACGATGCCCTGAGTGTTACAGGCTATTACATTTCTGTGACCCTGGCCCTGAAATTCAGAGGGGACACACTTTTCACACCCATGAGGAACCACACAAAGCCTGTTTGGGTGGAAAAGTGCATCATCTGTGGAGTGAGTGAATGTGCCTTCCAGAAGCGCCAGGAATGGGGTTGAGGATGGAATTTTCATCTCAAGAAGCAAGCTCTGTTTGACTCTGGCACAAGATTAAGAGAAGAAAACTGACAGCATCCAGAAGGAACAAACTTCCCCCAAAACACAGCTCAGCAAACGCTGCCCCCTCTTGCCAGCATAAACACTATTTGCAGCCTAGGCCCAGGACCACCAGTAATAAAATATAAAATACTCAGAGTCCTTAACCAGCAGGCAGGTGGTGCTAGGGTGTGTGGTGGATTCATGTCTAGCCTGCAGGGTTCTTGCTAGGCACTAATTCCTGTAGCCTCTTCCCTTTCCCAAGTTTCCTTAGTGAGATCAACTTATGCTTGTGACAGGTAGCAGCAGGACATTTCAGAGCTCTGGGGTGGAGAAATGGAGACCCAGGCAGGAGACAAATGTCAAGGTCCAGCACCTTGCACCGATCACTGGTGCTGCCAGAAGCAGCAGCCCAAGTGGACTCAGTGGACTCCATGATCGGAAGACCTAGCTGGAATCCCTCTGGCTTTCTGGGGGCAAGAGTAAAATGTGGAGAAGGATGGTATCGATGGGTATTCCATAACTGGGCCATCTAATAATTCCACTGGGGGGATAGAAGTGACAGCTTCCTTCTTATCCTGACCCATGGAATTTGTTCGTTCCAGTGTCTGCAGAGAAAATGGCCCTAATGTAGCTTCCTGGGTTAATGTTTGACTTATCTATTTATGTGTAATAAACCAAATGAGTGGCTTAAAGCAATTTATAATTATTGCTTATGGTTCTGTGGGTTGACCGGGCTCAGCTAAGTGATTCTCTTTCATATAGTTGCAGACAGATGTCATCTGGGGCTAGATTCATCTGAAACCTCAACTAGACTGGACATCCAAGAAGGCTTTTTCACTCACATGTCTGGTATCTGGGCTGGGATGGATGGAACAACTGGGGATGTTTGGCTATCTCTCTCTCACCACAGGACCACTCCATGTGGCTAGCTTGGGCTTTCTCACAACATGGCGACTTCAGGATAGTTGAAATTTTATATGATGTCAGGCTTCCCCCAGACATTGTGTTCTAAGAGACCTAGGCAGAAACCGCACGGCTTCTTTTCACCTGGCAGTGAAAGCCATGCTGTGTCACTTGTGTTGGGTTTTATTGGTTACACAAGGCCTACACACATTCAATGTGGGAGTGGATTCGATGGACATGAATATTGGGAGGCATGGCTCATTGGGGAGGCATTTTTGGGGATAAGAGTGGGATAAGACTGGGGAGGCTTGAGAACTTTATTCCTTTTTATACTCACTGTGGAGCCAAAATGACCAATGGGGTTATCTAGTGCACCAATTCCGAATGACAGATAGGACCTTCTAGAGCTCTGAGGATCTGAGGATTCTGGGGCTTTCTCTGGATAGACCCTCTTGTCCCTGGGTCAGCCAGCCATCGCTATATTCCAAAGTGCTCCTCCGACAACTCTGTTCCTCATTTCCATGTGTCCTGCTATTCTGATGTCACAGCAACTTCCCAGTATTTGTCCTTGGTTCTTTATCTTTTGTAGAAGTTTTATCTTCAATTGCTTTCACTGCTTCTAGCCTCTTCTTGCTCCAATCCATGGAGCACATGGATGCTGCTCTTAACCTTGTATTTTCCTATAGAGGAGCAGATATGAAGTGCAACATCAAATGAAAGGCTCAAGAAGAAAAGCAGAAAATGCATCAGCTCCCTATGAGGTTAAAAGTCATTTATTTCTATTTGATCCCTCAACACCATAGACAGCTTTATTGCATATTCTTACATTTTATATATTTTAAATTGAGATATAATTCACATAACCATACAATTCACTGTTTCAAAGTAGACAATTCAGTGGTTTTTTAGTATAGTTGACTGAGAGTAGTTCCATAACTGAAAACGAACTCCTCTCTTATAACTTGAGGTCGAAATACTTGAGAAGTTACCAGATGAAGCATGATAGACATCAGGGGAAGATATAGCTTCAGCTCCTTCATTTATACTTGATGGGTGTTTACAGCCAGAAACATTAGCCAAGGCGTTAAGAATGTCACCCAGGATTCGTGGCAATTCCTGCACAGTATGACAGATGGGGAAGTCCAGGCACTTGGACAGGTATTCATTGCCGCTCTGTTGCTCCTTGCCTGGAGTGGTCTTTCTGCTATCTCTCTCGATGTACAACACCAGTCTCGCTTGGCAGCTGAGTAGTAACATTTCATGGTTTTGAATCAAAATATATAAAAGAACCAGGAAGGCTTTTGCCCTAGTGTAAGTTGAGAGGTTGTCAAATAATAGGATAATTGTGGAGACAAAATCCTTTTCTTGATTAAGTCTTTGATGATGAATCCCACAGGACAGCATAGCAGTGAATAAGGTCAATGCATATTGCTGAACTTTACAGATGGCAGGAGCCAGGGAATTTAACACCATGTTCAAGCCCACCTTCTCAATAACATTCTGGAAGGCAGTAGGAGAATTGCTAGTGATTCTACACAAGGCCGATATTGCTGTTATTGTAAGAGAATCAAAAGTGGAATGATTGAATAAGTACTACAAAACAGGTCCAACTTCTGTAATAAAGTCCTGGGCCTGAGCAGAAAATGTAGTGCAGACATGTCAATAATCTTAGGTGTCACGTAGTTCCCAATACGTTATTCTCCTTCCCAAAGGCACTTCATTAGCACTTTGTATGCAGCCAAGGGAACACCCCAGCATTCTCTAGGGTTCTTTTGTTTCCCCCTGGGTGGCTACAAGATAGATCAACTCTCCAAGGGTTGGTAAAAGGCACTGCTTTAATTTGCTGTTCCTAAAGTTTTCCCTAATTAATTCAGTTAAGAGAGTAATTGCCTTGATAACAAGTGTATTTTCCTGGAACTCAGTTGTGTGTAAGGCCAGTAAATCAACCACCCGAGCAACTTTGGCCTGTAAATCCCAGTTTGGAGCTATTCACAAATGCTGGATTAGCAACTGGTACAGCGGGGTGTGGAGGAGCCTGGTGGCCACCTCTTTGTGACCAGCTACCACTCGCAAATAGCCAAGGAGATTAAGCTTGGCTTGGGAGTCCCCAGTACTTTTCTCAGTGGAGTCGATCTGTGAGCACATTTGTTGCAAAAAGTCATTCCAGTCTTGGTCTTTCAGAAATACTAATTTATCCACTGAATATGCTGGCAGGTGCAACATTTTGGAATCAAATTTAACTGGTGGTTGTTTCATTATCTTCAAATTTTTGATAATTGGGTTGACAACGAGATCTCAGTCTGTGTAGATAAGTCTTCTCCTCTGGAATTCCAGGTCCTGCTGACTCAGGTATCCACTTAGACTCTTTGTCAGAGGAGAAGTCTTCTGTGGTGAGTTTTAAGTCATATCATCACCAGGACTTAATCTCACTGCAGTGCTAGTTCTTGGGGTGGGACGAGAACTGAGAAGAAACATGGACTCATTAAGTTGACGCCCAAGAGTACTCTTAGGCCTCAATTCAGTTGGATTTTGTAGTCTAAAAGAGAAATTTAATTGTTGCCCAGTCTTCTACTCTGTTGCTTGTCCACTCTGAGGGTTCTTCAAAAGCTCCTTTGAGTCTAGTGGCTCAGAACACTCCATCACATTTTTAAAGCTGGAATCCTCAGTGCTCGTTGAGTCCTGATCTTTTCTAGTGAAAGCATGTTTCCAAAATGTATATTTAAAAAGTTGTGCAACCGTCACTACTATCTACTTCTAGAACATTTTCATCAGCCCCCAAAGAAACCTCATACCCATTAGCAGTCAGTCTTCATGCCTCCTCCCCCAAGTCACAGAAACCACTAATGTATTTTCTGTCTCTAATGCCTTTTCTGGACATTTCATATAATGAAATCACACAACACGTGGCCTTTTGTGTCTAGCTTCTTTCACTTAGTATAATGCTTTTGAGGTTCATTCATATTGTAGCAAACATCGGTACTTTCTTCCTTTATATGGCTGAATAATGTTTAATTGTATGGTATTTCACATTTTGTTTATCCATGATTAGTTTATACAAATTTGAATTGTTTATACTTTTTGGCTATTATAAATAATACTGCTATAAACATTTGTGTACAAGTTTTTGTGTGGGCGTATAGTTTCAGGGTTTTTGGGTGTATATCTAAGAGTAGAATTGCTAGGTCATACAGTAACTGTATGCTTAACTTTTTGAGGAATTGCCAAACTTTCTTCCTAAGTGTTTGCACTGTATTGCATTCCCACCAGCACTGTATGAGGGTTCCAATTTCTCCACATCCTCACTAACACTTGTTATTGTCCATCTTTTTATTTATAACCATCCTTACTGTTATTGTGTACCATTGCTTCCAACTCATAGCACCCCTACAGGACAGACTAGGACTGCCCCATAGTTTCCAAGGCTGTAATCTTTATGGGAGCAGATCACCAGGTCTTTTCTCCACAGAGCCATCCTAGTGGGTATGAAATCCTATTACACTGGGGGCTTTATTGCATTTTAAAAAGGATAATGTGGGGATACAGCACCACTTATTTCAGTATAAACAATCTTGAACAACCTTGAAATTATGAAGGCAAGGTTGCCATCTAAATGCTCAGTAGAGAGGATTTCCTGACCCTCATGTGTCCATTAGAGCTCCCTAGGCGGTGCAAATGGTTAAACACTCAACTGCTAACCAAAAGGTTGGCAGTTCAAAACCACCCAGAGGCACCTTGAAAGAAAGGCCTGCTGATCTGCTGCCAAAAGATCACAGCCTGGAAAGTCTTATGGAGTGAAGTTCTACTCTGCAACACATGGGGTCACCACGAGTCAGAATCAATTCAATGGCATTTTTTAAAAATTAATACATCAAGTCTAAAGATTTCTTGATGGAACAGAGTCCTGCATGAGGGCTCAGAATCCAGTCTCATGGATTCTTTCCCAATCCTTTCAACAATGACTTCCTTCAAGAAAGTCAGTGTCCCCATCCCTTTTAGCAGAGCTGACCGACCTTGTTCTCATCACCTAAACAGGACTTGGCTTACTGAGAACCTGACATTATGCAGGAGGGGGAGCTGCACCCACACATTTGAGTGTGACAGACCAAGACAGGACACTGTGTGAACAAGTAGGTGTAGCAGGATGAGCAATAAGAGCATTGGACTTTGAGGTCAGTGTTCTGGGTCTGCTTCCAGCCTCAGCTGACCCATCTCAGAGGTGAACAAATGAGATTGCTGACCTTTTGCTCCTTTCCCTAAAGACTCTAAACAGAATCCTCTTGAAAAAGCTTATTTAGGAGGTTTAATACCTGCACCTCAGGTGCACCCCCAGTCTGTAAGTGGAGGCATATATGTTATTATGGTGCCAAAGAGGTTTCAGTGGAGCTTCCAGACTAACACATGCTAGGAAGAAAGCCCTTGCAATCTACTTCTAAAAATCAGCGAGTGAAAACCCTATGAATCACAACAGTCCAATCCACAGCCGATCATGAGAATGGCACAGACCAGGCAGTATTTCGTTCCGTTGTACCTGAGGCCACCATGAGTCAGAGCCCACTTGATGGCCTCTAACAACACCACCAATTACCTGCAACAGCTAAGTTAAGATCCCCTGTGAGGTTTCTTCCAGGATCCTTTATTTTTTATACCCATCAAAATCCCTCAGCTTAGGGGTATAGCTCTTCCATCTCCCCAGCGTACTTCATTTTTCTTCCTGATTAATGTACACACATCATGTAGGCCTGTGAACCTCTCTGGTTATAAGGGCTCCTGTTTCCTCTGATTGGACTGTTGTTCTCACTCCTTTATGCCAAGCCATGCCCTTTCTTTAAAATCTGGATCTTGAGTAGATGTGTAGTTACTTAGAAGGGTAAAGAAGAAAATTCCAGGTAAAATGGTAGAGGAGTGGGTCTCTGCCTTACTGTATCTTCTGAAACCATTTGACAACATTAAAGAGAAATAGAAAAAATCCACATGTGATTAAGCTAGAAACCAGGCACAACTTTGAGCCCTCCACAGATAAATTGAATAACTTCAGGGGCCAAGTGAATGGCTCCTCCTTTAGAATGGCAATGGCGGGGTCCCTTGGAGGGTTCTTGAGTGCTGCACAGCATGTGGAGGGTAGGGGAGGCAGGAGGCAGAGTGGGATGGTTAATTTTGTGTCAACTTGGTTAGGTTCTGGTGCCCAGTTAGTCAAACACTAGTCTAGATGTTGCTGTGGAGGTGTAGATGTGATAAACATCTATGATCAGTTGAGTTTAAATAAAACAGATTACCCTCTATAATGTGGGTGGGCCTCATCAAAATAATTTTAAGGCCGTAAGAGCAAAAACTGAGGTTTCCCAGGGAAGAAGAAATTCTGCTTCAAGACTATAACAGAGATATCCGGCTGGAGTTTCCAGTCTGCTGGCCTACTTTATGGCTTTTGGACTTGCAAGTCCCCACAATTGTATGAGCCAATTCCTTAAAATAAATCTCTCTCTGTGTATATGTAAAAAATATATTATCGGTTCTGTTTCTCTGGAGAACCCTGACTAATACACAGGGCTTAATGAAAAAACAAGGGGAAAATGAGGGGCTGAGAGGCCAAGGAACCAGGAAGCATAAGCTGAAGAGACAAGGAGCACAGGAAACAGAGCTACCTCAGTTTCAAAGGGTAGGGCCACAACCTCTGGGGTCTCAAAGGGTGGAATCACAGCCTGCTGGGGTCTCAAAGGGTGGGGCCATGGCCTCTTAGGTTTCAAAGAGTCAGATCTTCATCAACTCAGTTCCAGAATGTAGGGCTGCCTTTCACAAGTGCCAGCGGTTGGGGCTGCATCTGCTGCCCCAAAGCTGAGGGGGCAGTGCTGCCATGCCCATGAGGCAGAAGAATGGGGCCTGTGGGGGCTGAGAGGGTGGGATTGCCACTCAGATGGACCAGGAATATGGAGCTGCCCAAAGTCAAGGGAGCAGAGTTGCCATTCCAGTGGGCCTGGAAGGCAGAGCTGAAGCCCGGGGCCGAGGGGCCCCCACCCAGAATCCATAGAGCATGGCAAACACCCTGAGTCTGGAGAGCAGGACTGTTGCTCAGTTGGCCTCAGAGAGAGAACAGAGGATTATTTTCAAGCCTTGAGAGCCGATGTAATGTGTTCTGCTGACTTGCTTGGTGCCTCTTATCCCTTCTTTCCCTCTGATTTCTCCCATTTGTAATGGAAATGTCTACCTTGTGCCTGTTGCACCATTGTAGTTTGGAAGCAGATAACTTGTATTCTAGATTTCACAGGTTTGCAGATGAAGAATTTTGCCCCGGGATGGAATATGCCTAAAGTCTCACCTGTAATGACCTGGTCTTTTGAACCTAACCATGTCAATAAGTGAGGAGTGGGTGTACAAAGTTCAAGCATCATATAAGCTTGTTTCTAGATTCAGCAGCATAAGCGACACTTTCAGATAGATCAACGATTCCACACAGACCAGCCCTGGTCCCAGAGAGGAGCCTGTCAGACTGAAGGAAACCACTGTTTACTGCTGCCACCTACACCTCTGCCAGGGTAACTAGATTAGATGTGTGTGCTCTGCTGATAGAAAACATGTATTTGTGTGTGTGTGTGAGGGATATATCACTTGACCAGCAGTGACAAACATAGTGACCACAATAATTGATTTATGGTTTCTAATTTGCTGCTAAAATAGACTTATATAAATATCTAGAATAGACAAATGTATAGAGACCAAATTTTTTAGTGGTAACCAGGCGCAGGAGGGAAGGGGAAGGAGGCAGTGGTTGCTTAGGGGGCACTGAGCTTCTGTTAAGGGTGATAAGAATGTTTGAAGACACGTGATGATGGTTGCACAATACAATGAACATAGTTAATGTCACTGAACTGTACATGTAAAAAATGTTGAAATTGCAAATGTTCATTATATATACATATATATACATTTGTATATAATGAAAAGAAAATTTTTATTGTGTGGTAAGTATATACATGCACATATATATATACATACATATATACATATATAATATATAATTCTTTTCATTATAAAATAATATTAAGTATAGAAAACTTAAGGAAACTTGATGGTGCAATGGTTGAGTGTTAACCTAAGATCGGTGGTTTGAACTCACCAGCCACTCTGCGGGAGAAAAGATGTGGGTCTTCTCCCCTAAAGATTACGGTCTAGGAAACCCTATAGGGCAGTTCTACTCGGTAATATTATGGGGTCACTATAAGTTGGAAAGGAGCCCTGATGGCACAGTGGTTAAAGTGCTTGGCTGCTGATCAAAAGTTCAGCAGTTTGAACCCACCAGCTGCTTCACAGGAGAAAGATGTGGCAGTCTGCTTCTGTAAAGATTACAGCCTTGGAAACCCTATTTTGCAGTTCTTCTCTGTCCTATAGGCTCACTACGAGTCAGAATCAACTTGATGGCACACGATAGCAACAACATAGATAATTTAGAAAATAAAAATGAGAAATAGCTGTTGATAGTACCACAACTTGAAGATTTGTAAAAAATTCACTTTTTCCCATGTAGCCTCTTAGTTTTACACAATTGCTACAAAAATGTTTTTTTATCTTGCTTGCTTCACTAAACATTTTTTGTGTTATTAGGATTTTTAATGTCTCCATAAACCTCATTTTGATGGTCTAATAATATTCCACTGGGTCATAAAGGTGGTTTCTCTGTGTTGTAGGAGGAGGCTTTGGCTTCTGTGGCAACTTTGATAAATAGCACTGTGATATATACTCTTGTGGAGTCCCTGATGGTACAAATGGTTACTGTGCTTGGCTGTTAACCAAAAAGAAGAATCTTGGCAGAAAGGCTTGGTGATCTACTTCAAAAAAATCAGACATTGAAAACCCTATGGAGCATAGTTCTACTCTGACACACATGGGGTCTCTGTGAGTTGGGGTTGACTTGACAGCAACTGGTTTATATACCCTTGTGCATAAAATCTTTGGGATGCTGGACTGTTTCTTGGAATTAATTCTCACAAGTGAAAATAATGAGTCAAAATATGTACCTTCACCTGACACAGAATGGCAAATTGTTTTTCAAAAGGGCCTGTTGACACTTCCGCCCCAGGGTGGGGTAGAATCCATTCTATTCCATACTGCCATCGTTTGAGTATTCTTCAAGGGAAGAGAAATCACTCTTCAAGAAGTTGTTAATTTTTGTTTCATTGATACTTACGAAGCTTATCATTTCCCTAAACATTCATTTACATGTTTTACAACCAAATAAATTAGGAAATCTTGTTCGCTTGTGGTCTATTGATCTGCTGCCCCCAACCCTAACCCTAGTTTTATTTATGCTCAGCTTTTTGGCTCTCAAGTCAACAGTCTTCACCTCCAGGCTCCATCAGTTTTCTTAGCACCCCTTCCTCCACTCAGATGGGAAACTCCTAGGTTAAGGTTTGTTCCCCTCTAAAATGTACCCTCCGTGAGAGCAGGGGTGGGTATGGTTTGCTCTCTGTTGTGTCTGCGGTGCCTGGGCAGTGTCTGACATCTCTCAGTGTTCACTATTGATTCAGTCTGTATCTTCCTCCCAGGTGCTATCTGATGAGACACACTTTGAGCTGTGATTTCCATGTTGGTGTCTTGACCTCAAGGCTCTGGTTCTAGAACTGCAACAGCAGCCAGCTTCAGAGGCCACCCCAATCCTCTTCTATTTTCTAGCAAAGTTGATCTTTCTGGGCCTTAGGACTCTATCATTTTTCCTCCAGAGCCTTCCAGCACACCCCTGCTCACATTTAATCCACTTGGGAAGCCCGTCTGCCCCCAGAGGCTCCTTAAACTGAGATGATCACATTTATCTGGAGTTTAAGGCTTCATTTAACCTGCCGTGAGGCATGCACAGAGAAACGTTTTCTTCAGCTAACTTAATTATTGCATCAGAAGAAAAAACATGTTCTCATGTTAGTCTCGGGGAGGGAGCAAGTGTCGGCAAGGCTTCCTGTAATTTTCATTACCAGTAATGACATTTTCCACCCTCCTGAATTCGAGTTCTTTTTATTCTGTTTACATTCCTTGTCTAAATGGTGAAGGAGTCTATCAAGGGCATGCTTGATATTGGTTTTTATAAAGTCAAGGAATTGTTGGGAATTTTTAAAGGTCACCTAATCCATGCCTTGATCCGCAGGCAGTAGAACCATGATTAAACATCCTGAGGTCTGGAAACCTCTCACTGATTGGTCAAGTTTTGAGCAATGACTTCCACAGTCAGCCTTGAATAGGCTGTTCTGCGGGTTAGAAGGAGGGCATTGGTGGTTTCAGTGGTAGAATTTCACGTTCCATGCAGAGCCCCAGTTTGATTCTCAACCAATGCACTTCTTTCGCAGCCACCATCTGTCTGTCAGTGGAGGCTTGTGGGTTGTTATAACGCTGAACAGTTTCAGCAGACTTTCCGGACTAAGACAGACTAGGAAGAAATTCCTGGTAATCACTTCCAAAAATCAGTGAATTAAAACCCAATGGATTACAATGGTCTGAACTGGAATTGACTGTGGGAATGGCACAGGACCAGGCAACATTTTGTTCTGTTGTGCATGATGTTTCCATGAGTTGGGGGCAACTCGTAGCAATGGCCTTGTCAAAACACCCTTTGCCGTCGAGTCAATTCCGGCTACGTAGTGACCCTATAGGACAGAGTAGAATTGCCCCATAGGATTTCCAAGGCTGAAATAGTTATAGAAGCAGACTGCCATACCTTTCACCTGCAAAGTGCTTTAACCACTGTGCCGCCAGGGCTCCTAAGTGGCTGTGTAATTCTTCTTTTTTTATGCTGCCGAGTTCCCTACCTGAGCTGAGCACTGGAATCACCTGGGGAGCTTGAAAGGTCCTGGTGCCTGAGCCATACCCAGACCAATTAAATCAGATGCCTGGCTTGAGAGGTGGGACAGAAGTCTGTGGTTTTTCATGCCTTCACCTGCAGAGGATGCCGTGGTAAAGCCAGACTTGAGACACGCGGCTCAGGTTCTACTGATTTGTCAGCTGTTACACCTGGAGGGGACATCCAGGGTCACATAGTTCATAGTTCCCACCCTGCCTGAACATTCGACTCACCCAGAAAGATGAAAATGCACGTTAATATCGTGTCTTCCTTCCCTTCTGACTTAACGGGTCTGAGGCCTGGGTAATTTTGGGAGCTCCCAGAGTTATCTGTCTAGGGCTGAGGGTCACTGGCAGGCCAACTGATTCTTTAAGAGCTTCTTTGGCCCCAGGCCCTCTGAGATATTAATGAGGGCTCCAAGAAATAGTGACATCTGCCAGTGCACCCATTTGACTAGGGGTTTACAGATGCCGTGGGACCCATCTAGAGATACCCTAGTGGTTCATGGAAGCTGATTTAATGCCACCAATTCACTTACAAAGCTGAAAGCAAATGCCCAGGGAGTGCAGTGACGTGCCTAGGACTAGGAAAGTGTCCATGGAGGCCGTACATCCAGGACCCAGAACTCTGCAGTCATCCAGCTGCTATTCCAAGAACACAGCTGCCTCTCCACTGGGCAGCTCAGAAAGATGAGTCCAAGTGCCTGGTGAGGTAGCCTGAAAAGTGGCTCCTGGAACCTGTGAATGTGACCTTATATGGTAAAAGGGTCTTTGCAGATGTGATTAAATTAAGGATCTTGAAATGGGGAGATTATCCCGGATTATCCAAGTGAACCCCATTATGGATTGAATTGTGCCCCCTAAAATGTTATGTTGAAATCTTAACCCTTGTACCTATAAATATAACCCTGTTTGGAAATAAGGGTTTTTCTTTTGTTATGTTAATGGGGTCAAAACAGAGTAGGGTGAGTCCTAAACCTAATGCCTTCTGAGTGGTGTTTTATAAACGGAACGAGAGAGATACACACATAGGAAGAAGAGACCAGATGAGGAACTGTCCACAAGACAAGGAACACCCAAACAGAAGGGACCCTCCCCTAGATCTGATGCCTTGATTTGGACTTCTAGCCTCCAAAACTGTGAGACAATATATTTCTGTTCTTTTATTGTTGTTGTTGTTATGGCAGCACTAGGTAACTAAGTCAGATCTCAAATGCAATTACAAGTGCCCTTATAAGAGGCAGGCAGAGGGAGATTTTACACACACACAGGAGAAGATGATGTGTAGACCTAGCAGGGAGACATTTGAAGATTCTGGGCTTGAAGATTGATGTGTCCACAAACCAAGGAATGGTGGCAGCCACCAGAAGCTAGAAAATGCAAGGAACGGATTTTCCCCTAGAGCCTCCAGAGGGCACACGGCCCAGTGGAGTCCTTGATTTCCACACAATGATACTGATTTCACACTCCTGAATTCCAGAACTGTGAGAGGATAAATGTCTATTGTTTACAGCCACCAAGTTTGTTATCGGCATTTGTTACAGCAATCATAGAAAACTAATACACCTGGATAACTAAATTTTAGGATTATAAATGGAATTTGGAGTATATGTCCACCTGAGACCCTCAGTTCCCTGGGACCCCCAACTCAGGGAGGCAAAGTTAAAGTCTGCATGTGACTCAGAGTCTCCCTTAGGGTCAATTCAGATCCCTCTTTTCAGTGTGCCTTCCCCTGTGTCCCTCTGGCTGGGTCTTAGGTAACGCTTGCTGTTGCCCACAGGTGGGGAATCCCTCTCTTGCTCTTCTAGCCCTCGATGGCTTGCACTGCTGCTGATCTGCTGTTGGTATTCCAGTGGCCTCCTGACCGCATATCTTACCTGGCCTTCCCTGCTGCTATCCTCACTCCTCTGCTCCAAATATGGATCTCTAGAGCTGGATGGCCCTTCTCATCCCAGAGGTGAACATTATTTTGTTGATGACCCTGATGGCGCGGTTGGCACTCACACTAGTTATGATGAAGGGGGCTACATTTCTTCCTTTGTGTGCACTCTCAGCTGTCCCCTGTTGTGACACTTGACACCTGGTCCCTCGGGGGTGACCCTCACATCATCTTTCCATTAGACTTACTGCCAGTGCACCTTAATTGTCTTCAGACATAGGGGTGTCTCCATCTCAATTCACCTTGATCCCTAGTTCCCTAGATCTCCATCCCCAGCACCAGGGACCTCCACTTGCTCGTTACTCTCCCCCACGGTGGCTCATCTTGATGAGCTCTGAGACACAACAAACAAAGTGAAGCCATTTCAGGACCTCCTGTTGCCCCCATTGGTCCTTCAGATAGCACCCCTTAAATCCTAGTCTCCACGTATGCAATGTGTGTGGGGCTGAGCTCACAGCCTGACCCTGACATGGGGCTGAAGAAACCAGAGCTGCCTCCCTTTCTTACAGATGAGCCAGGCCCAGAGATGCTCTGTCTAGGGCTGACTGGGGTTAGGGCTTCACGGGACCCTCATCTGCCCTCTGCAACACCTCTCATGGCTACCTCCGCTCACCAAGACCCCTCATGGACTGAACACATGTGCCAGATCCACCCATTAAAAGCAGTTGGAATTTCATCCCTCAGAGCTCAAACATCCCTTTCTCCAAAGCCTTCCCTGAACTCCCAGACTGGGTCACTGGGTCAGCCCAGGTCCCAATGGGAAACAGATGGGATACTTAAATTGGGTAATTTGTTGAGGGTTCAATAGAGGGGCTGTTTACAAAAGTGTGGGTCGGGGTGAGGAGAAGCCATAAGTGCTAGTGCAGGACTCGGGAACCAGTAGCAAAAAATCGCTGTGGGAACCTCTACCCTCCCTAGGCCTGCAGGGAAGGGCCAGGAGCAGTTACAGACCCAGGATGTAGAGATATGTGGCCTGTAGGGAGGGTGTCAGGGGAACAAGGGCCCACTTCTCTCCCCTCCTGCCCCTGGTCTCTGCAGGTGCTTCCTATTGGGAGAACCAGCTGGAAGCTGCAGGGCAGCCTCCAGGGACGCAGATCTGGATGGAGAAGGTGGGGGAAGCTCTGAGGGGTCCTTGGAAGCTTCCGGCTGAGTCACATGTCCCTTCCTTGCTCTCAGCTCTTTTCTTCACGCACACCTAACATTTGGGCATTGTTATGAGCTGAATTGTATCTCCCAAAAAGATATGTTGAGGTCCTAACCCCTGGTAACTCTGAACATGACTTTATTTGGAAATAGGGTCTTTGAAGATGTAACGAAGTTAAGATGAGGTTATTAGGGTGGGGTCTAATCCAATCTAACTAATATCCTTATAAAAAGAGGAGAAGAGACACAGAAAGACACAGAAGGAAGACAACCATGTGATGACAGAGGCAGAAATTGGAGTGACAGTACCATAAGCCAAAGTGCCTGGGACCACCAGAAGCTGGGAGAGGCAAAGAAGGTTTCTCCTCTGAGGTCCTCGGAGGGAGGAGTATGGCCCTGCTGACACCCTGAACTGTGAGAAAATGAACTTATTTTAAGTCCCCCCGTGTGTGGTGCTTTGCTACAGCAGTCCTTGGACATATCGGCATATCCAGTGTGCATTCTGTGTAGCTGTGCCATCATTGACTGTCCCTCCCCCATGGGAATGTGTGTTTCACAAAGGGGGCTTGCATAGCTTACTCACAGCACAGCTCCTGCATGCAAACAGTGCTCTCTAATACTGCGAATGGACAGTCAGCATCCTGCAAGACATTATGAAGACGTTCAATGAGGTGACCCACTGCCTGCCACCTCCTTGCAGCAGAGGATACCCTTCTGTTCTCTCTCAGGCTTCATGTAACTCATGAGGTCCCAGTGAGAGGTCCAAGGGCAACCCAAGCCTCACCTTCATCTTCCGTTATAACAGCATGACCACCCCCAGTGATGGTGAGGTGCCCTGACACAGCTAGACCCTCCCCCAAAGCATGTGTTGCTCTCCTGAGATATTTTATTTCTCCCACTGCTGACCTTGCTCTCATCTCCTTGGCTTCCCCCATGGCTGCTGACTGCCTCCCCCAGGGCTCCTGGCTTCTCTGGACCTGGCCCTTATGAAGTCCCCTGCTATCCCACCTGAGTGGCAGTGTCCCTGCCAGGAAAAGAGACCAAATGGTCAGAGGAATGGCTCTGGCTTCCAACAGAACAAAAGTTATCCCTGGGAATGTCAGGTGTGTGATCCAAGGGACAGACCCCTCCATCCTTCAGGGAACATGGCAGGGGCCAGCCCTGGGATTTCTCTTTAATTGGATTGGGGCCAGTCTCAGGAAGTGATAAGAGAGAAGCAGCCTTTCCTTCCTCCCCCTCCTTTGCTAAGCCCTGCTGTGGGCAGCAGTGGAGCAGCCCCAAGGGCTCATGTCTGGTCTGGGAGAGACAGCCAAGGACTATCCTTTGACTGTGGCCAGAGCAGAGGTGGAGAGATGCCAACTACAGTGGTATGGATAGGAGAAGGTGGTCAGGGAGAACCTGAGGAAAAAACTGGGATTTGAGCTGGGCCCCCCAGGAGGAACAGAGCAGTGTCCAGATGCCAAGATGCTGCCAGCAAAGGCCTTGGATAGAAGCTGGGCCTGCTGAAGAACCAGCAGACAGGCCCGGGCTCCTGACGGGGCCAACTAAGGGACTTAGTGACATTTTAGGTCATGGTTTTGGGGAGGTCTCACTGTGTTCTTCAGTCACCTCCAGGCTTCTCCAGTTTGACTAACTGCAGGTAAGAGCTGTAAGGTCTCCTAAGACAGGTGACCTTGACCCTGGCTGCTCATTAAAATTATGCCGGGACTTTACAAAAAGATGCTGAACTGGAGTCAGTAGATTCCTATTTAATTGGCTAGGTTGGGTAATTGGTAGGTTTAAACCTCTTGAGGCTAGTTTAAGGTGGAGCTGGGCTTGAGAACCACTACTAAGCTACATCTGAAAGGTTAGGTAAGCAAACTCTTTCTTTACATGCCCAGGTCTGTTATGTGAAAGAGAATACTCCAAAGTCCATTATTTGCATCTTATTTTTGTGTTTTCTCAAATAAGTGTTTTTTTGCAGAATTGAGTGTTTGTGGGGCTCAGGAGGAATAGAAACTGAGCAGCCAGCTTTTGTTCCTCTTCCTGGAATTGGTGCATTAGCTGCGAGAGCAGGCAGGCTGTCTGTAAGATCATGGAGCATTGATGCAAAATGTCGTTTAGTTGCATTTTTGGAGGGAAGCTTTGAGTGCACAAGGGAGAGCTTTAGGAAAAAGTTGCTATGAGATATCAAATGTCATCACTTTCAAACTGCACAATCACATATGCATATATTACTTGGAATCAGTTTAGAAGCCAGTTGAGAGATCACCTGAAGTGTGGACAAAGTTTTATGCACAGAGATTTGCACATTGAGAACCACTGACTTCCTCGGCAATAAAGGGAGGAAGTTGTGCTGTTTAACAGAATGCAGTGACAGGGAGATTGCAGTACAATATTAAGCCCAACACATATACAAACCGTTGCATAAAATAGCATCTCAACTACATAAAGTACAGGAAATAGGCCAGGATTTTCAAGTAGTATTTCATGGTATTAAACAGGAATTATTATTTCCTTTTTCATGTGTTTTAGAACAGTCAATCGTCTTTATTCACGAATTCTGAATTTGCAAATTCATATATTTACTAAAATTTATTTGTAACCCCGGAATCAATATTCATGGAAAATTTGCAGTCATCTGCAGACATGTGCAGAGCAGTGAAAAACTGGAGTTGCACCTGACACACACTGTCCCAGCTGAGGTTGGACAAAGAAGTGCTCTACTTTCTTGTCTCAGCTTTCATACTGTAAACAAGTGTCCTTTTCATGGTCTATTTCGTGCCGCATTTTTTGCATTTTTTTTGTTTTGTTTTTTTTTTTTTGGCTATTTTACTGTTTAAAAAGGCCCCCGAGCACAGTGCTGAAGCGTTGCTCCTAAGTGCTAGAAGGGAGTGATGGCTTCATGGAGAAAGTACATGTTAGACAAGCTTTGCTCAGACACTGACGCTTGCTGGGTGATTCATCGGAGAAAAAAATCCATAAGAGTAGTTAAGAATATGATGCTGTGATGGTTACGATTGTGTGTCAACTTGGCTAGGCCATGATTCTCCGTGTTTTAATATAATCACTCCCATTATTGAATATACTGTGAGTAGCCAATCAGATGAAAGGGAGTCTCCATGGGGGTGTGGCCCACAGCTGTATATAAGCAGACGTTCTGGCTTTTTGCTCTCTCTGGATCCTGCGGCTGCTTCCTGTCATCTCATCTCCCGTTCTTGGGACCAGAGCTGTCAGTTTATCTGCCGAACCTGGGATTCGTCGATCTGCACAGCCTGTGAGTGGGAGCCTTCCGATCTTGGGCTTGCCAGCTTCTGCAGCTGTGTGACTTGGGAGAGGCCTCTACCCTGATCCATGGACTTGGGACGTTCTAGCCTCTACAATCATGTGAGCTGTTTCCTTGATATAATCTCTCTCTCTATATTTATACACTTTACTGGTTTTCCTTCTCTAGAGAACCCAGCCTAAGACAGATGCCCATGGACAATGTTAGCACACAACCCAAACAATAACTGTACTGCTGATGTTTATATGAAATAGGTGTACGCACTGCAGCAGCTGTATTTTAATCTAGAAAATGAGGAGACTGTTGAGCACCACAGCTTCCTGGGGTGGTGGGAGGACTCGGGAGAGAGTGCTCAGCTACAAGGATAGTAACTCTAGCGCCTCGGGCAGGCTGACCAGCCCACCCCTGTCCTAGGCATCCTGGAAGCTCACAGGGGCCTTTCCTGGAAATATGCCACCTACTTGGATCTACTTACCTTCTCCTCCAGGTAGGGTTGCCAGATAAAATAATGGGACTCCTGGGTAAATTTGAATTTCAGGTAAATAAATAATGAATACTTTATTTATTTATTTATTTTTTTAGTATCAGTATGTCCCATGTAATATTTGGGATGTACTTGTAATAAAATTATATGTTGCATACATGCTACTACATGGATGAACCTTGAAAACTTTATGCTGAGTGGAATAAGTCAGTCACAAAAGGACAAATATTGTTTGATCCCACTTACATGAAATAAGAAAATGCATAGAGTCCAAAACTTACTAGTGGTAACCAGGAGTGGGGGAAAGGGGAGAAAAGAGAGTCATTGCTTAGAGGGCACTGAACTTCTGTTAATGATGGAATAATTTGGAAAAGGATAGTCATAATGGTTGCACAACATGATGAGAGTAATCAATGTCGCTGAACCGCACATGCAAAAATTGTTGAATTGGCAAATGTTTTGTTATATCTGTTATACATATAACAAAACATTTATATATATACACATAACCACAAAACATAAAAAGAAAACATAAAAAATTGTCATTTTTCTGAAATTCAAATGTAACTAAGTATTCTATATTTTTATTTGCGAAGACTGTATGGAACATAACTGCTGTGAATAATGAGAATCAACTGCATTTCCTGGTTTTGCTATAATAGGCCTGCATTATTTTTATAATCAGGAAAGAAATTATAACCAAAAATACAATTGATCAGTGAGTTGCTAGGGTCCCACTTGCTCTGGGACCTGGGGCAAGTTGCTAGAGCCCCCTGCATCTCAGTTCTTTCACCTGCAGGGCAGGAAGGGTCATCCAGAGGCGTGAGAGAAGGCTAGCAGTGGGTGGTGGCATCCCCAGGTAGCTTTCAGGTGGATTACAATGGGGGTTTCTTCAAAAGTATCTCTTTCCCCACTATTCGGAGCTTTAACTACTGACTGAATGATCACAGTGACAACAAAGAAAGTATACATTCTATTGTTAATTTTTTTACTTCATCTCTTACCATTCTTAGCTTTCCCAGAAAAGCAAGATGGAGACTTTTAAGAAAACTCCTCCGCATAAATTCAATTGTACTTATTTCTTGGTGAGATGCTTACAGTGGAGCCTTGTTGCAAAGATATCGCTTCTCATTTTCCCTCATTTTCTCAGTTCCTTCAAAGTTTTTCACCAAAATGAATCTTGAAACTTTCTTGGAAATCCAGAAATTTAGTGAAACAAGAACACTGCAGAAACCTAAGAATATATTAAATAGACTGGCTCAAATTAATGAAAACCTCTTTGCTTGTAAAAGAAAAATAAAGATTCAGTTCATTCAAACAAGGAGGCCTCTGTAGAGGAAGCATAAATTTTCCATTTGACTTCAACACCTCCACATGGAAAGAGCAGTGAGGGGGATGAAGCCTAGTGGACACAGGCCACATCCACATGTGTAAACTGAGAAAAAAGTGTCAAGCCCAAGCTGAATCCTCCCAAGAACTGTCAGAAGTTAGAACATCATCTTTATTTTCAAAATGAGAAAACTGAGGCACAGACAGGTCATGAGACTTTCCCAGAGTTGCCCAGCCAGTAGGTCATGTGGCTGAACCTGACCTCAAAGTCCTGAGCTTTCCACCTTACTGCTCTGTCCTCTGGCTGCAGACATCTCCAAAGTCTAATAAAGGATCACTTAAAGCTCAGAACTGACAGAAATCCAGATGTGAACCTGGCCTTGGCCATGGACCACCTCCAGGATCTGCCTTTCGGCCGCACCCTGAAGGCTTTGGGGAAGCATCTTCACAATAATCCTTGAGTTTCCTTCCCATTTCCACCCATCTCCTGGACCAATTGCAACTTCTTTTCCAGGTTCTGCATGAGGGAGAAAGGCAAAATTCATAGATTCTGACATCAAATAAACTGTACTTGGATCCCCTTCATGAGCTTGCACATCTGGGACAAGTTATTTGACTGCTTTCAAGTCTGCAAAATCTGCTTTTCATCTGAAAAATGGAGACATAAGTTGTCCCTCCCAGGGTGACACTAATTGCACATTGAAGATGCAGAATTAAAAACAAAACTAAACCCATTGCCGTCAAGTCAATTCCAACTTATGATGACCCCATATGTGTCAGAAGAGAACTGTGATCTATAGGGTTTTCTTAGCTGTAATCTTACAGAAGTAGATCACCAGGCCTTTCTTCTGTGGTGCCTCTGGATGGGTTCAAGTCACCAACTTTTCAGTTAGTAGTCGAGTGCAAACCACCCAGGGGTATTAGATGCTGAATAACCTCTGCTAGTTACATTCCAGACTCCATCCTCCATCTCCTCCAGAAATGTTTCAGATAAACCAGAGGCCTAGATCAGGGGAAAGGCCCATGTAAAAAAAGCTTGCATGCTGAAGCCCACACCATCCCTCTCTATGCATAAATTAACCCATCTTTATTCCTAAGAAGCATATCCAGGGAAGAATCATGTTCAGAGGTCTTTGGTTTCTCTCGGGACCTGCAGTTAGGACCTGAAGAGATGTTCTTCTCACAATAAGGGCGAGGACAACCAATCTAGCAGCTGCTACGTGGTGCTCAAGCACCTTTAGGGAAGCTCTTTGAAAGGTGAAATCCTGGTAACATGCAGTTTAGGTGACAGACATCCAAAGCTCTGTCAGGTATGGTGCAGGAGCAGCAGATTATTCCATGGACTCCACCAGAAGGAAGGTCCATGCCATGCATTCTGTGCCTGGTGTTCCTGCCTCTCTCCCAGCTCCATGTCAGCCCACAAGCCTCTGCCAAAGGCTGAAGTCATGGCCACATCCTCTTCCAAGGCCTGCTTGGTGGCCTTGCCAGGGGCTGGGCATTGGCTCCTTTTCACTTGTGTAGAGAGGATGAATTATACTGGAGTCATGTTAACCATCACTTAGAGATTATTTTTGGAGACTGAAAACTCTTTAGCAGCAGACATTGGAGGTTACACAACAACCATGCAAGCAAGACTCTTGGACACTCAAAATAAGCCCACCATGGTGAGGTCATCATCCAATGGCACTCTGGGGGCCATGTTTACAGACTTGCTTTTGGCATTCTCAGCCAGAAGCAGGGCCTGGTCAAATATGGCAGAACTTGCCATCATGAGTGTTGGGCTGGTGCTCAGGGGCAGACTGATGGAAGGAAACCAAGAAGGATCCAGAAACACCTACTACCTTGCTCATGATATTTCACTGCATAAGGAATCCCATGTGAGGAAGCCCAAGGGCCTGGTCCTGAATTTCTAAAAAACACAACTTTTTTTTAAACCCTTTGCTGTAATGTGTGGGCTGATTTCTGGACTGCTGTGATCTGTTCCCATGTGCCATTCTGTTTCTCGTCCTTGATCATAATGAGAACTCTAGCTCTAGGCCCTCAAGCCTTGAGGCTGCTCGGAAGCCTATGAGATGCTGTGACTCTACCTGTGTCACATCACATTGGAGTGTGTGCATCTGAGATGCTGAGGGGTTCCCAAGACCCCCAAAGGAAGCTTCCCTTGCAATCCCAGGAACAGGACATTATTATTTTCAACCTCCAATGAACTTTCATGTCTGAAGGGTCCTTGAAACAATCTAAGTGGCTATCTAAGGGCTCTTGATCTTAAATGCCATGTATGATGGTTAAGGTTGTGTGCCATCTTGGCTAGGCCATGATTCTTAGTGGCTGGCAGTTATGAAGTAGTTTGGCAGCTATGTAATGGTGTAATCACTTCCATAATGAGATCTGATATGAGCATCCAATGAGTTGAAAGTGAGTTTCCTTGGGGGTGTGGCCTGCATCCAATATACGGGGACTTTCCGGCAAAGCTTGCTGGCTTTTGCTTGCTCTGCATCCTTCATCTGGCCTCCAGCTCTTGGGACTTGAGCTAGTAGCTTACCTGCCTGTCTTGGTATTCATCAACCTCCTCAGCCTGTGAGCCAAAGGCCTGCAGTCTTACCTGCCAATTTTGGGTTCATCAGCCCATACAGCTGCATGAGTCAGGATAAGTCTCCAGCCTGTCCCACAGACTTGAGACTTTCCAACTTCTATATATACACTTAAATATGTGTATATATATATATACACATACGTATATATATATGCCCAGCTTAAGACATTTGGTACTGAGGGTAGTTTTGTTGTTGTTAGGTGCCATCGAGTGGTTTCCAACCCATAGTGACCCCGTGCACAACAGAAGAAAACACTGCCTGGTCCTGCTCCATCCTCAAAATCATTGTTATGTTTGAGCCCATTATTGCAGCCACTGTGTCAATCCATCTCATTGAGGGTCTTCCTCTTTTCCACTGATCCTCTACTTTACCAAGCATGATGTCCTTCTCCAGGGACTGATACCTCCTGATAACATGTCCGAAGTATGTGAGACGTAGTCTCACCATCCTTGCTTGTAAGGAGCATTCTGGTTGTACTTCTTCCAAGACAGATTTGTTCATTCCTTTGGCAGTCCATGGAATATTCAGTATTCTTTGCTAACACAACAATTCAAAGGCATCAGTTCTTCTTTGGTCTTCCTTATTCATTGTCCTGCTTTCACATGCATATGAGGCGTTTGAAAACACCATGGCTTGGGTCAGGTGCACTTTAGTCTTCAAGGTGACATCTTTGCTTTTCAACACTTTAAAGAGGTCTTTTGCAGCAGATTTGCTCAGTGCAATTCATCTTTTGATTTCTTGACTGCAGTTTCCATGGGTGTTGATAGTGGATCCAAGTAAAATGAAATCCTTGACAACTTCAGTCATACTGAAGGCTGTGATCTTTGATCTTCATCAGTAAGTGCTTCAAGTCTTCTTCACTTTCAGCAAGCAAGGTTGTGTCATATGCACAATGCTGGTTGTTAGTGCATCTTCCTCCAAACTTGATGCCCTGTTCTTCTTCATGGAGTCCAGCTTCTCGGACTATTTGCTCAGCATACAGATTGAATAGATATGGTAAAAGGACACAACTCTGACGCACACCTTTCCTGACTTTAAACCACGCAGTATCCCCTTGTCTAAGTGCAGTTCCTTATGAGCACAATTAAGTGTTCTGGAATTCCCATTCTCTGCAATGTTATCCATAATTTGTTATGATCCACACAGCCGAATGCGTTTGCAGAGTCAATGTCATGGATTGAATTGTGTACCATCTAAATATCAGTCAACTTGGCTGGGTCATGATTCCCAGTATTGTATGATTGTCTACCGTTTTATTATCTGATGTAATTTCACTACGTGTTGTAAATACTATCACTATGATGTAATAAAATGGATTAGTGGGAGTTATATTGATGAAGTCTACAATATTAGGTAGTGTCTTAAACCAATTTCTTTTGAGATATAAAAGAGAGAAGCAAGCAGAGAGACATCAGGACCTCATACCACCAAGACAGCAACGCCAGGAGTAGAGTGTGTCTTCTGTACCTGAGGTTCCTGCGCAGAGAAGCTCCCAGGCCAAAGAAAGACAGTTGCATCACAAGGACCTTCCTCCAGAGCCAACAGAGAGAGAAAGACTTTCCCTGGAACTGATGCTTTGAATTTGTACTTGTAGCCTACTAGACTGTGAGAGAATAAATTTCTGTTTGTTAAGGCCATCTACTTGTGGTATTTCTGTTATAGCAGCAGTAGATGACTAAGACAGTCAATAAAACATCTTTCTAATATTTTCTGCTTTCAGCCAGGATGCATCTGACATCAGCAATGATACACCTGGTTCCACATCCTCTTCTGAATCAGGCTTGAATTTCTGGCAGTTCCCTGTTGATATACTGCTGCAGCCGCTTTTGAATAATCTTCAGCAAAATTTTACTTGCATGTGATATTAATGATATTATTCACTAATTTCTGCATTCAATTGGATCAGCTTTGCTGGGAATAGACATAAATATGGACCTCTTCCAGTCGGTTGGCTAGGTAGCTGTCTTCCAAATTTCTTGGCATAGACGAGTGAGCACTTTAAGTGCTGCATCCATTTGTTGAAACATCTCAACTGATAGTCCTTCAGTTCCTGGGGCCTTGTTTTTCGCCAATGCCTTCAATGCAGCTTAGACTTCTTCCTTCAGTACCATTGGTTCCTGAACTCATACGCTACATCTTGAAATAATTGAACGTCAGCCAATTCTTTTTGGTATAATGACTCTGTGTATTCCTTCCATCTTCTTTTGTTGCTTCCTACATCGTTTAAAGTTTTCCCTGTAGAATCTTTCACTATTGCAACTTGAGGCTTAGAAAAATAAGGATAAATGTTAAGGTAACTACAAACGAAACTAACAAGGCTGCACATCAAAATGTAAAACAAGAAAAGTACAGAAACTCAGCAAATACAAAATCAACAACAATGAAGAAGATGAAAAGAAAATACATAAAGAAAAACGACTCAGCACAGAAAATTAAGTGGAACGAGGAAACTGTCAACAACACACAAAAAAAGTCATCAAGAGAGCACTAAACTCATACCTATCAATAATTATGCTGAATGTAAATGGACTAAATACACCGATAAATAGACAGAGAGTGGCAGAATGGATAAAAAAACACAATCCAGACTTCCAGCAAAATGGCGCTCTAAGCAGAAGCACAACGCCGTCCCAACACAGCAAAGATCCGAAAAACTAAGCCAAACAGAAAATAACAATCCTGAAACCCTAAAACATCAAATGAAGAGATAAAGAACTCAGCCAAGCACCAAATGGAGTGAGAAAACTGACAGAGAAT
>NW_004444136.1:3930627-3937265 GCF_000243295.1 Trichechus manatus latirostris | reverse complement strand
GTATGGCCCCCAGACACCCTTTTAGCTCAGTGGTGAAGTCATCTCCAAAGTTCACCGTTCAGCCTGGGAGTGGACAGCCTCATAAAACCAAATGGGACTAATGAGGTACAGCAGTCCAGGGACAAGGGCCAGAAGGCAGGAGGGGACAAGGCAGCTGGTGATAGGGAACCCAAGGTTGAGTAAGGATAGTGTTGATATATTGTGAGGTTGTTAACCATAGTCATAGGGCAACATGTGTACTAACTATTAAATAAGAAACTATTTTGTTCCGTAAGCCTTCATCCAAAGTGAGAATAGCAGCACAATTGGAAGAGCGTAGTCTATGTCACTGAACTGTGCCTGTAGAAATTTTTGAAATGGTGTATGTTTGGCTATGTATATTTTCTCCAAAAAAAAAATGTCGAGAAGGGAGAAGGATGACACATTGTGGGGTTGTTAACCAATGTCATAAACAATATGTGTACTACTGTTTCATGAGAAACTATTTGTTCTGCAAGCCTTCACCCGAAGTACAATTAAAAAAAAAAAAAAACACTATCTATATGCTGCCTACAAGAGACACACCTTAAACTTAAAGACACAAACAAAAAAAAAAAACGTAAAGGATGAAAAAAAAAATAACAAGCAAACAACACAAAAAAGGGCAGGAGTGGCAATAGTAATCACTGACAAAATAGACTATAAAGTAAAATTCACCAAAATGATAAGGAAGGACACTATATAATGTTTAAAGGGTCAATACATCAAGAAGACGTAACCATAATAGATATTTACACACCCAAAAATACGTAAAGGAAACTCTTACAGCATTGAAAAGAGAGACAGCCCCACAATAATAGTAGGAGACTGCAATACACCAAGAAAGAAAAGAACAAAATAGATGTCAGAAGAGACTCTGAAATTTGCTCTTGAACACAGAGTAGCTGAAGTGAAATGAAGAAATGGTGAAGTAAAAGAGCTGAACAGAAATTTCAAAGGGCAGCTCAAGAAAACAAAGTAAAGTATTATAATTACATGTGGAAAGACCTGGAGTTAGAAATCCAAAAGGGAAGAACACACGTGGCATTTCTCAAGCTGAAAGAACTGAAGAGAAAGTTCAAGCCTCAAGTTGCAATACTGAAGGATTCTATGGGAAAAATATTAAATGACGTAGGAAGCATCAGAAGAAGATGGAAAGGGGAGGCGGGGTCAAGATGGCAGAGCAGTCAGATGCTTACAGTAGTGTATCTCACAACAGAGACACAAAAAAACAAGTGAATTGATTATATCTGACAATCTAGGAGTCCTGAACTTCAAAGGCAAAGTTGAGGAGTCGGACTGAGTGGCAGGGGAAGGGAGAGACAGTTTGGAAGCAGCTAGGAGTTGCCAGACCTGACCTGGAGAGAGCCTGAGCCCTTCAGGCCAGATCAGCTCCTGGTGCCTGGTGAGGCAGGCAAGCAGCAGCACTCGGGAGGCATTTTCCACACCGGGAGAGACCCAGTGGCAGAGAGTCTACTCGACCATCCAGAACTAGTGAGAAGTAGCCCTGGATCAGCAAAAGATACATACTTGGGTCTGGCCTACTGTGTGGATCAAAAGCACCCCCCTTTAGGAAAACATCTCTCCCGTTTACCTCCCTGCTCCCTACTCTGCACTGGGTCCTGGATGGCTTCAGCAATTGCTGAATCCCCTGGGGTGGAAGTGGGACCTGTCAAGCCCCCTGAGCCATTCCTGGTCTTGGAGAGTGAACAAATTAACAAACAGGGGAAAAATAATCTGCCAGCTCCCCTAAGCCAGGAATTCAGGGTAGGCACAGTTCCTTAGCCTAGGCACAGGCATAAGGGATCTACAGACTTTGAATGCCTTTCCCCCTGCATACACTTGTGTAGGCCCATTTCAACAGCATAGACACTCATTACTGCGGTACAACAGGGTATATACCGGCAGTCTAACTTCAACTGTTTCAGCTGTGAAGAGGCCAGTTCTTGACATTTGACGCGGCTTTGTCAATTAAGCAGAGTATTTATCTACCCACATCAAGGGCCTGTGGACTGGTAGCTCCACCCAAGCCACCTAGCCACCTGTGAAAGGGGCCCAAGAATAAGAGGTGCCCCCCACTCCTTACAGCCAATGCATTGGGTGCTCATAGTCCAGCTGCAAAACCCACCCACCTATGTGCCGTAGGGAACAGGGACACGTTTTCCTCCTGGACACTCAGGGGTGGCCATTGGCCCCCAGCCTTGCTCTGAGTGTGTCCCCCTGCTGCAGCTGGATGTCTGTGCTTACACCAATCACCCATGCTGGTCTGGGACTGTAAGTGAGAGCCTGCACCACACACTTTGTGGTCAACTACCTGGACACCTGAGCTGAATCCATACAGGAAGAGTGGCATACTCCTGGGCTCACATACTTATTGGCAGGTCTGGCCACCTGGTGGCAGGACAATGGAGCTTCAGGGGTACTGGTGATTGGGCTACTTCACACAAGCAGCCTATTTGGGCTATCAAAGCAAAAGAAGAAGCTAGGACACAGTAAGCAAACATAAAATAAATAAATATAATATCTTATTGATGGCTCGGAGACAACAGTCAATATCAAATCACATAAAGACACAGACCATGATGGCTTCTGCAAGCTCCCAAAATAAAGAATTACCAGAGAATAAGAATAAGAATTACCAGAGGTAAAATACAAAAGATTAATACACAGAAGTCTTCAAGACATCAGGAAGGAAATTAGGCAAAATGAAGAACACATAAGAGAGGAACATAAGAAGATTAAAAAAGAGCATAACGACAAATTTAACAGGCTGCAAGAATCCATACAGAGACAACAATCAGAAATACAGAAGATTAACAATAAAATTCCAGAATTAGATAACTCAATAGAAAGTCACAGGAGCAGAAATGAGGCATTGGAAGTCAGAATTAGTGAGATTGAAAATGAAGCACTTGACACCAACTTATTTGAAGAAAAATCAGATAAAAGGATTTTAAAAAATGAAGAGGAATAACCTACGAGTTATATAAAGAGGAATAACCTACAAGTGACTGGAGTACCAGAACAGGGTGGGATAAGAGAAAATACAGAGAGAATTGTTGAAGATTTGTTGGCAGAAAACTTCCCTGATATCATGAAAGATGACAAGATATCTATCCAAGATGCTCATCGAACCCCACATAAGGTAGATCCCAAAAGAAAGTCACCAAGACATATTATAATCAAACTTGCCAAAACCAAAGATAAAGAGAGAATTTTAAGAGCAGCTAGGGATAAACGAAAAGTCATCTACAAAGAAGAGTCAATAAGAATAAGCTCGGACTACTCAGCAGAGACCAGGCAGGCAAGAAGGCAATGTGATGACATATGTAAAGCCTTGAAGGAAAACAATTGCAGGTCAAGAATTATATATCTGGCAAAACTGTCTCTCAAAGATGATGGCAAAATTAGGGCATTTACAAAAAACAGAAGTTTAGGGAATCTGCAAAAATGAAACCAAAATTACAAGAAATACTAAAGAGAGTCTTCCGGTTACAAAATGAATAACATCAGATAACAACCCAAAACTAGAACACAGGACAGAGCAACCAGATATCAACCCAGATAGGAATGTCAAAAAAATAAATCAAAGCTAAAACACTGCAAATAGGGAAACAGATGTCAATAAGTAAAAGACAACAACATAAAAACAAAAAAGAAACTAAAAAATGTAGACGTAGAATTTTCATATGCAGAGGAAGTCAAGGTGATACAAAAAAAAAAAGACTGGTATAAACTTAGAAAAATAATAAAGGGCAAAATAAAGGTAAATATTAAGGTAACCACAAGGAAACTAACAATCATACATGTCACAATTAAAAACAGGAAAAATATAAAGACTCAGAAAATACAAAATAAACCAACAATGAAGAAGATGAAAAGAAAATACATACAGAAAAAAGACTCAGCACAGAAAATTAAGTGGAACAAAGAAACTGTCAACAACACACACAAAAAGACATCAAAATGACAGCACTAAACTCATATCTATCAATAATTACTCTCAATGTAAATGGACTAAATGCACCAATAAAGAGACAGTGGCATATTGGATAAAAAAACACGATCCGTCTATATGCTGCCTACAAGAGAAAAACTTAAGACTTAAAGACACAAACAAACTAAAACTCAAAGGATGGAAAATATATATCAAGCAAAAAACAATCAATAAGGAGCAGGAGTGGCAATATTAATCTCTGACAAAATAGACTATCAATTAAAATCCACCAAAAGGGATGAGGAAAGACACTATATAATGATTAAAGGGTCAATACACCAGGAGGACATAATTATAATAAATATTTACGCACCCAACGACAGGACTCCAAAATACATGAAACAAACTCTAACAGCATTGAAAAGAGAGAAAGACAGCTCCACAATAGTAGTAGGGGACTTCAATACACCACTTTTGGTGAAGGACAGAACATCCAGAAAGAAGCTCAACAAAGACATGGAAGAGCTAAATGCTACAGTCAACCAACTTGATCTTATAGACATATACCGAACACTCCACCCAACAGCAGCCAAGTATACTTTCGTTTCCGAAGCACATGGAACATTCTCCAGAATACACCATGTATTAGGCCATAAAGCAAGCCTTAACAGAATCCAAAGCATTGAAATATTACAAAGCATCTTTTCTGACCATAAAGCCATAAAAGTAGAAATCAACAACAGAAAAAGCAAGGGAAACAATCAAACACATGGAAAGTGAACAACACCTTGCTCAAAAACTACTGGGTTATAGAAGAAATTAAGGATGGAATAAAGATATTCATAGGATCAAATGAGAATGAAAACACATCCTACCAGAACCTTTGGGACATAGCAAAAGCTGTGCTTAGAGGTCAGTTTATCACAATAAATGCACACATCCAACAAGAAGAAAGGGCCAAAATCAAAACATTAACCCTACTACTGGAACAAGTAGAAAGAGAGCAGCAAAAGAAGCCCTCAGGTGCAAGGCGAAAGGAAATAATAAGAATTAGAGCAGAATTAAATGAAATAAAGAATGGAAAAACAATTGAAAGAGTTAACAAGATGAAAACCTGGTTCTTTGAAAACATCAACACAATTGATAAACCATTGGCCAAACTGACAAAAGAAAAACAGGAGAGGAACCAGATAACCCGTATAAGAAATTAGATGGGTGATATCACAACAGACCCAACTGAAATTAAAAGAATCATAACAGAATACTATGAAAAATTGTACTCTAACAAATTTGAAAACAGAGGAAATGGACAAATTTCTAGAAACTCACTACCTACCTAAACTAACACAAACAGAGGTAGAAAAACTAAATAAACCCATTACAAAAGAAGAGATGGAAAAGGTAATTTAAAAGCTCCCGACATAAAAAAGCTGTAGCCCAAATGGCTTCACTGGATAATTCTGCCAAACTTTCAGAGATGAGTTAACTCCACTTCTGCTAAAGGTATTTCAGAGCATAGAAGAGGATGGAATACTCCCAAACTCATTCTATGAAGCCAGCATAACCCTGATACCAAAACCAGTCAAGGACATGACAAAAAAAGAAAATTACAGACCAATATCCTTCATGAACATTAACGCAAAAATCCTCAACAAAATTCTAGCCAATAGAATTCAACAACATATAAAAAAATAATTCACCATGATCAAATAGGATTTATACCAGGTATGCAAGGATGGTTCAACATCAGAAAAACCATCAATTTAATGCATCACATAAATAAAACAAAAGACAAGAACCACATGATCTTATCAACCAATGCAGAAAAGGTATTTGACAAAGTCCAACACTGATAAAAACTCTCAACAATATAGAAATAGAAGGGAAATTCCTCAACATAATAAAGGGCAGTTATATAAAGCCAACAGCCAACGCCCTAAATGGAGAGAGCTTGAAAGCATCCCCTTGAGAACAGGAACCAGACAAGGATGCCCTTTATCACCACTCTTATTCGACATTGTGCTGGAGGTCCTAGTGAGAGCAATTAGGCTAGAAAAAGAAATAAAGGGCGTCCAAATTGGTAGGGAAGAAGTCAAAGTATAACTATTTGCAGATGATATGATCGTATACAGAGAAAATCCCGAAGAATCCACAAGAAAACTACTGGAACTAATAGAAGATTTCAGCAGAGTATCAGGATACAAGATAAGCATGCAAAATCAGTTGGATTCCTCTACACCAACAAAGAGAACCTTGAAGAGGAAATCACCAAATAAATATCATTTACAACAGCCCTCAAGAAGGTAAAATACTTAGGAATAAATCTAACGAGAGACGTAAAACACCTATACAATGAAAAGTACAAGACACTACTGCAAGAAACCAAAAAAGAACTGCATTAGTGGGAAAATATACCTTGCACATGGATAAGAAGACTCAGCATTGTGAAAATGTCAATTCTACCCAAAGCAATCTACAGATACAATGCAATCCTGATCCAAATTCCAACGGCATTTTTTAAATGAGATTGGGAAACAAATCACCAACTTTATACAGAAGAGGAAGAGGCCCCAGATAAGTAAAGCATTACTCAAGAAGAAGAAGAAAGTGGAAGGCCTCAAACTACCTGATTTTAGAACCTGTTATACTGCCATGGTAGTCGAAACAGCCTGGTACTTGTACA
>NW_004444136.1:3912376-3929269 GCF_000243295.1 Trichechus manatus latirostris | reverse complement strand
TAGGTCAATTGGCATAACAAAGCTTATTAAGAAAATGTTCTGCATCCTACTTTGGTGAGTGGCATCTGGGGTCTTAAAAGCTTGCAAACAGCAATCTAAGATGAATCAATTGGTCCCAACTATCTGGAGTAAAGGAGAATGAAGAGCACCAAAGACACAAGGAAAGTATTAGCCCAAGAGACAGAAAGGGCCACAAAAACCAGAGACTTCATCAGCCTGAGACCAGAAGAACTACATGGTGCCCGGCTACCATCAATGACCGCCCTGACAGGGAACACAACAGACAGTCACTGATGGAGCAGGAGAAACGTGGGGTGCAGAACTCAAATTCTAGTAAAAAGACCAGACTTCATGGCCTGACTGAGACCTGAGGAATCCCAGAAAGCACGGCCCCCAGACTCTCTATCAACCCAGAACTAAAACAATTTCCGAGGCCAACTCTTCAGACAAAGATTGGACTGGACTGTGGGACATAAAATGATACTCGGGAAGAGTGTGCTTCTTAGCTCAAGTAGATACAAGAGACTAAATGTGCAGCTTCTGTCCGGAGGTGAGATGGGAAGGCAGAGAAGTTTAGGAGCTGGTTGAATGGACATGGGGAATCAGGGATGGAAAGGAGGAGTGTGCTGTCGCAGTATGGGGAGAGCAATTAGCGTCACATGACAATGTATGCATAAACTTTTGTATGGGAAATAATTTTAAAAAAAGAAAAAGAGGAAGACCCTCAAGGAGATGGATTGACACAGTGGCTGCAACAACGGGCTCAAGTATAACAAAGACTGTGAGTATGGAGCAGGACTAGCCACTGTTTCCTTCTGTTGTACATGGGGCGCTATGAGTCGGAACCCTCTCGAAGGCACCTAACGACAACAGAGGAAATGAACATATTTCTAGAAACACACTGCCTACCTAAACTAAAACAAACTGAGATATAAAATCTGAACAGACCCATAACAAGAGAAGAGATTAGAGGTAATAAAAAAACTCCCAACAACAACAACAAAAAAAGCCCTGGCCTGGATGGCTTCACTGGGTAATTCCATCCAACATTCACAGAAGAGCTCATACTAGTACTACTCAAACTATTTCAGAGCATAGAAAATAAGGAATACTCTTGAATTTATTCTATGAAGCCAGCATAACCCTGATACAACAGCCAGGCAAAGACACCATAAAAAAAGAAAATTACAGACCAATATCCTCATGAATATAGATGCAAGAATTCTTAACAAAATTCCAGCCAAGAAAATTCAGCATCATATCAAAAAAATAATACACCACGATCAAGTGGAATTCTCAATGGATGCAGAAAAGGCATTTGATAAAGTCCTACACCCATTCCTTAAAAAACTCTCAGCAAAATAGGAATAGAAGGGAAATTCCTCAACATAATAAACAGTATCTATACAAAACTAACAGCTAACACTGTTCTCAACAGAAAGAGGCTGACAACATTAAATCTGAGAATGGGAACAAGACAAGGATGCTCTTTATCACCACTCCTGTTTAACATTGTGCTGGAAGTCCTAGCTAGAGTAATAAGGCAAGAAAAAGAAATAAAGGGCATCCAAATTAGTAAGGAAGAAGTAAAACTGTCCCTATTTGTGGATGATGTGATACTATATGTACAAAACTCAAAAGACTCCATGAGAAAACTACGGGAACTAATAGAAAGAGTCAGCAGAGTAGCAGGATACAAGAACAACATACAAAAATCAGTTGGATTCCCATACACCAATAAGGAGAATGATGAAAAGGAAATCAAGAAAACAATACCATTTATAATAGCCCCTAAAAAAATAAAATACTTAAGAACAAATCTGACTAGGGACATAAAAGACCTGAACAAAGAAAACTACAAAACACTACTTCAAGAAAACAAAAGAGACCTCCATAGATGGAAAAATATACCATGCCCATGGATAGGTAGACTCAACATTGTGAAAATGTCAATTCTACCCAAAGAGATCTACAGATATAATGCAATCTCAATCCAAATATCAACAGCATTCTTTAAAGAGATGGAAAAACTAATCACTAACTTTATATGGAGAAGAAAGAGTCCTTGGATAAGTAAAGCATTATTGAAAAATATGAACAAAGTTGGAGGCCTCACACTACCTGATCTCAGAATCTACTATACAGCCACAGTAGTCAAAACAGCCTGGTAGTGGTACAACGACAGACAAGTAGACCAATGGAACAGTATTGAGAACCCAGGTGTAAATCCATCCACCTATGGTCAGCTGATCTTTGACAAAGGCTTAAAGTCTATTAAATGGTTTAAGACAGTCTCTTTAACAAATGGTGCTGGTGAAACTGGATGTCCATCTGTAAAAAAATAAAACAGAACTCATTCCTCACATCATACACAAAAATGAATTCAAAATGGAACAAAGATCTATATATAATATAAAACCTAAAACTATAAAGATCATGAAAGAAAAAATGGGGACAATGCTAGAGGCCCATAAATACAATACCAACCACAACTAACAATGCACAAGCACCAGAAGATAAACTAGATAACTGGGAGCTCCTAAAAGTTAAACACTTATGCTCAGCAAAAGACTTCACCAAAAGAATAAAAAAAGAAGCTACAGACTGGGAAAAAAATTTTGGCTATGACATATCAAACAAGGGTCTAATCTCTAAAATTTACAAGATACTGCAACACCTCTACAACAAAAAGGCAAATAATCCAATTAAAAATCGGCAAAGGATATGAATAGACACTTCACCAAAGAAGATATTGAGGTGGCTAATGGACACACGAGGAAATGCTCACGATTTTTAGCCATTAGAGAAATGCAAATCAAAACTACATTGAGATACCATCTTACCCTGACATTACTGGCATTAATCTAAAAAAGAGAAAATAGCAAGTGTTGGAGAGGTTACAGGGAGATTGGAATGCTTATGCACTGCTGGTGGGAATGTAAAATGGTACAACCACTATGAAAAACAATATGGCACTTCCTTAAAAAGCTAGAAATAAAAATACAATATAATCCAGCAATCCCACTCCTAGGAATATATCTTAGCGAAATAAGAGCCACCACACAAATAGACATATGCACACCCATGTTCATTGCAGCATTATTCACAATAGCAAAACAACCTAAGTGCTTGTCAACAGATAACAGATAAATTACAGTACATACACACAATGGAATACTGGAAAAAACAATGAAGACTCCGAGAAACATCTCACAACATGATTGAGTCTGGAGGGCATTATGCTGAGTGAAGTAAGTCAATCACAGAAGGACAAATACTGTATAAGTCCACTATTATAAGATAAAAAGGTTTACACACAGAAAGAAACAATCTTTAATGGTTATGAGGGAGGGAGAGGGTTGGGAAGGGGAAATCATTAACTCGATAGTAGATAAGTATTAACTTTGGTGACGTGAAAGACAGAAATATAGGGGAAGTCAGCACAACTTAACTAAGACAAAGTTATAGAAGCTTCATAGACACAACTGACGGCTGAGGACCATGGTCTCAGGGGTCATCAAGGTCAATTGGCATCCAACTGGGTGAGTAGCATCTGGGGTCTTAAAAGCTTCGAGCAGCCATCTAAGATACATCTACTGGTCCGATCCAGTCCAGAGCAAAGGAGAATGAAGAAAACTAAAATACCAGGGTTAGTCCAAAGAACTAATGGACCACAAGTACCACAGCCTCCACCAGCCTGAGCCCAGATTGTGCCCAGCTACCAACACCAACCACTCTGACAGAGATCATAATAGAGGGTCCTGGACAGAGCGAGAGAAAAATGTAGACCAAAATTTAAATTCACAAAAAAAAAAAGAAAAAGAAAAGAAAAGACCAGACTCACTGGTTTGACAGAGACTGGAAGAACCCCTAAGACTATGGCCCCTGGACACTCTTTTAACTCAGAACTGAAGCCATTCCCAAAGTTCACCATTCAGCCAAAGATTAAACAGGTTTATAAAACAAACAATAAGACACGTGAGGAACATGCTTCTTAGTTCAATCATACGTACGAGACCAAAAGGGAACACCTGCCCAAAAGCAATGACAAGAAGGCAGGAAGGAACAGGAAAAACGGACAAATGGAAACGGGGAATTGGGTGTGGAAAGGGAGAGTGTTAACACATCTCGGGGATTTCAACCAATGTCACAAAACAATTTGTGTATACATTGTAGAATGAGAAACTAATTTACTCTGTAAAGTTTCATCTAAAGCACAATAAAAAATGAATAAATAAATAACCAAAAACAGCCACTCAGGAGACACACATTTGTTTGTGCTACTGAGACTTGAGATGTGTGTCTCTTTGGCCTCTGATCAAGTAGTCACTGTGTAGGACCCGGACAACGTCCTTCACCAGTATCCTCACATGGTCAACAGCTGGCGGTGTCCCAGGCCTATCTTCTGGGTTGTTTAATGTGTGTGCCTGTGTGAGAACTGTCACAGACAGGAGAGGGAAACCAGTTCACTCCATGCAGTGCTCCATGCTGCCCTGGCCTAATCCTTCACTCAACCCTTGATGTGATGGTTGTTGTGTCAACTTGACTAGGCTGTGGTTCCCAGTGGTTTGGCCAAACCTAGTTACTGTTTCATAATGTAATGTGATATAATGTAATGTAATGTGATGTAATGCAATGCAACATAATGTAATGTAATGGAAAGTAATGTAATGCAATGTAATGTAATGTAACATAACATACTGTAATGTAATCACTTTCCGTAATGTAATAGAATGTAATGTAATCAAGCAATCAGTCGAAAAGGGAGTTTCCTTAAGGTGTGTTCTGCCTTCGGACTATTAATAGATATTTTGGCAGAACTCGCTCTCTCTCTTCCTTTTGCACTCTTTCCACTGCCTGACCTACGGATCTTAGGACGCAAGTACGCAGAAGTCTTCAGCCAGCCATTTGATCTATGGATTTTGTACTCACCAGCCCCTACACTCCTGCAAGCCAGTCCTTTGAAGTAAATCTCTCTTTCTCTGTCTCTTACTTTGTAGATACAGATATAGGTAAAAATATAGGTATAGAAATAAAGATATAGAGAAATATATATACATATAGATACAGATAACGGTACAGATATAGATATAGATCTCACTGGTTCTGTTTCTTTAGCGAACCCTAAGATATTCAATAAATACTATTTTTCTCAACTTAGCTTTTTAAGCATTAAGTGACAATGTTTTCACAGTTCTACTCCCTGGTACCTGGAGCAAAGCTAGCCTTCATTGCCTTTTAGTTGAAGAGTGATACATATAAGCACTTGGCCAGACTGAAGACTGGCTTGCATTATCTGAGGAAGGCTGAGCAGCTGTTTGATGACAGCAGTAGCCTTAAGAGCAAGTCTATTCCCATCCCCTAAACTTCACTACTTGTGGATCTCACTAATCTTTCTCTCCCACATCTCAAGAAGCTTCCTGAGGTTGAGGCTCACCCAATGTTGCTCACCATCCTTTCTCCAGTTCCTATCAGTGTCCAGCACAAAAAACAAACTGAAAGGCTATTTGGTGAATTGATGAATGATGACCTAAATTGGGATCTTTATCAATAAACAGTGTGTTCAAGGCCCAAGATTTTTATGTTAAAGCAGTCATTTTAGTCTGGAAAATTTAAAATAGGTGTTACCAAATGCTCATGTTAATCATAAAAGTCTTAGCAAAGCTTAGCAAAGGGTATCTCACTTTAAGTTATGTGACTTCCAGATGTATACTCCAAGATAAACCAGTTATGAAAAATACCTCTAAGTAAATGAATGAGTTGAACCTACACAGACTTATTACAAAAGCACAAATGGGAGAGAAATGCTTCCAAAAGTGATGACTGGGGTTTCGGAATGGCTGGTCTTAATCAGGCTGTGAGGCACTGATTGACTATCTCACATCATGGCTTTTAAATCAGAGCAACGCCTCCATGAGAAGATTCATTTTTTCTGCTCTCTGTAGCAGTGAGGCTGACGGCTTGTTTTCCCCTCAAAATGGAAATAGTTGTGTCTATATATATTTTTTCTGATTAAAAGTGTAATACATCCTAATTGTAAAGATGTCCAGCAATTCAGAAAGTCAAAAAGAAAAAGTTCCTCAATCATTCTGTAAATCTGACATAGCAACTATTGCAACTAAAGTGTATATAATTCCAAAATTTTTCAACACACATATTCACATTTTATATATGATATATAACCATGAAAATAGGATCATATAAAACAGTTGTGTCCCTTGAAGTTAGAACTTAATAGAACATGACCATGAGCCCATGTCGAGTTACCGCAGCTCTGTGTGGTACCAGTATAGGATGTAGCTCTACTTACTGCTGAATCATCTCTTAACTGAAGGATATGTATTGTTTCTGGGTTTTGCTACTATTAAAAAAAAAAAAAAGCCATCGAGTTCATTACGACTCAGGGTGACCTTATAAGTGTCGGAGAAGAATTGTGCTCCATGGAGTTTTCAATGGCTGATTTTTTGGAAGCAGATCGCCAGGACTTTTTTCCAAGGCACCGCTGGTTGAAGTTGAACTTCCAACCTTTCAATTAGCAGCCAAGTGAGTCAACCGTTTGCATCACCAAAGGACGTAATGTTTTTTTGTTTGTTTGTTTTTGTTAGCATAGATTCCATTCTGATTCATAGTGACCCCATGTGTGCAGAGTAGAACTACCCAATAGGGTTTTCAAAGCTGTGACCTTTCAGAAGCATGTTACTAGACCTGTCTTCTGAGGCACCTCTGAATGGATTTGAACAGCCAACTTTTGGAAGATATTATTTAATAAAAAAGCCCATTATATGTAGACCCAGATGGGATTTTTTTGAAGACGCACAGAATTGGCTTTTTAATGTTTTTTAGCCACATAGGAGAAGACTTTGGTGTTTATGACCCCAAAGACTTGGAATCACAGAGCCAAGGTAGCAACATCAGAAGCCCATTTTAACTTCATTTCACAACCCAGAGCCTTCTTGATTGAAAGACTTTCATGTCAGTTCAGATATTGTTTATCTAACAATTAAGGAGACCTATTTGAGTTAAGGAGCCATGGTGTTACAGTGGTTAAAGTGCTCGACTGCTAACCGGAAGGTAGGCGATTCAAACTCACCAGCCACTCCATGGAGAAAGATGTGGCAGTCTGCTCCCGTAACAATTTATAGACTTGGAAACCCTATGGGGCAGTTCTACTCTGTCTTATAGAGTTGCTATGCATTGGAATCAACTTGATGGCAGTGACTTTATTTGAATTATTATGCAGCTCATGTACAACCACCACCCTGTCAAAGGAGGCTTTCATGTTGCTATGATGCTGAACAGATTTCACTGGAGTTTCCAGACTAAGAAAGACTAGGAAGAAAGGGCTGGTGATCTACTTCTGAAAATCAGTCAGTGAAAACCGTATGGATCACAATGGTCTGATCCAGAACCAATCATGGGGATGGTGCAGAACCAGACAACATTTTGTTCCATTGTGCATGGGGTCACCATGAGTTAGGGACCAACTCTACAGCAGCTAACAACAAGAGGCCTTAGAGATAGCTTTAGAAATGTTTTAGACACTTGCAGTGCTCCAATGCTCCATCACAATTTACAGTTCCTAGGAATCTGATATGTAGCTTTTCTTTTTGTCTATCTTGACAGAACTCTCCCCAGCTTCTCTAGTTCTTTCTGATTAGAAACTCATGTACCCTTGCTCCAAAACTGTATCAGCCAGGGTGGGCTAGATTTTGCTGCAATAATAAATAATCCCCTGAATCTAAGTGGCTTAACCCCCAAAAAGTCTATTTCTTGCTTCCATGAAGTCCACTGCATGTCCAGGTGACTTTCCAGGGTCAGCTATCTCCATATTTAGCAGCTCCAATGTTTCCGTCTTTTGACCTCTCCATCTCAACACTAAGCATTCTCCTCACTGTGTCAGATAGAGTAAGAGTTGGAAGGCCATGCATCTGTAGTTAATTGCTTTGGGCCAGAGTGACACACATCATGTCCATTCACATGTTTTTGGTAAGAACTAGTCTAACTTCAAGGAATAGAAATTACAATCCTCTGTGCAACTGAAAGTAGAGAAGAACTGATTGTTGGTGAACTGGTATATGCTGACCATATACCCGAAGTTCTCCTCACTTGATAGCAAGTTCCATCTGGACAATTTCTGAGCTACTATCTTTGGGTAAGCCAGATTTAGGATTATAGAGTCTTGGTGAGAAAGAGATTTTGAGGCCACTAGTCTAGTTTGTCCCAAATCAGGATTCTTGGCATCAGTCTTAGCAAATAATCATCACATTGGTCTCTTCCAATGACAGAGTCTCACTATCTCATGAATCAGAAAATTCCAAGCTGAGACAGCTCAGTTGGAAAATTCTTTTTTGTTTTGAGCCTGTCTGCCTCCCTGGCACAGCCAGTTCTCAGGTCTAACTCTACACTCTGAAGGAAGTCTGGCTCTGTCCACACTCACTTTCCCATGACCTTTAAAATTCTTGAGGCCATCACTCATGTCTCCTTTTAGTGTCTAGCTTTTGAGGATACATTGTCTTAGTTTCCCCCACTACCCCTCATGTGACTTCCAACTTCTCACTGTCTCAATCATCACTCTGCATGTCACCTCCTTTTAGTGTGGGGCTCAGGAACACTCACAGTTTCCCTGTGATAAGACCACTGTGAGGTATTAAAGTGTTTTCACTGCTCTTGTTCTGGACCCTACACAATTCCAGCAATGTCGCCTAAGACAACATTAGCTTTCCCAGAAGCCACATCACACACTGAAGTTATGTTCCATCAGGAGTTATTGGAATTTGAGGCCTAAGATTTACCTCTCTTCCCTTCCAGGCTTCTGTCCAATGGTTTGAAGACAAAAAGAGATGAAACTCAAAATGAAAAGCCTTTATTAATGGCTGGGCATGCGTCCAAAGATTGACAAAAGGCAGATCTCTTTGGTATAAACTGGAACAGAGAATTCATCTTGGTTCTCCAAGGCTGAAGGGTGACCTCAGCTCTATCCATCCTGTATTGAACACAACTGGGAAATAGTGTAAGGCTGACTGAAGGCACTCATTCATTTGAGGGTAAATAAGTTGGAACACACACACACGCACACATTACAAGAGGCCAAGCCTGTCTATAGAAGGCCAGTCCTGGGCCCTGGAATATATGCTTGTACAGGAGAAAAAGAGAAGCTTTCTGGCTCCAGTATGGATCATGAAGCAGGCTGCAAAAGAAATGGGTAAAAGAAACATAGTGTCCCTATTCACTAGTGAAAGGTGCTCAGTGAATATGCTTTCTTCTTTATTTCATTTTGGCTTCAGACCAGTCTCCAATCCAACAGGATCGTTTTGAATCTTGATATAATGATCCAGCAGATTAACTAGCCCCCTTGGCTTTTCGTTATTTGCCTTCTGTGTTCTCCAAATTACTTAACATGAGAGTGCAGTTGCAGAGACATGAAACACACGTTTCATTATTTCTTACCAGGCTGATAACTTCTCAGGTATCATTTTTAGCTATGAAGTAATATTTCATGTAGCACAAGGATAAAAATAGTCTTTGAATATGTTCTATTGACTAAAATTTCACCAGTAGAAACTTAGTAAAAGGAAATGAGGTGAGTTTGGTTGTTCTTGGTGAACCCATGTAGACCGCCAGGTATGCCCCTATCTCTATTTAACAGTTTTCCTTTGAAATTTCCTGAAAAGTAGTGTCTTTTCTTGGCTTTCAGAATCTTCTGCATAAGCACTTGGGCAGCATTTGTCCATCCACCTCTGCTTCTAGGCTCACAGATTCTTTACATTTCAAGAGGCTTTAGTGCAAGGAGAAGAATATCCACCACTATTTGCACTCACGTATCTTGGATTTGATACAAAGTTTATTAATCTTATGAATTTAACAAATTATAAACATTTCTCTATACATTAGAAATCAACATTTCTCTAACCACACGTTTCTAATACAATTTTTCACAATTATGAATACAATAAATTAAAAATTTCCTAATATTTAAACATTATTTGTAAAATTATTTAATCATTTAGTTTAAATATTAAGCTAAAAGCACAATTCAAATATGTCAGATTCTCTTTAGTACCTTATATGCTTTGTAACAGAGGATTCCAGTGGTTGCCCACATCTAGGTCTCCTCTCTGCCTGCGTGCATTGGATTCCCAACCCCTTGCAATTTGGCATGACCTCTTGGCCAATTCTGGCTAGTGGGCTGGGAGCAGAAGTTAAAAGTGTCACTTTGGGGCCAAAGCACTAAATTGCCAGAACAAGACACTCTAATGCTCTTTTGTCCTGTCTTGATGTATTAGTTATCTATACCAAAAAAACCAAAACAAACCCATTGCTGTCGAATCAATTCTGACTCATAGCAACCCAATAGGACAAGAGTAAAATTGCCCCACAGGATTTCCAAGGCTGTAATCTTTACAGAAGCAGACTACCACATCTTTCTCCTGCGGAGTGGCCGGTGGATTTGAATGCAGCCAAGCTTATTCCCAAAACTTAGTTGCTTAAAACAACAAGTATTTATTATTTCACAGTTTAGGTGGGTAAGGAATACAGAAATGGCTTAGCTGGCCAAAGGGTCACAGTCATCTTAAGATGTGACTGGGGCTTGAGGAGTTGCTTGCTGATAGCCAATTAATTACTTGGCTACTGGCATGAGGCCTCAATTTCTTACTGGCTATTGGCAGGAGGCCTCAGTTCCTCGCCACATGGACCTCTCCATAGGACTGATAGAGTGTCTTCATTACATGGCAGCTAGCTTCCTCCAGATTGAGTGATCCAAGATGGTATAAGGAGGAAGTCACAATGCCTTTTATGATCTGGTCTTGGAAATCACACATCATTACTTCTACCACATTCTATTCACTAAAAGCAATTTACTAAGCATAGGCCACATCCAAGAGGAGGGAAGATAGGTTCCATCTTTTGAAGGGAGAATTTGTGGACACAATGTAAAACCACCATGGTCAGTGACTTAAGAGACCACATGCTCCAGATAATGTAGCTCTAGGGCTGTGGCTACCCTGTCAGCCAGGGTCACTGCATGACTCGGTGGAGCTGAGCCCCTTGCTGACCTAAGATGGAAGTGGTGTATGAGAAAGAAACAAACCTTTGCTGTGCCAAGCCATTGGAATTTTGAGCTAATTTATAACCACAGTATAACCTAGAATATCCTGACTAGCTGTCAGCTTAAGACACAAATGTAAGTGAAACCACAAAGATTAATTGTTGTTACATATTATTGATTAATATGAAGAATTGGTTAACACTATTATGAATTCCCTGCACTTAAAAGGCTTTTATCTTTATACTATTTCAAAAGTTTCATTTTTTATACCTACATAGGACTTCAGTAATTCTATCAGGTACTAATTATCTTAGCCGACCCAAAACTAAGTGCATACCATTTCAGAAGAGATAAGGTCACAAATTCTGATATGGGATAAGTTTGTATAGTCTAAAGTGATCCAAAGCAAACCACTAGCTGAATCCCTTTTAACCATGAAGTTGTTTCATTTGTTACATCCAGACTTTTAAACTCCTGCCTTTCAAGAACTAGATTAAAAGGTTTAACTTTTTGAAACTTGGTGTCTTTCCCAGAAATGATGTATTTTTAAAGATTTCTTATGGCTGGCAGTACCTGCACTATTTTCCTGTCATTATGATAAATTGGCTTTGTCTATGAGTATTAATTGGAAACTTATGCATGCCTTATCAGTATCGCATTATAATTAGTAGGGTCATCTTGAGGTTTTATCTACGAGGAAATGAGAGATGGAGTGTGTGCAATAGTCTTTTCCTGCAACATTTGGCTAATTAATTATTATGGAACACTGTGGGATTCTTTGTTTAACTGGTTGCTGGGTAGGCCCACACGAGCAACCAATGGCTTGACTGCCCTTTCATCTGGTTAGGACATGACTTCTTCACAATATAGTGCCCATCTTTTGGGGATTGTTTTAATTTATTCATCATTTCCCCATGTTTATTCTTTCTTATCTATAGACAGTGAAAAATATAAAACCAGTTGTCATTCGAGTCAGTTCTGATTCATGGCAACCCCATTTGTGTCAGAGTAGAGCTGGGCTCCATAGGGTTTATAGTGGCTGATTTTTTCAGGAAGTAAATCACTAGGCCTTTCTTCCAAGTGAGAAATATAATTCTATTTGTAAATAGATACATGCTTAATAGAAAAAATAAAAACATAAATATTCTCCTACTTATAAAAAGCAATAAAATCAAACAAATCCTATGGTATGTATTCTTCTTTTACCCATGTTATATTCACTTTTCTCTTTTGAATATTGTCATGAATTCAAGGTGTTTCACAAAATCAGCTTTTTTCAGGTAATCTTGTTTATCGTCTTCTTTTGGATGGTCAGCTTTGCTGGCGGGAGATCCTCAAACTGGCTCTTTGGTCCTTTCAACAGTAATCTTCCTGCGGTGTTTTGAAGGCAACCTTATTTTCTGGCATTAGCAATATCTTTCATATGCATTAATATTTCCCTGCCCCAAGATATGAATCAAGAGTCCTGATTCTTTTCAGTAGAAAATAGTATGAAATACCAAAATCCAAACCCAAGTGTACACAAGAGTGTGCCAGACATGGCAGTCACCTGCCTACTGTCCTTTCTCACCTTCCTCCTTGTGAGGACTCTGATTGCATTCAGGTGACAATGTGCTCAGCTAGTCATATTCACCTTCACGCACCCAGCAGCTGAAGATGGCACAGGCTGGCCTGGTCTAGGCTACCATCGTCCCATGCCTGGATTATTGCAGTAGACTCTTAACTGTTTCCTGTTTCTCCTTGCTCCCCTAAACTCAGGTCTTCTCATAGCATACAGAGTAATCCTTTCAACAATGTAATCCAGGTCATACCACTTGTTATGGATTGAATTGTGTCCCCCCCAAAATATATGTTGAATTCTGTTTGAATATCTGATTCTGTATGGAAATAAAGATTTTCTTTTGTTATGTTAATGAGGCCATATGAGAGTTGATCCTAAACCTAATTGTTTCAGAATTATAAGAGACCAGAACAGACACATACCCAGAGGAAGACAGATGCCATGTGAGGGTTGTCTACAAGCCAAGGAACCAAGGACCACCCAGGGCTGCTGATAAGGAAGGAATTGACACAGCAAGACCCTGATTTCAACTTTAGCCTCCAAAACTGTGAAAAAATAAATGCTCTTTAAAGCCATCCATTTGTGGTGTTTGTGTTACATACCATCACTAGCTAATCAAGACAACTTCTTCTTCCCAAAACCCTCCAATGGCTTCCATTCTTGCAAAACAAATCCATACTCAAAACCAAAAACCACTGCCATTGAGTCGATTCTGACTCATAGCTACCCCACAGGGTTTCCAAGGCTGTAAATCTCTATGGAAGCAGACTGCCACATCTTTCTCACCAACATTTCTGCTAGCAATTGATCGCTTTAACCACTGTGCCACCAGGACTCCTTTAAAATCCATACAGTGGCCTCTAAAGTCCATGAGCTCTAAGCTTCCCTGCCTCTGTGCTCTCTTTCCCATCACCTTCCCTATTGCTCACTCTGCTCAGCCACAACCAGTTTCTTTGCTGTTACTTGACAGCCAAGCCTGCTGCTGCCATCGGACTTTGCGTTTACAATCTTTCAGCCTGAAATATTGTTGTCCAGGTATTCACAAGGCTTCCTCCCTCCATGCCCTCAAGGACTCTTCTCCAGTGTCTCCTTAGGTGGCCACCCCCTCTAACAAGATCTCCCTTCTCCATCCTCTCCACTTTCTTTTACCTTCTCTGCTTTTCTTTATAAGAAGTATCACTATTTGTTGATTGTTTCCTGCAGATAGAAGCTAAGCCTCATGTTGACAGAGACATGTCTGCCTTGTCCACTGCTCTATTCCCAATTCTTAGAATAAATAATACATGGCACACGATAGAGCCTCCAAAAATATTTGTTGAATGAATAAATAAATAAATGGATGAATAAAATTTTGGTTCTCAGTGTTTTTATGTTTGAGGCATACTTTGACTATTCAAAATATGAGAATAGTCAAAATATGCTTCAGAAAAAGAGAATTAAACTCCAGTCTCATTTCCCCCAAGCAACACTTATTTTTATTCAGTAGTTCTGTAGCATGTGGGTAGAACCCTTTCTTAATCTGATGTTCTGTTAGATCCACACCCCCGAGGCACATTCTTCACATATCACAATAAATATGGTACCAGACTAGCTTATTCCAATCCTCTTATCTTTTGTTGTTGTCAGCTGCCATGGAGTTGGCTCTGACTCATGGTGACCCCATGTACAACAGAACAAAACATTGCCTGGTCCTGTGCCATCTTCATGATTCTTAGTATACTCAAGTCCATTTCTATGGCCACTGGGTATTTGAGTGCCTTCCAACCTAGAGACTCATCTTTCAGAACTATATCAGATAATATACTATTGTGATCTATAGGGTATTCATTAGCTAATTTTTAGAAGAAGATCACCAGTTTTTTCTTCCTAGTTTTTCTTAGTCTGGAATTTTCACTGAAACCTGTCCACCATGAGTAATCCTGTTTGTATTTGAAATTCCGGTGGCATAGTTTCCAGCATCACAGCAACACACAAGCTACCACAGGATGACTAATTGACAGATGATTGGTGGTCTTATCTCTTACTTGTGACAAATTGTACATCATCTTACATCTTGGTGTAAGATTGTCCCCACTCAGCCTTCTGTGATGGCCACTCCACACCTTTGGAATGTGACTGTGTGCCACAAAAGTTTCCCCCATAGTCTTGTGAGTGGGGGTACCTCAGAGGCGAACCACTGTCATGGAGAAAAATCCATAAACAAATGTCTGTACTTCTGCTTTACTCTCTTGGACTTCTTCTTTTAGGAACTATGGGTACCACATGACCAGTGGGTAAAAATTAGCAGAGCACTTTTCCACTAAAAAGAGCCAAGACTTTTTTTTTCCTTAATTTTTTTTTTGTACTTTAGATGAAGGTTTACAGAGTAAATTAGTCTCTCATATACAATTAATACACATATTGTTTTGTGACATTGGTTGCCAACCCCAAGACATGTCAATACTCTCCCCTTCTCGACCTTGGGTTCCCAGTTACCATCTTTCCTGTCCCCTCCTGCGTTCTTGTCCTTGCTCCTTGGCTGGTGTACCCATTTACTCTTGTTTTGTTTTATGGGCCTGTCTAATCTTTGGATGAAGGGTGAACCTCAGGAGTGACTTCATTACTGAGCTATGAGGGGGTTCAGGGGTCATACCCTTGGGGTTTCTCCATTCTCTGTCAGACCAGTAAGTCTGCTTTTTTGTGTGAGTTAGAATTTGTTCTACATTTTTATCCAGCTCTGTCCAGGACCCTCTATTGTGATCCCTGTCAGAGTAGTCGGTGGTGGTACCTGGGCACCATCTAGTTGTGCTGGACTTAGTCTGGTGTAGGCTGTGGTAGTTGTGGTCCATTAGTTCTTTGGGCTAATATTTTCCTTGTGTCTTTGGTTTTCTTCAATCTCCCTTGCTCCCAATGGGGTGGGACCAGTGAAGTATCTTAGATGGCTGCTTACAAGCTTTTAAGACCCCAGACACTACTCACCAAAGTAGAACATAGAACATTTTCTTTATAAACTATGTTATCTCAATTGAACTAGATGTTCCCCAAGACCATGGTCCCCACAGACCCCAGACTGGTAATTTGGTCCTTCAGGGAGTTTGGATGTGTCTATGGAGCTTCCAGGACCTTGCCTTGGACAAGTTGTGTTGGCTTCCCCAATAAAGTGCACTGTCTTACCCTTCACCAAAGTTACCACTTATCTATTGTCTATTTAGTGTTTTTTCCTCCCCACCCATCTCCTCCCTTTTAACCATCAAAGATTGTTCCTTTTTGTGTGGAAACCTTTTCGTGAGTTTTTATAGTAGTGGTCTCATACACTATTTGTCCTTTTGTGGTTGACTTATTTCACTCAGCACAATGTCCTCCAGATTCATCCACGTTGTGAGATGCTTAGCACATTCATCATTGTTCCTTATCATTGCATAGTATTCCATTGTGTGTATGTACCATAGTTTTTTTATCCATTCATCTGTCGATGACCACCTAGGTTGTCTTCATCTTTTTTCTATTGTGAACAATGCTGCAATGAACATGAGTGTGCATAAGTTTATTCTTGTGACAGCTCTTATTTCTCTTGGGTATATTCCTGGGAGTGGGATTGCTGGATCATATGGTATTTCTATTTCTAGCTTTTTAAGGAAGCATCATATCATTTTCCAAAATGGTTGTACCATTTTGCATTCCTACCAGCAGTGCATAAGAGTTCCAGTCACCCCGCAGCATCTCCAACATTTCTTATTTTCTGTTTTTATTTTTTTGATTCGTGCCAGTAATGTCTGGGTGAGATGGTATTTTATTGTGGTTTTGATTTGCATTTCTCTAATAGCTAGTGATCTCAGAGCATTTCCTCATGTATCTGTTAGACATTTGAATGTCTTCTTTGGTGAAGTGTCTGTTCATATCCTTTGTCCATTTTTTAATTGGATTTTTTGTCTTTTTGTTGTAGAGGTGTTGGATTTTCCTGTAGATTTTAGAGATTAGACCTTTGTTAGATTTGTCATAGCCACAGATTTTTTCCCGGTCTGTAGGTTTTCTTTTTACTCTTTTGGTGAAGTCTTTTTTGTTGTTGTACTTTGGGTGAAGGTTTACAGAACAAATAGTTTCTCATTAAACAGTCAGTGCACGTATTGTTTTATGACATTGGTTAACAACCCTACGACATGTCAACACTCTCCTTTCTCGACCTTTTTTTTTGGTGAAAATATACGTAACCAAAGATACACCATTTCAAAAATTTATACATGCACATTCAGTGACATCGATTACGTTCTTCCAGTTGTGCTGCTATTCTCACTTTAGATGAAGGTTT
>NW_004444136.1:3856404-3906779 GCF_000243295.1 Trichechus manatus latirostris | reverse complement strand
CATTTCTGAAATCTTGTTGTTTATCTTTTGGATTTCTAATTGTTGTCTTTGTATAATTTCTAGTTGTGAATTTATTTTGGCATTTTATTCCTGCATTATTTTCATGAATTATTCCATTTTTTGTCTGTATTTTTCATGAATTTGTCTAGTTTTTCCTCATCTTTGTCTGCTTTTTGTGTCAACTCTTGAATAATTCTGAGTATTAGAGATTTGAATTCCCTATCAGGTAGTTCTAGTGCCTTTTCTTCTACTGGAAAATCATCTGGTGTTTTATTTTAGACGTCTACTGGAACCATCCTGTCCTGTTTTTGTAAATGTTTTGATATTGTCTGCTTTCTTCTGGGCATTCATTAGTTATTTTTTTCATTTATTGACTGCAGATTTGTTTGTTTCATCATTTTTTTTTTTTTGGCTATGTCTGAGTAGGCAGACTGTGTGTTCTTTGTTGTTTGCTCATCTGTGGGCAGGACACTTTTCACTTCCCTCTCTAATTGGTAAGGTCAGTCGCTCAGATATGGTATAGCAGGGCAGGTCTAGCTGAAGAGGAGTTACTGGGACGGGTTGTTTGTGGCACTTACTACAGCCACCAGGGCGGGTCAGTAATCAGTGCAGGACAGGTTCCAGTTGGCCGTGCCTGTACTGCTTTGTAGTGTGATGTTAAGTGCATGGTGCAGGTAGGCAGGATGTAGTGGGGAGATTGTTATGTGTGGAGCTAAGATGGATATGGAGAGAGGAGAGAAGAACAGGAGCCAAAAACATACAAACAAAAAAGAGTGCTAGGGGAGCTTGCTGTTGGAGTGGAGAGGTGAGAGACTATGAAATGGAGAAAAACAAAAAGGGGAAGAAGAATACAAAAAAAGAAAATAAAAATTAGAAACAAAAAGAAAAGAAAAGCTCCCAGGGATTCCACATGTGTGGCTATGAGATCTAGGGAAGTTGTTCCCAGGTGTTGAAGTACAGCCTGGCTGGAAGACAGAGAGGTGTCACTCAGCACAAGGTATTCAGGGAACAAGAAGAGAAGAAAGGTATAGAGAGATGAGAAACTGAGTAATGAAGAAAGACTAAAAGTGATAAAGTGGGAAAAGAAAACAAAACAAATAAAAAAAAAGAACAAGAACCCCCCCCCAAAAAAAAAAAACACAGAAAAAGAAATGCTCTCAGGGATCCCTCTGCATGTCTTTGCAAGCTGTGGGGTAGGTCCCAAGCTGTGCAGCACTGCCCGGCTAGAACGGGCTCCCAATTCAAGAAAACAAACAAACAATTCAAAGCAAACAAACAAAAAAGCCCTGGGATCCCACCAGCTTGACAGCACGGACCAGGAAGCAGTTTCACATTTGAGCAGAGTTTCACAGACTCTCAGGAAGGAGCAAAAATGGTGCATGGAGCCAGGCATTTGGGCGAAAGGAGGGGGAGGTGGTGAGAGGTAAGGAAGAAACCAAAGAAGCAGAAAAAAGCAACACCAGCAGCCAACAAATGGCACTCAGGGAATCGGCCAGTGCAGGCGGGTGGAATCCAAGCAGCTGGCTCTTCCCGGCCAAGAGACTGTGGTCACGGGAAGCAGAGGAGGCCGAGTGGGGGTGAAGAAGGGTGGGGGGTGGGAAGGCATATAACTCTGGTTACTGGTTATTCTCTCTCCTGCTGGAGGCTCCGTGAAGCTGCTTTCTCATACCCACTGTTCGCTTGTCTCTAATAGGAGTGTGAGATGGTAGATTCTTGCTGGGTTAGCTGATAGGGGGCCTCTGCATGTATGTCTCCTCACTCTCTGTTCTCAGTCAGTTTCTTATTCCATTTGGTGCTTGCCTGAGTTCTTTATCTCTTCATTTGATGCTTAGGGTTTCAGGATTGCTGTTTTCTCTGTTTGGCTTAGTTTTTCTATCCTTGCTGTGGAGGGACGGTGTGGTGCTTCTGCCTAGAGCACCATGTTGCTGGAAGTCCCTTTTGGTGAAGTCTTTTGATGAGCGTAAGTGTTTAATTATTAGAAGATCCGTTATCTAGCTTGTCTTCTGGTGTTTGTGTAGTGTTAGCTATGATTTGTATCCTGTTAATGCCGTGTATTAGGGCCTTTAGGAAAACAAACAAACAAACAACCAAACCCATTGCCGTAGAATTGACTCCAACTCCTAGTGACCCTATAGGACAGAGTAGAACTGCCTCATAGGATTTCGAAGGAGTGCCTGGTGGATTTGAACTGCTGACCTTTTGGTTCGTAGTCAAACTCTTAACCATTACACCACCAAGGTTTCTGGAGTTGACCCTGTTTTTTCTTCTATGATCTTTATAGTTTTTGGTTTTATATTTATCTTTGATCCATTTTGAATTATTTATTGTATGGTGTGAGGTATGGATCCTGTTTCATTTTTTTGCACATGGATATCCAGTTCTGCCAGCACCATTTGTTAAAAAGACTGTCTTTTTCCCCATTTGATGGACTTTGGGCTTTTGTCAAAGATCAGGTGACCATAGGTGGATGGATTTAAATCTGGGTTTTCAATGCTGTTCAATTGTGTCTGTCCTTGTACAAGTACTAGGTTGTTTTGACTACCATAGCTGTATAGTAGGTTCTGAGGTCAGGTAGTGTGTGTCCTACTTTCTTCTTCTTCTTCAATAGTGTTTTACTTATCCAGGGCATCTTCCCTTTCCATATAAAGTTAATGATTAGTTTTTCCATCTCTTTAAAGAATGCTGTTGCTGTGTGGATTGGGATTGCATTGTATTTGTCAATTGCTTTGGATAGAACTGACATTTTCACAATGCTAAGTCTACCTATCCACGAGCATGGTATGTTTTTCCATTTATGTAGGTCTCTTAGTTTCTTGTGTTTTGTAGTTTTCTTTATATAGGTCTTTTACATCCCTGGTCAGATTTTTTCCTAAGTATTTTTATTTTTTTAGGGGAGATTAGAAATGGTATTGTTTTCTTGATTTCCTTTTCAAAGTTCTCTTTTTTGGTGCATAGGAATCCAACAGATTTTTGTGTGTTTGTCTTGTATCCTGCTACTCTGCTGAATGTATTAGTTCCAATAGTTTGCGTTTTCTATGTATAGTATCATATCATCCACAAATAGGGACAGTTTTACTTCTTCCTTACCAATTTGGATGCCCTTTATTTCTTTTTCTTGCCTTATTGCTCTAGCTAGGACTTCCAGCACAATGTTAAATAGGAATGGTGATAAAAGTCATCCTTGTCTTGTTTCTGTTCTCAAGAGGAATGTTTTCAGCCTGTCTCCATTAAGAATAATGTTGGCTGTTGGTTTTGTATAGATGCCCTTTAATATGTTGAGGAATTTCCCTTCTATACCTTTTTTATTGAGAGTTTTTATCAGGAATGTGTGTTGGACTTTGTTGAATGCCTTTTCTGCATTAATTGAGATGATCACGTGATTCTTTTATTTATATGGTGGATTACATTGATTGATTTTCTAATGTTGAACCATCCTTACATACCTGATATGAATCCCACTTGGTTGTGGCATATTTTTTAATATGATGCTGAATTCTATTGACTAGAATTTTATTGAGAATTTTTGCATCTGTATTCATGAGAGATATTTGTCTGTAATTTCCTTTTTTTTTTTTTTGTGGTGTCTTTGCCTGGTTTTCGTATTAAGGTTAAGCCTGCTTCATAGAATGAATTCGGAAGTATCCCTTCCATTTCTATGATCTGAAATAGTTTGAATACTGGTCTGAGCTTTTTTCTGAATGTTTGGTAGAAGCCACTGAAGCCATCTGGGCCAGCCTTTTTTTTTTGGGGGGGGGGAGCTTTTTTTTGTTGGGAGTTTTTTTTTTTTAATTACCTTTTCAATCTCTTCTCTTGTTATGGGTCTGTTCAGACTTTCGATCTCAGTTTGTGTTAGTTTAGGTAGGTAGTGTGTTTCTAGAAATTTGTCCATTTCCTCTAGGTTTTCAAACTTCTTGGAGTATAGTTTTTCACAGTACTGTTGTTATGATCCTTTATATTTCAAGTGGGACTGTTGTAATGTCTTCCATTTCATTTCTTAGTTGGGTTATTTGTTTCCTCTCCTTTTTTTTTTTTTTGGTCTGTTTGGCCAATGGTTTGTCGATTTGGTTGATCGTTTCAAAGCATCAACTTTTGGTTTTGTTGATTCTTTCTATTGTTTTTCTATTCTCTATTTCATTTTTTTTCTGCTCTAGTCTTTATTATTTCCTTTCTTCTGGTGGCTGTGGGCTTCTTTTGCTGTTCTCTTTCTATTTTGTTTGAATTATGTAGCTAGTATGTTGATTTTGTCCCTTTCTCTTTTCTTGATGTGTTCATCTATTGCTATAAATTGACCTCTGCGCACTGCCTTTTCTGTGTCCCAAAGATTTTGGTATGATGTGTTTTTATTCTTATTTGATTCTAGGAATTTTTTGATTCCATCCTTGATTTCTTCTATCACCTAGTGGTTTTTAAGCTGGGTATTATTCAGTTTCCATATATTTTATTTTTTTCCCTTGCTCTTCCTGTTATTAATTTCTACTTTGATGGTATTGTGATCAGAGAAGATACTTCATATTATCTCAATATTTTGGATTTTATTGAGGGTTGCTTAGTTGGCTTAAGATGTGGTCTATTCTGGAGAACATTCCATGTGCATCGGAAAAGAATGGGTACTTTGCAGCTATAGGGTGGAGTGTTCAATATATGTCTATGAGGGCAAGTTGGCTGATTGTAGCCTTTAGATCCTCTGTATCTTTGTTGAGTTTCTCTCTATATGTTCTATCCTTTACCAAGAGTGGTGTGTTGAAGTCTCCTACTATTATTGTGGAACTATCAATTTCTGTTTTCAGTGCTGTTTGAGATTATTTTAAGTATTTTGGAGCCCTGTCATTGGGTGCGTAGATACTTACTATGGTTATGTCTTTACAGTGGATTGTCACTTTGATCATTATAAAATACCCTTCTTTGTCTTTTATGGTGGATTTTGTTTTAAAATTTATTTTATCCACAATTAGTATTGCCACTCCTGCTGTTTTTTGTAGCTGTTTGCTTGATACATTTTTTTCCATCCTTTGATTTTTAATAAAATAATGTCTTTGTTTCTATGATGTGTCTCTTGTAGACAGCACATTGATGGTCTTGTTTTTAAATCCATTTTGTCACTGTCTCTCTCTTTATGGGTGCATTTAAGCTATTTACATTCAATGTAATTATTGATAGGTGTGAGTTTATTACTGTCATTTTGTAGTGCTTTTTTTTTTCTGCGAAGTAATCAGAGCTTAATCTTATTATTTCCCCTCTGGATATGAGTTTTCATTTTTCTAGAACTGCTTTCAGGATTCTTTTTTGTCTTTGTCTTTGGTTTTAGTGAGTGTGATTATATGTCTTGGTGTTTTTCTTTTGGAGTCTATCCTATATGGGGTTCATTGAGCCTCTTGGATAGTTGGCTTTTTGTCTTTCATGATATTAAGGAAGTTTTCTGTTAGAAAATCTTCAGTGATCCTTTCTGCGTTTTCCATTTTCTCCTGTTGTTCTGGAACTCTGATCACACACTAATTTTTTCTTTTGATTGTATATCACATCGCTCTCAGGTTTTCTTCATTCTTTTCTCTAATTTTTCCTCAAACAAAGTGGTATCCAAGGATTTGTCTTCAATTTCTCTGATCCTGTCTTCCAGTGTTTCAAATTTACTCTTAAAACCTTCTATTGCACTGTCCATTTCTGAAATCTTGTTGTTTATCTTTTGGATTTCTAATTCCTGTTTTTGTATGATTTCCAGTTATTTATTTTGACACTTAGTTCCTGTATTATTTTCCTGCTTTCTTCCATTGTTTTGTCTGTATTTTCCATGATTTTGTTTATTTTTTCTTTGTTTTTGTCTGCATTTTCCTTCATCTTTTGGAGAACCCTGAATATTAGAGTTCTGAATTCCTTATTAAGTAATTCCAGTGACGACTTTTCTTGTAGCAGAAGGTCACCTGGTGTTTTATTTTGGTTGTTTTCTGGAGCTAACCTCTCCTTTTTTATATACTTTGATACTGTCTGTTGTCTCCAGGAAATTCAGGAATTATTTTCTTTGTTTATTGATTTGATTGTTTTGTCCTCCTTTTTTGTTTTATTTGGTTATGTCTGGGCAGACAGGCTGAGTGCATTTTGTTGCTTGCTCACCTGTGGGCATGATACTTCTCACCACCTTGTAAAAGAGTGCAGGACCAGTCACTCAGCTATGGTGCAGTAGGGCTGGCCCATTGGGGGTGGAGGGTTGGGATTGGGTAGTTTGTGGCAGAAACTGGGGATGAGGGGGTGGCGCTGGGATGCCATGCAGGGCAGAGTCTGGGGGACTGCATTGGTACTCTTTGGAGGCATGGTACTTGGCTCGCAGTGCAGACAGGCAGGAGGTAAAGGAGAGGATGTGATGCACAGAGCTAAGTGGGTATTTGAGAGAAAAGAAAGAAGAGAGAGAAACAAATGCTAAAAAAAATTTTAAAAGAGGCAAAAATGAAGTTAAACAAGCAAATAAAATGGCAATGTGGTAGAATTCAGCTGGTGGCAGCAGGGCAGACCCAGACAGGTCGTGTGCTAGTGGCTCTCTAGGCGAGCTGTGTGGCTTGGCCTGTTGAGAAATGTCTTGGCTGGCACACAGGGCTAGGTGGGTAGGAGAAAGGAAAGGAAAGAGGGGAAAGAGAAAGAAGAAACCAACAATCAAACAAACAAATAAAAAAAACAAAAACGACAACAACAAAAATGTGGTGGTGGGGATGCCAGCCATTGGGGGCAGGGTGGAATTTTAGTGACAGCGAGCTGATATCTCTCTTGCCAGGTGACACAGCACAGCCCATCAAGAAGAGGCGGAGGCAGCACAGGGCCTAGGTAGGAAGGAGAAGGGGAAAGATAAAGAAAAATTAAAAAATATGGTGTTGAAGGAGCTGGCCTATGTGGGTGGCACACACCTGGGGAGGCCGTGTGCCAGAGGCTTTCCAGCTGAGCAGTACACACAGCCAACCAAGAAGTTGGGTGTGGTGCACAGGGCTGGGAGGATGGGAGAAAGGAAAGGAAGGAAGGGAGAGAGAGAGAGAGAGAAGAAACAATAACAATAACAAAAAGGAAAACAAACAAAAACTAAATAAATAAATAAAATGGGGCTGAGGGAGCCACTTGGTGATTGTGAGGCAGACCAGAAGATGCTATGTCTAGTGACTCTCCAACCTAACTGTACAGCATGGCCCCTCCAGAAGGGGCAGGGATGGTGAGCAGCATAGGGTGGGTGGAGAAAGGAAAGGAGAGAAGAAACAGAAAAAAATAATTAAAAAAAAGAACAAAGCAAACAAACCAAAAATCACAGCCCTCAAGAAGGGGAGGGGGTGGCATATGGGGTTAGCTGGGTGAGAGAAAGGAAAGGAAGCAAGGGAGAGAAGCAACAAAAAAGGCTAAAAAATGTATAAAAAAACAAACAAAAGAACAAAAAAAACAAGAAATCACAGCCTGTCAAGAAGGGAAGGGGGTAGCACATGGGGCTAGTTGGGTGGGAGAAAGAAAAGGCAGAGAGAGAAAAGCAACAACAAAAGTCAAAAAAATATAAAAAATACCACAAGAAAAAAGAAAAGAACAAAGCAAATAAACCAAAAAAATCAGCCCTTCAAGAAGTGGAGGGGCTGGCACACAGGGTTGCTGAGCAGGAGAAAGAAAAGCAAAGAAGGGAGAGAGAGAAAAGCACCAAAATAGTAAAAAAAAAAAAAAAAAAAAAAAATCAAAAACAAACTAAAAAAAATGACGCTGAAGGAGCTAGCTGGTGGGAGTGGAGCAGACCTGGCAGCAGTGAGCTAGAGTCTCTCTAGCCTGTTAGCAAGCAACGGAGGCCACGTAGAGGGAGGAAGCATGGGGGGTGGTTACTGGATGCTCTGTTTCCTGCTGGGAGCTCCCTGGAGTTGTCTTCCTGTACTCCCTTTCTGAAGTGCTTGGTGGCTGAGGTCCAAGATGGCAAATTCGGGCGGGAGTGAGCTGCTATCTCTCCAGCCAAGCGACCAGGGATCACTGGCAAGTGGCAGAAACCTCATACAGGGAAGAAGGGTGTGGGGTGTGAAAGCATGAATCCCTGGTTACCGGGTGCTCTGTCTCCTGTTGGGAGCTCCGTAAAGTTGCCTTCCCATACTCCCTGTCTGAGTTCTTTGGTGACTGTAGCCCAAGATGGCGAATCCAGCCACGTTAGCTGGTATGGGAACTCCACTCCGTAGCTCTACTCGTTCTCTGTTCTCTGTCAGTTTCTTATTCCCTTCGGTGCTTGACCGAGTTCTTTATTCATTCGTTTGGTAGTTAGGGTTCCAGGATGATGTTTGTATCTGTTTAACCTAGTTTTTCAGGTCTTTGCTGCAGAGGGATCAAATGGTCCTTCTGTCTACAGCGCCATGTTGGCTCTACCTCTAGGAGCCAAGACTGTTGATCCCAATCTTGGGGCAGAAAAAAATAATAATGAGTACAAAAGATCTTGTTAATGCCAGAAAATAAGGTTGCTTTCAAAACATTACAGTAAGGTTGCTATTGAAAGGATCAGGGAGCCAGTTTGAGGAGCCCCTACCAGCTGAGCTGAACATCCAAGGAAATATGATAAGGTTACCTGAAACAAGTTGGTTTTGTAAAAGACTATGATTCATGACAATACTCAAAAAAGAAAAGTTCATAAATGCGTGTACAAACATAGCAAGCATCTCAGCTTGGTACTGATTTATTTCATCTTTTCCCACAGATAATTGGAGATAGCTAATATTCCAGCTTAGTATTAGGAAGGGCTGTCTAACAAAGAGCACTAATGGAGTGGGAGATTTTAGGAAACAGTGAGTTCCCCATCTTTGCAGGTATTCCAGTATAAGCTGGAGGGCTGCTGAAACAAGAGCAGGCCACCCTGAGTGCTCAGTCAGTGTCTTTGGGACTCTTTCCTCCTTCTGTACTCCTGAAAATGGTTAATGCACTTGGCCACTGACCAAAAGATTGGAGGTTCGAGTCAATCCAGAGATGTCTTGGAAGAAAGTGTTGGCAATCTACTGTATTTTTACACAAATAACACGTGCCTTCTGCTTTTGTTTGCTGGCCATGCCATCCCCTTGTGAGGTATTTTTGTAAGCATGCTGGGCTAATTTTTTTTTTAAAACAACATGTGGAAGATGATTGGCATGGTGGCACTTGTGACTGTGCCTCAAGGTTGAGGAGGGTGCAGCTGACAAACACATAAGGCATGTGTAATTTGAGTAAAAATACAGTACTTCTTAAAAATCAGCCATTGAAAACCCTATGAAGCACAGTTCTACTCTGACACACATGGGGTCGCCATGAGTCAGTTGGCTCAACAGCAACTGGTTTACTGGTGTCCCTTGAGAAGTCCAAGAAAAGCCAAGAACCCAACCAGTTCCCGTGTGCCCTCCCAGGAAAAAGAGATTCCTGTGTGTCTTTTCACAGGATTTTTGCAGACAGAGACTGTAGAAAGGGGAGGGAGCTAGAAAAGTGTGTCTTCTGAGGACATCCCATCAGCATTACAGAGTGGATTAGAGGTTAGGATGGTCTCCAAACCAATAAAATGAGTTTGATCTTTACATCGTTTCTCAAGAATGACCCCCTCCCTGTTGCTTATTCTAGTGGATTGATATTTAAAAGTTGTTTTTGGCATCGTCAATACATATTTCTTCCAGATGTTACCCAAAGGTCCCAGGCCAGTTTAAATGACATAGGAGACTCGAATAAGTCATAAGAATTTAAATAGAGGCAAAATCAGTGGTGAGTCTACTCTGAGTCTCAACTAGGTTTTTTTTTTTTGCCAAAGGTAGCAGAGGCCATGTTAGCATGTTTGCTATGCTCTGCTGGCCAAAAATACTATTTGCATTTAAAGAAAAATAATCAAATGCTTCTTTTTGGTGCTTACACTAATTTTTCCCTCCTGTTTAGACTGAGGACAGTGTGAGTCTGTCTCCATCTCCCCCAGCATCCTCCAGCCTCCTGGCTTCATCTCCACTTAAAGAGACAGAACCAATGGTGTTTGTAACTTCTTTGAAATTGTTCAATAAATAAACATATATTTCAACATCTAAAATCCTGTTTATTCTGAGATGTTCTCTTTTCCCTCCCACTCATTAATGCTTTTAAGGAAATATTCTCCCTCTTTTTCTTTCAAATTCGACATTCATTCCAGTTAGAAGGGATGGCAGTCCTGAGTTGAAAAACAGTGTTTCTTTTAGCTTGCCTGAATTCCTACAGAAACGAGCAAAGTGAGACCCTGAGTTCTTGGCTGGAGGGAATTTGTTGATGGGAGATTAGGACCTAATGTTCTTCTTTTAGGTTTCAAACTTACATCAAGAAACAGTCTGATTCTGGAAACTGCCCTGTAGGAAAGATGAAGGAAACAATTTCTCTGTCACAGGATCTAGGATGCCATATTTTAAATATTCACAAGATGCATGCTTACAAGGGTATTTTGTTTTAGCATATTTTTGGATCCATGCATGAGCTCAACTACATACATCTATTGGTGCCTGACGTCCCCCTGTGCAGAAAACCTGATTTTGGAGACGGAGAATGCAGTTCTGCAGAGAGATAGAGAAGATCATTTCCAACAAGTATATCTTTTTCAAATTCTCTGCTATTAATTTCATGGCAGATTGTATTTTCTAAAGAAGAGTGCGACAATATTGCCCATCCTACGTGCTCTTCTACAATGTGACTTTTTTTACCCTCAGGTTAACAGGTGGAGTCCTACGTTTGAATTTGGTCAGTTTGCGCAAATAGAACAAAAAGGCAATGCAGCATCCTCCTTATCCTTTGACTGCTCGAGCTGGAGGCCTGGGTTGCATATGTGAAGTCTGACTCTCCTGTGAGGAGCCAGGTGATATGGAGAGACTGCAAGTCGGAGCTCAGCGAAGAGGTTGCCAGATGATTCCAGCCCCCAGGCTGTGACTGGATTCCAGACCCACAGCCTCCATGAGCATAATAAAATGACCACTTTATGCCACTATGTTTTGGGATGGTTTATTACTCAGCAACCCAGCAAAGATAACTGAACACTTTCCTTCATGCAGGCAGTAATCCTGAACACCACCCCATGCTAGGGCCTGTGCAGGACACTGAGCCATGGAGAGAAATGTGGCATTGTGTCTGTCAACATAGTGGGGAGAAGCCACATGAACAGATGTTCTGTGGAACTACCAGGAGGGGAGAGACATCTGGTGTGAGAGCAGAGTGGGATTAGAGGAGTGGGTAGGCAACCAGCTGATGGGGTAATCCCAGAAGGAACCCCAAAGGAGATTGTATTGAGCTGCTTTTGAGTATGATTTGATAGGAGAAGAAAACGAAGCAGAGTTTTAGGGGGAGGACACAGCCTGCTCATATGTACTAACTCAGGGAAGACTTGGAGCCCTGGTGGTGCAGTGGTTAAGCGTCTGGTTGATAATCAACAGGTAAGCATTTCAGATCCACCAAGTGCTCATTGGAAACCCTATGGGTTTTGGAATCGACTCAATGGCAAAGCATTTTTGTTTGTTTTTACAGAAGACTTGGGATGGACAGAGAACCAAGATGGTTCCCTTGGCTAGATCCTGGCATCAACTGCGAGAGGTGATAGAGCAGGATGTGTCAGTGTTACTTGGACCGCATCACAGAAGACCAGTCTAGCTGACCAAGGAGGGGAGACTCAGCAGTGCACTGTGCATTTTCTCAAGGGAACCCATGTGTTGGTGATTAGAATACAGGCCACAGCCCGTGTCTTGCCTCTTTATGACTATGTCATGCCATGAACCTCAGCCAGACATTCAAAAAGAATTCCACAGCCTGGACTTACCAGCTGACTGCCTGCTTCAGGCACTCGGGCTCTGGCCAGGGCCCAAAAGAGGCAGCCCTGTTGCCTCCTTGGAAGCAATGGTTGTGAATACATTCTTCTCTCACATGGCGCTTCCCATCGTGGCCACTGATAGGTGCTCTCAGCTGCAAACTTGGAGCAACAAGCCCTTACCCTCAATAAGCTTCAGTTTCCTTATTTTAGAGCTGCTCATTCTGTAAGGTGGCCCTGAGGCTGACTTAGACAAATCTCATAAAGCACTTGGCATGATGCCCGGCATGTGAGCAGGGTACAATAATTATTCACTGTCAGTATTATCTTCATGACTCAAAAGCAACTCCAGGAAGAAAGTACTGTCATCTCCTTTTCATCCAGAGGGCAACCAAACCCCAGAGAGGCCAGGAAGTCACCGACAGCCACAAAGCTCTGAGTACTGGAGCTGAAAGTCAAACTTGGGTCTTCTGGGAACTGACCCAAGGCCACTGCCTCTGTGCCGCTGCCTCCATTGCTCCTTTCCACCCTGTGGGAGCTGCCAGAGTGATCTTCCTCCCACCCACTTTCTATAGTGTAGCAAAGTGATGGGTGAAGCCAAATACTGGCCATATCCCTTTCCCCAGGTTAACTTTGCAGCTCCTGAAAGTCAAGCACAGACTGTTACTTTGCACATTTGCCTTCTCTGACTGGCTGCTCTGATCCCCTAGCTTCAGCTGCTCTTGTTCCCAGTCTCCCTTTTACGCCCTGGACTTCACTCTGCACTTCCTCACACACCTCTCACTGCTTCTCCTTCTTCTTCTTGCCTCTGCCTGGAATTCTCTGAATTTCCCTTTTATTGAACTTCTTCCCATGCTGTGAGACCCAGCTCAGGCAGGGCTGAGGCAAGGAAGACTTCTCCCCCTGGACTTAGGGTGTTTCCTGTGCTCTGACTCTGACAATGTTAGAGTCCCACCCTGCTGAGGAAGACTATGATCTGTTGTCTTGTCTGTCTCCCCTCTGAAGCGGGGCTTCTTCAGACCAGGAACTGCATCTGAGTCACCCCTGCAGCTGCAGCTCTGGCCAGTTCCTGCCCTATGCCAGGGCCAACCCACGTCCATGGCAGGGATCAGGCAGCTAAGCCCAGCAGCAGGTGACAGCAGTGATAGGTACTGGGAAGCAGCCCTGGAATCCATTCCTGAGGCCAGAATCTCAACTGGGGGCATAGGCTTGAACTGACCATGCCTTTGACCTTTGTGGCCAGGGCTGGGTAGGGGAAGCCCAGCTTTGGGAGGGATAGGTTTCCCAGGAGGGAAATGCTACCCTCCTGTGTACAGAGATGGAAAGGCGGCAGGAGGAGACTGGCAGGGAGGGTGTCCTGTTCCTAACAACACCTGGGGCCCAGAGGCCAGGGAGTGGCTGGGTCAGCTGGCCCAGAGGCTCTGGCAGTGGTCACTTCCTCACTGTCTGCAGCTAAGTCTCTGGGCAGGTACATTACATGGGGCTGGTGGACTGCAGGTCAGGGCTCCCAGGACAGCAGAGGCAGGGGCTAGGCCATAAGCACGTGCAGCCGTTCTCTGCCCTCCCCCCCCACAGCCCCAGGAACAGAAGGTGAGAGAGAAGGAGGATGGTGGTAAGATGTGTCCCTGCACCCTTCCTCCAGGGGTCAGCAGCACAAGTGTAATCTGGCACCTATCCAGGCTGCTCCAAGCCTGGAGTCTACAGGGAGGCAGATAACCCTGAGTTTTGTGGCGATAAGCCTTGCAAAGTAGCTAGCACAGGACCCTTCCCCAAAGCATTTTCCCTTGGGGAATCTCTTTGGAGACAGTTGAGTAGTGATTGAAAGCAGACATATGAAGCCAGCCTGCCCAGATATGAATCCCAGCTTTACCACTTACTACCTGTGTGACCTTAATCAAGTTGCTAGACCTCTCTGTGCCTCAAAAGTAAAATGAGGATAATAATAACACCTACAAAAGTTGTCAAGGATTTCATTTTACTTGGATCCACAATCAACGCCCATGGAAGCAGCAGTCAAGAAATCAGATGACATATTGCATTGGGTAAATCTGCTGCAAAAGACCTCTTTAAAGTTTTAGGTGCGCTTGACCCAAGCCATGGTATTTTCAATTGTCTTATATGCATGCGAAAGCTGGACAATGAATAAGGAAGACTGAAAAAGAATTGATGCCTTTGAAATATGGTGTTGGCAAAGAATATTGAACATACCATGGGTTGCCAGAAGAACGAACAAATCTGTCTTGGAAGAAGTACAGCCAGAGTGGTGCAGGACTGGGCAGTGTTTCGTTCTGTTGTACATAGTGTCACTATGATTCAGAAATGACTTGATGGCACCTAACAACAACAACAACAACAATGAAAAAGGAAGACAGAAAAATTGATGCATTTGAGTTGAGGTGTTGGCAATGAATACTGAATATACTGTGGACTGCCAGATAAATGACAAGTCGATCTTAAAAGAAATATAACCAGAATGCTCCTTAGAAGAGAGGATGGTGAGACATTGCTCTCTTACTTTGGACAGGTCGTCAGGAAAGATCAATCTCTAGAAAAGGACATCATGTTTGGTAAAGAAGAGAGTCAGCAAAAATGAGGAAACCCTTAATGAGATGGATTGACACAATAGCCACAACAATGGACTCAAACATGTCAACAATCATGAAGATGGCACAGGACCAGGCAATGTTTTGTTCTGTTGTACATGGGGTCACTATGAGTTGGAGCTGCCTCAGTGGCAAATAACAACACCTTACGGTTGTTCTATGCCCAGTGCTGGACCCATAGAAAGTGCTATGTCAATCTTGGCTGTTATCATTATGACCCTGAGTCTGATAACCACTTGCGAGGCTGGCTAGGGTCATTGGGTTATGATCATTATGTAGCTGAGCAAGCTGAAGAGGTCGTGTGATTTGCTGCTTCAGGGATGATGCCAGCTTGAAGGACACTATTGCCTAGGGATAGCTTACTTGGTTTCTCTGAGATGGGTGAGTCAGAGGAGCACGTAGACTGCAGCTTGCTGCTAGTGTCCTGCCCTGCGCAAGTTCAGCAACCCCAGCCATGCCACTGACCTGCCATGTCCAGAGCAGGTTGTGTGGGTCTAGGTCCCAGGTGTGGGCCAGACATTGGAAGGCAGCAGACTCTGCCATCCCTTTTCTATGCTGGCTGGGCCATGCAGTGCAGGAGGGAGGCAGGGCCGCTTACAACCAGAATCTAAACATATTAACTAAACTTTCCATCTGTCATTTCAGAGAGTCATTTACTGACTAGCTGTGGTTGGAAAAATTAAGTCCTTGTAATTTAGAGTCAACATTTCTCCCAGAATCATGTTCGATGAGTTGACTAGCATTTGCAGCCTCTCAGCAGAGTTACCTACAAGCAAAACAAGTTTGCTGCAGCTCAGTGTTGACTACCCTGTCCATGGCACAGCCAGCTTTCCTGTGCTGGCCACAGTTCACTGCAAGCCATAGGTGAGCCTGGGCTTTCTGAGCCATATGCAGGTCAGATGACAGGATCAGCCTGGGAGGAGGTGCAAATGAGGAGCTCCTGCCCTCCTGTACCTTTCCCTCGCTGCCTAATGCACAAAAACTCTCCCCTCTAAACAGTCCATTCCAGAATAATTCATTCCTACTCTATCCAGAAGAAACTGGTTTTGTTACCCATTTTGCAGAGAAGGAAACAGGTTCCAGAAAGGTCGGTGGTTTTCCCCAGTTCCCACAGCCAGCAAAGCCAGAGTGTGAGCACAGATTTTGCAATTTCTGGTCCACAGTGTTCTGCATCCCAACCACAGCTGCTCTGCCCTGCAGCTCCCAGTTGAGCACCATACAGGCATTGCACAGCTTCCCAAATACCCAGTGGCTGCCATGAGAGACAGGATTGTTCTTTATCACTCTACAGGACGGACTGGAGTCGACGGTGGAAAAATGGCAGGGAAGCAGGTTTCAGCTTCCAGCAGACCTGTTTACCAGTGAAGCTAGAGTCCATCCTTGCATACTCTCCGTTCTTATTCATGTAGCTTCCTCCTTATTTACTGAACACTCATGCTGGAGGTCTGAGCTGCATGTGAGAATACTTATTCTCCTGAGCTGCCATGCAGTGAGGAAGCATACGCAAAGCTTCCTGCTTTGGTTGGGAAATTGTCTTCAGTGGTGAACTCTTCTAATTTACAGTCTATTCTTGCTAGACCTACATATGTTATCCAGCTTGTGGATATTCTTGAGATATTTTCCTGTTCAACCTGGTTTCACTAAATAAACCTTTGGGGCCTACTAAATACTAGGTGCTAGATAATTTGGTGAAGATGGTTGAAATCTCAGCAGGCTGCCCCTGATTCAGGGAGACTAAGCCTTAGACCTTCAGTTTACACAGTAGACATTTTAGATCCAGCCCAACTTTCTTATTTTGAGGTGGGGAAACTGAGGCACAGAGTACTCAGCCATGACTTAACCAAAGCCACACACCAAGTAAGAGGTGAGGTGGAAACTAGAACTTGGGATTCAGGGAACCCAACTTGGTTCTTTTACACTAGACTCCATTCTCACCATGAATTCAATCCCTTGTACCTTCACTAGTGACAACAGCAGAGACCCAGGGACCAGGACATGTGGCTCAGGCTCTGGCTTTAGCTTGCCCATGAGGCATGCTAGCCATGGGGCCTCCTTTGACTCCCCTGACTCAATTTGGCCAAGGCACAATATTGTGTGCACAAGAGATGGCTGCTGACAGCAGGGCAGTGAAGTGGAGAGGAGAGACCACCCTCTCAGGCCCACACAGACTCAGCCTCACTTTCTCCCAAGCCCCAGGAGGAAAGACATGTGGAGGCACTGACAGTGCATAGTGGTCTATAAAGCTTACCCATTTAAAGGTCCTTGCTGCGCCCTTTGGACATGTCATCAGGAGGGATCAGTCTCTAGAGAAAGACATCATGCTTGGTAAAGTAGAGGGTCAGCAAAAAAGAGGAAGACCCTCAACGAGATGCATTGACACAGTGGCTGCAACAATGGGCTCAAGCATAACAACAATTGTGAGCATGGCGCAGGACTGGGCAGTGTTTCGTTCTGTAGTACATAGGGTTGCTATGAGTTGGAACCGACTCAACGGCACCTAACAATAACAACAACAGCTTCGCCCTACAACCACCCTCATCCACAGAAGTGGAAACTGTGCTGGGAGAGGGCCAGGACTTGCCCCATGCCAGTAGCCCACAAGATGGGAATAGAATCCAAGCCTCGGCTCCAACCCCAGCAAAGTTATGAGGGCTCCAAGTAACTTTCAGTCCCACCATAGTTGGTTTTAGGCTCACTGCCAGAGGCCCAAGCTTACCGCCAGGCTGTGGTCACTACGTGGAAGCCCTGCTTCCTGAGAAACGAGTGGCAGGATGCCTCTGAAAAATGGCCTGTGAAGCCTTCTGGACAGAGAACAGAGAGCCTGTTTCCAAAGTTGGAAGCTCTCTGACGCCCTTTTCACACTGCCTGCCAAGGCCACACACATCTGCTATCAATTGCCTGCCCCCCACTGCCCTCCCCTTCCCTGACTAGGAAGAAAGTATTAGTGTGGCTTCCCTAGGGGTCAAGGTCAGCTGGCCCTCTGAGTGCAGTATTGCCTGATCCATGGTCCCTGCCTTCCCTAAGGTGTCTCTTGTCCTCCCCACACTTCTTTGGGAAGCTGCACAGAGAAGGAAGAACAGAGCCTGCAAATAGAAATTATGATCTCTGCCCCCTCTGTTCTCTGCTCTGGGGACTGTGGAAGACCCCCTCTGACCAAGGATATGGCATGTGGGAAATTCCTAGCAAAATATGACTCTGCAGCCTCCCAGGATGACAGAGTGTTCCCTATTTGGAGGCTCCTTCTGCGGAACCCCTGGGTGATGCAAATGGTTAATGTGCTTGGCTTCTAACTGAAAGCTTGAAGGTTTGAGTCCCCCCAGACGCACCTGTCAATCTACTTCTGAAAAATCACTATTGAAAACCCTGTGGAGCACAAATCTACTCGTACAAACATGAGGCAGGCCGCCATGCCAGAGTTGAGTTGTCTGCAACTGCCTTTCTAGCTATGCACTGAGTCTGATGGTCACGGAAGAGGAGACTCCCTGTGGTGGCCAGAATTTTAAGATCCCTCCCTCCCCCAGTATACATACCCTGTATAATCACCTTCCCTTGAGTGTGGAAAAGACCCATGAACATGATGGGCTATCATTCCTGTGATTAGGTTACACTGTATGGCAAAAGGGACTTTTCTGGTATAATTAAGGTCCCTAATAAGTTGACTTTGAGTAAATTAGAAGACAGATAATCCTGGGTGGATAATGACCTTATCAGGTGATCCCTTCAAGGAGGCAAGAAGCATCAGCAGAGGCCCTCCTGCTGGCCTGAGAAAGTAAATAGCCACACCTATGGAGAGGACCACATGGCAAGGGGCTGTGGGCACCTCCAGGAACTCTGGCTGACAGGGACCTCAGTCCCATAACCAAAGGAATTGAATTCTGCCTACAGCCAGAGTAAGTGTGGAAGAGGACTCTGAGCCTTAAGTAGGATCCGAGCTAACTGACCTCTTGAGTTGAATGGTGAGACCCTGAGCGGAGGCCAGCTAACCTGTGCCCAGGCTCCTGGCTCACGGAAACTATGAGATAATATATGGTGTGTTGTTTTAAGTTGATACGTTTGTGGTGATTTGTTATGTAGCAATAAATTGTACCCGTTCAGGCTTCTCCTATGATAAATATCTCAGAACCTGAGAAGTAAGATGCGAGCATGCCTGGCACCTCAATTTACAAGGACACATCTCAGTTCAATTATGTTTAATAGGAAGAAAATTATCATCATGCTTGAATCTGGAGGGCATTATGCTGAGTGAAATAAGTCAATCACAGAAAGACAAGTACTGTATGAGACCACTATTATTAAAAACTCATGAAAAGGTTTACACACAGAAAGAAACAATCTTTGATGGTTACTAAGGAGGGGAGAGGTGGGAAGGAAAAAACACTAACTAGATAATACATAAGTGGTAACTTTGGTGAAGGGTAAGACAGTACATAGTACTGGGGAAGCCAGCACAACTTGATCTAGTCACGGTCATGGAAGCTTCAAAGACACATCTAAACTCTCTGAGGGACCGAATTACTAGGCTGAGGGCTGGGGACCATGGTCTCAGGGGACATCTAGCTCAATTGGCACAACATAGTTTATAAAGAAAATGTTCTACATTCTACTTTGGTGAGTAACATCTGGGGTCTTAAAAGCTTGTGAGTGGCCATCTAAGATACTCCACTGGTCCCATCCCACCTGGAGCAAGGAAGAATGAAGAAAACCAAAGACACAAGGTAAAGATTAGTCCAAAGGACTAATGGGCCACAACTACCACAGCCTCCACCAGATTGAGTCCAGCACAACTAGATGGTACCCAGCTACCACCACCCACTGCTCTTAAAGGGATCACAATAGAGCGTCCAGGACAGAGCTGGAGAAAAATGTAAGACAAAATTCTAACTCACAAAAAAAAGACAAGATTTACTGATCTGACAGAGACTGGAGAAACCCCGAGAGTATGGCCCCTGGACACCCTTTTAACTCAGTACTGAAGTCACTCCTGAGGTTCACCCTTCAGCCAAAGATTAGACAGGCCCGTAAAACTAAACTAAACTAAACTAAATGGGCACAACATCCCAGGGCAAGGGAAGCCAAGGTCGAGAAGGGGAGAGTGTTAACATGTCATGGGGTTGGCAACCAATGTCACAAAACAATATGCGTATTAATTGTTTAATGAGAAACTAATTTGCTCTGTAAACCTTCATCTAAAGTACAATTTAAAAAAAATTACCATCATGCCTACATCAGAAAGTTAAAGTAAAAAATGCCAGGACTTTCCTGACTTATGGCATGGAGTTGGGGATGTTGACAGAGACAGACAGAGAGAGACAGTGACAGAGAGGCAGGAAGAGAGTCAAAGACAGACAGAGAAGAAGACTCCTTTGGCTTTTTCAGACACGATGTTTTTTGTTACATCAAACACTGTCATGTGCTTTTGTTTTACTTATTCATTTATTTTAAAAAGAAGGCCCTTTCGCTCTGGGGACCATGGTCTCGGGGAACATCCAGCTCAATTGGCATGACACAGCTTATAAAGACAATGCTCTGCATTCTACCTTGGTGAGTAGTGTCTGGGGTCTTAAAAGCCTGTGAGCGGCCATCTAAGATACTCCACTGGTCTCATGCCTTCGGGAGCAAGGGAGAATGAAGAGATCAGGATACAAGGAAAAGATTCGTCCTAAGAACTCATTGTCCACAGCTACCAAGGCCTCCACCGGACTGAGTCCAGTACAGCTAGATGGTGCCCGGCTACCACCACTGACTGCTCTGACCAGGATCACAACAGAGGGTTCTGGACAGAGCTGGAGAAGGATGTAGGGCATAATTCTAACTCACAAAAAAAAAAAGACCAGATTTACTGGCCTAAAGGAGACTGGAGAAACCCCGAGAGTATGGCCCCCAGACACCCTTTTAGCTCAGTGGTGAAGTTACCTCCGAGGTTCACTGTTCAGCCTGGGAGTGGACAGCCCCGTAAAACCAAATGAGATTAACGAGGTACAGGAGTACAGTGACAAGGGCCAGAAGGCAGAAGAGGACAAGGAAGCTGGTGATAGGGAACCCAGGGTTGAGTAAGGATATTGTTGATGTGTTGTGAGATTGTTAACCATTGTCATAGGGCAACATTTGTAGTAACTGTTAAATGAGAAACTGTTTTGTTCTGTAAGTCTTCATCTTAAGTGAGAATAACAGCACAATTGAAAGAGCGTAGTCAATGTCACTGAAGTGTGCATGTAGAAATTTTTGAAATGGTGTATCTTTGGCTATGTGTATTTTCACCAAAAAAAAAAAAAAAGGTTGAGAAGTTACAAGGTTGATATGTTGTGGGGTTGTTAACCAATGTCATAAAACAACATGTGTACTTCTGTTTCATGAGAAACTATTTGTTCTGTAAGCCTTCACCTGAAGTACAATAAAAAAATTAAAAAAAAACATTGAAAAAAAAATAAAGCCCTTTCATTCTAATATTGCCAATAATAATCCTCATAATCTCTGATAAAAACTTCTTTTGGGAGGAGGTAGAGCCTCCCTTCAGACTAAGGAGTGAGCTCTGGAGGGGAAGAACAAGCTCTGGAGGGAGTCAGTCTGGGTGTGGGCTGCTGTGTAACCATATACTGTTGTATGACCTCAGGGTGTAGTGTGCATGTGTGTGGGTGTGAGAAAATGTTGTACATGCTCTAACGTGCCCCACAGAAGATGCTTTTATAGAAGGTAAATATTTCATTTTGCAGCTGGAAAGCAAAACTAAAAGCATAGGAGGTACACCATTTGCTGTGGTTTATTGGTGTGTTTGAGACCCCATATGGACTTAGAATCTGATGTCAATTTTCTTCCATGGCAGTCAAAATTGTGAGGGCAATGCTGAGCAATCGGCACCATCACTCTCTCGTGCATTGTTACTTATGGTTCATATTCTCTTTATGCCATGTATTAGGGCTCCTAGCATTTGTCCCTATTTTTCCTTTCATGATCTTTATCATTTTCTATTTTATATTTAAGTCTTTGATCCATTTAGAGTTAGTTTTTATGCATGGTGTGAGGTATGGGTCTTGTTTCAGTTTTTTGCAGATGGATACCCAGTTATGCCAGCACCGTTTGTTAAAGAGACTAGCTTTTCCCCAACTGACGGACTTTGGGCCTTTGTCCAATATCGGCTGCTCATAGGTGGATGAATTCATGTCTGGATTCTCAGTTCTGTTCCATTGGTCTATATCTGTTGTTGTACCAGTACCAGGCTGTTTTGACTACTGTGGCAGTATAATAGTTTCTAAAATCAGATAGCGTGAGGCTTCTCACTTTGCTCTTCTTCTTAAGTAATGCTATACTTATCTGGGACCTCTTCCCTCTCCATATGTAGTTGGTGATTTGTTTCTCCATCTCATTAAAAAATGCCATTGGAATTTCGATCAGGATTGCACTGTATCTGTAGATTGCTTTGGGTAGAATTGACATTTTCACTATCGTGAGTCTACCTATCCATGAGCAAGGTATGTTTTTCCACTATGCAGGTCTCTTTTGGTTCTTGCAGTAGGGTCTTGCAGTTTTCATTGTATAGGTCTTTTATGTCTCTCGTTAGATTTATTCCTAAGTATTTTATCTTCTTGGGGGCTATTGTAAATGGTATTGATTTGGTGATTTCCTCTTTGAGGTTCTCTTTGTTAGTATAAAGGAATCCAACTGATTTTTGTATGTTTATCTAGTATTCTGAGACTTTCGCTGAAATCTTTTATTAGTTCCAGTAGTTTTCTTGTGGATTGTTTGGGGTTTTCTGTGTATAAGATCATATCACCTGCACATAGAGATACTTTTACATCTTCCTTACCAATTTGGATGCCTTTTATTTTTTTTCTACCCTAATTGCTCTGGCTAGGACCTCCAGCACAATGTTGAATAAGAGTGGTGATAAAGGGCATCCTTGTCTGGTTCCTGTTCTCAAGGGGAATGCTTTCAGACTCTCTCCATTTAGGATGATGTTGGTTGTTGGCTTTGTATAAATGCCCTTAATTATGTTGAGGAATTTCCCTTCTATTCCTATTTTGTTGAGAGTTTTTTTATCATGATTGGGTGTTGGACTTTGTCAAATGCCTTGTCTGCATCAATTGATAAGACCTTGTTGTCCTTCTGTTTTGTTAATGTGATGTATTACATTGATTTTTTTTGTCTAATGTTGAGCCATCCCTGCATACCTGTTATAAATCTGACTTGATCATGTTGAATTATTTTTTTGATATGTTGCTGAATTCTCCTGGCTACAGTTTTGTGGAGGATTTTTGCATCAATGCTCATGAGGGATATTGGTTTGTAATTTTCTTTTTTTGTCATCTCTTTACCTGGTTTTGGTATCAGGGTTATGCTGGCTTCATAGAATGAGTTTGAGAGAATTCCATCCTTTTCTATGCTCTGAAATACCTTTAGTAGTAGTGGTGTTAACTCTTCTCTGAAAGTTGGGTAGAATTCTCCAGTGAAGCCATTTGTCCCAGGGCTTTTTTTGATGAGAGTTTTTAAATTACCTTTTCAATCTCTTGTTATGGGTTTATTTAGTTGTTCTACCTCTCGTTTTGTGTTAGTTTAGGTAGACAGTGAATTTCTAGAAATTTGTCCATTTCCTCTAGGTTTTCAAATTTGTTACAGTACAATTTTTCATAGTATTGTGTTATGATTCTTTTAATTTCAGTTCAGTCTGTTGTGATGTATCATCCGTCTCATTTCTTTTGTCTGTTTGACCAGTGGTTTATGAATTTTGTTGATGTTTTCAGAGAACTAGCTTTTGGTCTTGTTAACTCTTTCAATTGTTTTTCTATTCTCAATTTCATTTAATTCTGCTCTAATTCTTATCATTTCCTTTCTTCTGGCCCCTGAGGGCTTCTTTTGCTGCTCTCTTTCTATTTGTTCAAGGTGTATGGTTAATGTTTTGAGTTTGGCCCTTTCTTCTTTTTGGATGTGTGCATTTATTGCTATAAACTGAGCTCTGAGCACTGATTTTGCTGTGTCCCAAAGGTTCTGTAGGATGTGTTTTCATTCTTGTTTGATTCTATGAATTTCTTTATTCCATCCTTAATTTCTTCTAAAACCCAGTAGTTTTTGAGCAATCTGTTGTTCAGTTCCCATGTGTTTGATTTTTTTTTCCTTGCTTTTTCTGTTATTCATTTCTACTTTAATGGCTTTATGTTCAGAAAAGATGCTTTGTTACATTTCGATGCTTTGGATTCTGTTAAGGCTTGCTTTATGGCTTAATATGTTGTCTATTCTGGAGAATGTTCCATGTGCATTGGAAAAGAAAGTATACTTGGCTGCTGTTAGGTGGAGTGTTCAGAATATGTCTATGAGATCAAGTTAGTTGATTATAGCATTTAGATCTTCCATGTCTTTGTTGAGCTTCTTTCTGGATGTTCTGTCCTTATTGAAAGTGGTTTGTTGAAGACTGCTACTACTATTGTGGAGCTGTCTATCTCTCTTTTCAATGCTGTTAGCGTTTGTTTTATGTATTTTGGAGACCTGTCGTTGGGTGTGTAAATATTTATTATAGTTATGTCCTCCTGGTGTATTGACCCGTTAGTCATTGTATAGCTTCCTTTCTTGTCCTTTGTGGTGGATTTTACTTTAAAGTCTATTTTGTCAGAGATTAATATTGCCACTCTTGCTCTTTTTTGATTGTTGTTTGCTTGTTACATTTTTTTCCATCCTTTGAGTTTTAGTTTGTTTGTGTCTTTAAGTCTAAGGTGTGTCTCTTGTAGGCAGCATATAGACGGATCATGTTTTTTTTTATTTAATCTGCCACTCTCTGTCTCTTTATTGGTGCATTTAGTCCATTTACAGTCAGCATAATTATTGATAGGTATGAGTTTAGTCTTGTCTTTTTGATGTCTTTTTGTGTGTGTAGTTGACAGTTTCTTTGTTCCACTTAATTTTCTGTGCTCATTTTTCTTTATGTATTTTCTTTTCATCTTTTTCATTGTTGTTGATTTTGTATTTACTGAGTCGTTACATTTTTCTCGTTTTTTATTTTGACTTGTAGGATTGTTAGTTTTCTTTGTGGTTACCCCTATTTTTCTAAGTTTATACCAGTCTTTTATTTCTTTATATTGCCTTGACTTCCTCTCCATATGAAAAATCTATGTCTACATTTTTTAATCCCTCTTTTTTGTGTTAATGTTGTCATCTTTTACATATTGACATCTGTTTCCCTATTTTCAGTGTCTTAGCTTTGATCTATTTTTGTGACTTCCCTATCTGGGTTGATATCTGCTTGCTCTGTCCTGTGTTCTAGTCTTGGGTTGTTATCTGACATTATTGATTTTCTAACTGGAGGAATCCCTTTAGTATTTCTTGTAATTTTCTTTTCATTTTTGAAAATTCCTTAAACTTCTGTTTTTCTGGAAATGAGTTAATTTCACCATCATATTTTGAAGACAGTTTTGCTTGATATATAATTCTTGGCTGGCAATTGTTTTCCTTCAAGCCTTTCTATATGTCATCCCATTGCCTTCTTGCCTGCATGGTTTCTGCTGAGTAGTCCGAGCTTATTCTTATTGACTGTCCTCTGTATTTGACTTTTTGCTTATCCCTAGCCACTCTTAAAATTCTCTCTTTATCTTTGGTTTTGGAAAGTTTGATTATAATATGTCTTGGTGACTTTCTTTTGGGATCTACCTTATGTGAGGTTTGACGAGCATCTTGGATAGATATCTTCTCATTTTTCACAATATCAGGGAAGTTTTCTGCCAACAAATCTTCAACTATTCTCTCTGTATTTTCTCTTATCCCCCCGTTCTGGTACTCCAATTACTCATAGGTTAAAATTCCTCTTGATAGAGTCCCCATAATTCTTAGGGATTCTTCATTTTTTTAAATCCCTTTATCTGATGTTTCCTCATATAAGTTGGTGTCAAGTGCTTTATCTTCAATCTCACTAATTCTAACTTCCATTGCCTCAATTCTGCTCCTTTGACTTTCTATGAAGTTGTCCAATTCTAAAATTTTTTTGTTAAATCTCTGGATTTCTGATTGCTGTCTCTGTATGGATTCTTGCAGCCTGTTAAATTTGTCATTATGCTCTTTTCTAATCTTTTTAAGTTCCTCTGTTGGGTGTTCTGTGTATTACTTAGTTTCCTTCCTGATGTCTTGAAGAGTTCTGTATATTAATCTTTTTATTCTGCCTCTGGTTATTCCAAGAAATTTTCTTCTTCCAGAAAATTTCTAGATATTTTGGGAGCTTGCTGAAGCCATCATTTTCTGTGTCTTTATGTGATTTGATATTGACTGTTATCTCCAAGCCATCAATAAGTTATTATATTTATTTATTTTATGTTTGCTTACTGTGTCCTAGCTTCTTGTTTTGTTTAGTTTTGATATGCCCAAATATGCTGCTCGTATGAGCTAGCCCAGTCACCAGTGCCCCTGAAGCTCCAATGTCCTGCCACCAGGTGGTCAGACCTGCCACTAAGTATGTGAGCCCAGGAGTCCACCCACTCCTCCTGTATGGATTCAGCTCAGATGTCCAGGTAGTTGGCCACCAAGTGTGTGGTGCAGGCTCTCACCTATATTTCTAGACAGGCATGGTGATTGGTGTAGGCACCAGCATCCGGCTGCAGCAGGGGGACACAGGCTGAGCAAGGCAGGGGGCTGACAGCCATCCCTAAGTGTCCAGGAGGAAAGTGTGTCTGTTTCCTAGAGCATGTAGGTGGGTGGGTTTTACAGCCAGACTATGAGCACCCAATGCTGTTGGCTGTGAGGACTAGGGGGTACCTCTTTTTCTTGGGCCCCTATCATAGGTGGCTAGGTGGTGTAGGTGGAGCCACCAGTCCTCATCCCCCTGATATGGGTAGGTGAAGACCCTGCTTAGTGGCAGAGCAGTGTCAAATGTCACAAACCTGCCATTTCACAGCTGAAACAATTTAAGTTAGACTTCAGGTATATACCCTGTTGTGCTGTGCTAATGAGGGCCTATGCTGTTGAAATGGGCCCACACAGGACCATCCAGGGCAAAAGGCACTGAAAGTTCGTGGATCCCTTATGCCTGTGCCTAGGCAAGGAAGCTGTGCCTACTCTGAATTCCTGGCTTAGGGGAGCCAGTAGATTTTTTTTCCCCTCTTTGTTAATTTCTTCACTCTCCAAGGCTGGGAGAATGGCTTAGGGCACATGATGGGTCCTACTTCTGGCCCAGGAGACTTGGCAATTGCTGAAACTGGCTCTGGACCCAGTGCAGAGCAGGGAGTGGGGAAGTAAAAGGGAGGGGGTTTGTGATCTGGCAGGTAGGCCAGACACAAGTGCTTATCTTTTGCTGATCGAGGGCTGCTTCTCACTGGTTCTGGATGGCCAAGTAGACTCTCTGCTGCTGTGTCTCTCCCAGTGTGGAAAATGCCTCCCGAGTGCCGCTGCTTGCCTGCCTTACCGTGCACCACGAGTTGATCAGGCCTGAAGGGCTTAGACTCCTGCCAGGTCAGGTCTGGCAACTCCTCAATGCTTCCGAACTGTCTCTCCCTCCGCCAACCACTCAGTCTGATTCCTCAACTTTGTCTTTGATGTTCAGGGCTCCTAGACTGTCATATATGATCAATCTACTTGTTTTTTTGGGGTCTTTGTTATGAAAGTGACCACCAGAAGCATCTGACTACTCTGCCATCTTGGTCTGCCTCCCTCAATGACTAATTTTTTAGAAATAGATGTTCAGGCCTTTCTTCCAAGGCACCACTGGGTGGACTCAAACTGCCAACCTTTCAGTTAACAACAGAGTTCATTAACCATCCCTGGGTGCTGCAAACAGTTGATGTGCTCAGTTACTAACTGAAAGGCTAAAGGTTCAAGTCCACCCAGAAGAAAGACCTCGGAAGAAAGACCTGGTGATCTACCAGTCATTGAAAATCCTGTGGCAACTGGTTTCGTCCTGAGGGTCAAACCAAAAACCCCTTGCCTTCCAGTTTATTCTGACTCATGGTGACCCTATGTGTGTCAGAGTAGAACTGTGCTCTATAGGTTTTTCTTGGCTGTAGCCTTTATGGAAGCATATCACCAGGACTTTCTTCCACGGTGCTGCTGGGTGGGTTCAAATGGACAACCTTTAGGTTGATAGTTGAGTGCAAACCATTTGCACCTCCCAGGGACCTTCCAAGAGAGCCTCTTTTCCCCTTTGCTGCCTCCCAGAACACATGCGCATTGAGGAAGGACTGAATGAGAAACCATGAACCACGTGTGGCCTCTCTCCATAATAACCACAAAGGGTTTCCCCTCCCATGGCCCCACACATCTTCCGTCCTGCCTCAGTCTGTGACCTCTCTCAGAGATCTGGCGTTCTGAAGGGAAGGTCTCTAGCTAGGTGGTGCACCCCATCTCAACTGGGACCTAGAGTGGAGAAGGCCCACAATATCTCTGAAAGCTTGCTCCAGAAACTAGAAACTTTGTCTTCCTGAAGCCTCCATGCCACACATGGTTGTGGGGCCTCCTGTGCTTTTGTGGGGCTTCTCTTCTGCAGGTAAGTTTCGCTGCTCTTCCTCAGGATGTCAGTATCCTTACCACCAGCTGCCTGCACTTCTGTCCACCGAGGGTAGCAAGGGAATCGGAGTAAAGAGGTAGGGTTAGCAGGCCAAATTGGGTACCCCTGCAATCCATACCATACAAGGGAAGGAGGGAATGGGATATGCTGTGAGCACTGGTGCTGGCAAACCATCTCCTTCCCTAGTGCTTGGGTGTCCTGCTCAGGTTGGATGGGGTGTGTACATGTATTTGTGTGCAGATGAGGGAGAGAGACAGAGATCTCCACAGGAAGACAAAGCAAAGGGTCTGCAAAGGTGAGCAAATGCCCTTGGCTCTGTGATGAGGTTCTGCAACAGTGCCAGTTGGAAGGAACTTTCCGTTTTGATTTTTTGCCTGTCACCGTGTTCTGTCTTTAGATCTGTTGAACAGTGACTGCAAGGCACACTCTGGCTCCTCTGTGGATTTCTTCATTCCCAGACAATTTCTGGCATGTGGTTGACCCTCACATCTCCCCTTGCTCAGGTACCATCTCCCCCTTGTGACCACTGTCCTCCTGCCTTCACAGCCCCAGCTATCACTCACCCTTGCTCAGAACCTTGCCACTTACAGGCTGCTTTTATGTCCAAAATCATGTCTGGTCCATACAAGAACCTCAGAGACAGAGAATATGACTCCCATTTTAAACATAATCAGTGCCTATCAAGGGTCAATGCCTAACAAATGTCTACCTCTGATGGAGGGGTTGTTCTCTGTGTTGGACAAACAGGGAGGCTGTAGGGCAGACAGGCTGAGTCGAAGGTCACAACACTGTCAAGGAGAGGAGAGGATTCAAGTCTGGGTCCATCTAACTGCAGAGCCTCTGTTCCTTAGCCACTAAGTTACACTGACACAAAACTTCATTGTGAGAACATTCATTATGTTAACTGGTCTCTTTGGTCTGTGCTGACCACCATTACTCTGTTTCTTGAGTTGCACATACTGAGAGGCTTCTATTCTTTCATAAAATGATCAGAATCTACAATCAGTTGCAGAGTAAATTAAAAGACTAAAATAGCTAGCACACACTGCATTGCTATTAGACTAAAAACAAACAGACAATACAAAGAGATGGGGAGGATTTGGAGCAACTAGAACTCTCACATTGCTGGTGGGAAAATATTCCATCCACTCTGGAAAGCAATGTGATAGTTTATTGTAAAGTTATAGATACAATTACCATAAGACCCAGTAATCCCCTCCTAAGTATTTACTCAAGGGAAATAAAAACATAATTTTATACAAAGACCTGTTCACAAATGTTAATAGCAGATTTACTCATGATCACTCAGATCTGGAATCCACATAAATGTCCGACAAAGGGTGAAAGGACAAACGGTGGTACGTCCATACCATGGCGTACTTTCAGCAATAAAAAGGAAAGAACTGATACCTGCAACAACATGGCTAAATCACAAATACATCGTGCTAAGTGGAAGACACCAGACACAAAAACTACATATTGTACGAGTCCATTTATATGACATTCTGGAAAAAACAAAACTGTAGGGACTGTTTAGGGTGGGGGGTTGACTATAAAGGGGCACATGGACTTTTTGGGGGCAATATTCTATACGGAAGTAGATGATGAAACACTGATGGAAATAGTCTATATCTTGATGGCACTGAAGGTTACATGACTGTGTATGTTTATCAGAATTCATAGAGGAGTACACCTAAAAAGGATAAGTTTTACCATATGTAAAATACCTCAGTAAATTTGATTTAAAAAAACTAGGTCAGTAGTTCCTCTTTGTCTGAGACTTGGAGGAACCTGAACTCTACCTTAATTATTTAAGTGCACACAGCTTGGGAGGACAAAGGCTTTACACGAGCTGCATGTAAACTAGTATGGGGGAAGAGAAGTGCAGGCAGCGGGGAGAAAGAGTACAAGAGTCCAGAAACGAGAGGCAGGGCAGGGACCGAGAGCCTGTAAGGAGTCAAGAGGACTGAACCCAGTGCAGTGGAGCTCAGTGTGGGAAGAGGCCAGACTCTGTTGGGGTCCCATGATGGAGAAGCAGGGCTCCAGCCAAAGGAGTGGGGCAGACTCAAGGGAGTCTCTGGAGGGGGGCAGATGGGGACTGGACAGAAGTTGAGGCCCTAGACAGGGTCTAGCCCACACTCACAGCACACCCACACAAAGTGGGGAATGGCAAGGGGTGGGAACTACTTCGCTAATACCATGACCCCACTACTTGGCCAGGTGGCACCAGGTCCTAGACAAGGTGCTGATCATTCATCACCTCATTCAATCTTCACCCTACCCCTGAGAGCAAGAAGTCACTTTCTCCTTTGATGGTGAGAGACTGATGTGCAGAGAAGGCAAGGCCTCGAGTACTTCCAGCCCCAGGATGGCATTCAGGGATGCATAGCCGAAAAGTCTGTGCTGGACTCCATACGCACAGGTGGTGTCCATGGGGCCTCGACATGGCCCACCCTGGCTTCCAAGCCCAGGTACAGGTAGGATGGCAGGTGGTTCTGGGGGTCTCAGTCTATGCAGCTCTCTGACTCCAGCACAGCAAGACACTGACAGTGTGCGGGGACCTGGGCCCCTGGTAGCCATCTGTCCTTGATTTTCCAGCTGTACCTTTTGAGGATGCTTCGGATCCACAAGATGAAAGAAGTAATCATCCCCTCTGAAGTGAATTTACTCCCAGGAATCCCCACATTCACTGGAGGAGCAGGAGGAGTTTCTGCCGAAGGTCATACCGGCTGCTGCAGAGGGGGCAGGTGTGTGGTTCACTCCCTTTGAATCTTTTGGGGTGGCTTATAAGAACATAAATTTATTGTCTCACAGTTATGGGGGCTAAAAACAAGTTGTCAGCAAGTCAACTCTAACTCATGGCAACCCCATGTGTATCACAGTGGAACTGTGTTCCATAGGGTTTTCTTTTTCAAATTTATTTTTGTTGTTGAGAATATACACAGCAGAACATTCACCAATTCAACAGTTTCTACATATACAATTCAGTGACATTAATTACATCCTTTAAGTTGTACAACCATTCTCACCCTCCTTTTCTGAGTTGTTCCTCCCCCATTAACATAAACCCACTGCCCCCTAAGATTCCTATCTCAGCCTTCAAGTTGCTATTGTCAATTTGATTCCATATACCTGTTGTTGTCGAGTTGATTCCGACTCATAGCAACCCTATAGGACAGAGTAGAATTGCCCATAGGGTTTCCAAGGAGCACCTGGTGGATTCGAACTGGCAACCCTTTGGTTAAAGGCGGAACCCTTAACCACTACACCACCAGGATTTCCTGATCCCATATAGATAGATCTTAAAAGAGCACAATGCTCAAGGCAGACATTCTTTACTAGTTAAGCTAAACCATTGTTTGGTTTTAAGAAGACTTCAGGGGATATTTCTGGTTTAGCCCCTTTGAATTTCTAGGGCTTTGCCTTGCAGTAGCTTAAAAGTATAGCTTAAAAGGGTGCCATAGTTAAGTCCTGTCTGTTCATCACCCCAGACTCAACAAGGACCCTGTCCCCAGGCGGGTTTATTGGCTCCCAGGAGAGAAAACATACCCAGGGAAGGTCTGCCTTCCTGGTGCTCATGCTCAAAAAGGCATGTTGGCTGCCCTCTAAGGGCCAGAAGAGCTGCATACTTCAGGTGCTGGAAGCACGTCTGCATTCTCTATTCTGCTGTGACTTGGCTCTGCACCTAGGCCTTACAAGGCATGGCTGGACTCTCCTCTTCAGAGCCCTATCTAAAAAGCTCCTATCTCTTGGCCTGAAAGCGTCCTGAGCCTGCTCCCACATCCTTGGCTCCCTTGTCCGTCCGCTGCCTTGCTGACCCCTCCTCTTGCTGTGCCCTGATGCCTGCTGCCCTCCAACCACAGAGTTGCTGCCCTGGCTTGCCCTGGCAAGGCAATGCTTTATGGAGTGAGTTTATTCCTCCAACCTCTGTAGAACCTCTTGTAACCTGGACAGATTTCTCATTTCAGAAATGGAAGCTCTCGTTTGGTTACAGAGCCCCGAGTTACAAAAGGAGCCTGGGAAACATAACCAATGACAGTCTAGGACTTCTCCAAGGCCGGAGCATCACTTGGACAAGACAGTAAAGCCACAAGCCGACTATGCTTTCCTGCCTGGCTTCCCATTTGCCCCCCAGCCCTACACACATTGCTAGCCTTGGGCAGACAGGAAGATGGATGGCGCTGACATGTTCAATGAGGTTTCACGAAGCAGTGTCCCAGCTCTCCAGGAATCTAGAGTGAAAATAGAATGAATGTGTGAGGAACTGGAGCAAAGGGAGACTGGCTTTGTCAGCAGCCAGGCGGTGGGGTGGTGGTGGGGGGCGCTTCTCCAGAACTCCCAGACCTGGACGGCTTCAGGTCCCTGAAAGACTATCCCGAGACGACTTCTCTGAAGCTAGGCTTGGATTATGCCAGATTCTCGTGGCCAGATTCTCCACATGGGAAATGGGCAGGGCTGTCACAGGGGAAGTCCAGCTACCCACCTCTCCGAGGCACAGGGACAGCCCACACAGGTGGACAACTGGAGCCAGCAGTGTGCCCACAGGGCAGCCATGCTGGTTGAGAGGTGTGAGGGGGTCTGTTTCCTGTGTAAAGTGTGCCCTCTGAATGAGGCAACCCCCAATCTGAACCTGTTTGGATATTATGCACCATGTGCCCAGCTCCACATCTGTTTGGCAAGCGGAGTGGCTGGTCAACCATCCACATGGTTTCTTACTTGAAACAATGCCAGGTGTGCTGGTCCTTGTTAAACGAATTTGGCTCTTACTACTAGAGTCCAAAATCCAGCTGGCCCAGGATACCTGATCCTTAACTCCCAGACACATATAGGCTGTGTGGTGGTTCCTTAACCTCCAGCATCCAACGCCAAGGTCCAGTGCTGTAGTATGTATTTAATATTTTCTTTAAATTGATTCATTCTTATTGCTTAAATAAATAAAATTTAAAGGAAACTTTATATCACAAGTAAAAATAGAAAACTGTTAATACTTGCCATAAAAAGAAGTGAACTATATTAAAACCACAGTGAAAACAGAACAAGTTTATTAAATTCCAGTGGGATACATTTTGCCAAATTTCTCAGACTGAAACTGATCTCTCTTTATTGAGAAAGAAAAATTATCATATGTTAAAGCAGTGTTACAAGCATGCTTTTATGGATCTAAAGGGAACTAAAAAGAGCATAGCATTCATGCTATACAATTCAGTGTTATTTCATTCATTCAACTCTTATTCGATGCCTAAGTGGATGGTTTTTGGGACTACAAATAAAGCATTAAGTAAAGACACAAAGTTTTGTATCTTGTAGTTTATAGTCTAGCAGGAAAGACGGACAAGGAACAAGTAAATGAGAAAAAACAAACAAACAAAAACACATTTTAGACTGTGCAAAGAAAATAAAGCAAAGAAAGAGAGTGAAGTATATTTTAAATAGTGGTGTGTTTTGTTACTGCAATAACGTGGGTTGGAGCCACCTGCTGCAATAGCCAATTCTGAGACAGGCGTGAGGTGAGCAGCAAGAGTTTTATTATATATCAATATATAGGAGACAGAGGGGAATAGATTCCTCCAAAAAACCCTTCTCCCCAACTGGAGATTGGCCGAAGGCTTTTATAGGGACAGGATTATGGGTTTTAGAAGTTTGTGTTAGTTCCCCCTTGAGGTGGTCACGTACCAGATGAGTTAATCTTTTCTTGATGGTTATCTGGCAACAACATGGTTTTCTTATGCCAAGATGGGTGCTTTGTTCGGTTTGTCATTCCTAGATCATTATCACTTGTTTTCCATCCTCCATGGAGGAACACTGGTTAATCTTAAACCTTTTGTAGAGACTGGAACTGGAGGGAAAAACAAGATCATGAGACAATGTGGTGGTTAGCAATGGGGAGTAATAATGGTGAGCCAGACCTATGCAGCCTCTTCCATTTTGTGTCAGGGGAGGGGCAGTGGATCAAGAATTATGTTGAGCATGACATTCCAAATAGACATTAGCGTGGTGATTTGAACTAGGCCAGCCATAAACAGAAGGGAATGGAATGGGGGTGAAATGATAAATTTTGGGGTAATAACTGCATAGATGGCATTTGAAGCCAGAGGCCTGGTTGTGGTTACTTAGGGAGTGAGTTAGATAGAAAAGAGGTGTCTGATAAACTGACCTCTTGATGGCTCCCCACTAGTGGATCAGGAGGAAGAAGAGGTGCTGCCGAGAGCAATGAAGGCAGATGGGCCACTGGTTCTTTGTGGTGCTATGGAAACCCAGTGCGGGGGAAAGTGTTAACAAAGGATGGAGTGATCACCTGAAAAATATTGCTGAAAGTCAGGTAAGATAAGGACAAAGAATTGATCACTGGATTTGAGAAGATGATGGTCATTGGAGTGGTTTTGGTGGAACAGTGGAGGCAAAAACCTGATTGGAGTGTGTTAAAGAGAAAACACGATAGCTGCAACAATGGACTCAAGCATACCAATGATTATAAAGATGGTGCAGGACCAGGAAATGCTTCATTCTGTTATACATAAGGTCACCATGAGTTGGAGCTGACTGTATGGCGGCTAACAACAGAGAGAACAGAGAGTGAGAAAATAGTCTATGTAAGAGCTAGGCTACTCTTCACTCTTTCAAAGAACTGCGCTGCAATTTAATAACTCATCTGTGTAGCTCACCTGAAATTGTCTCATAAATTGCTTAAAATCATGTTTGCATGGCCAGCAAATCCATCAGGGGAAACCCCAGGCTAAGGGAGCTCCCCCAACCTGCCCTCACCCTGGGGTGGGCACCCTGTAAACTGATTTCCTCCGAGAAGGACCTCTCCTCTTGGGCGCCAGCAGCTGACTGGGCCCGCATACAGCACAGACTTGTGCAGTGGAGCACAGACACTCGCCTGGGCTCCAGGTCACACAAACCTAGGGCCGCTTTTCCAGCATGCAGAGAGGCATCGTTGCCAGGCATGTCCCAGCACTAATATTTATTGATCTTGATGCACGAGATCCAAGAAAAGCTTGGCCACTGAGCCTGCTGATCCAATCGCAAGGACATGGGGGTTGGGACAGGCTAGCGAGAAGGAAATGGAATTTTTTTAAAAAGCCTACCCTTAAGAAAATAACTCTTTGTCAATCTGATATCGGTGAGCCTGGTGCACACTCTGTTCCTCCAAGGAGGCAGCGGTGAATAGGGGCTCTGTTAGTTGCTGGTGGGGCCTCCATAATCAAAACATGCCAGGGAGACCTGGGCCAGCAGCCTTCCACGAGTCAATTGTGAGAGCCTGTGGAAGGAAGTGGGCCTTCCTACCAAGCTTAAAACAGCCCTAAGTGAGCCGGAGAAACCTTCACTAATGTGTGTTTTTAGTTTGCGCTAATGGAGCAATTAAAATTCACCAAGATGAGATGTGCGTTTCCTCCTTGGGGTATTTGAGACTGGCCATATCCGCACCTGTCTTTTCCTTTGTATATTTCACAACAGGTATGAAGAAAGGCATGCACCATCAGAAAGAATTGGGGCAGCTTGACATTTTATGTGTGGGAAGAAAAAGACAAAAATAACTACAGAAGCCCACCATGTGCCAGAGTTCTGGTGTCTGCTTTCTCCTTTCATCTCCATCAAAAGCCCTGTTTTAGAGGCAGGAAGCTAAGGCTTAAGGAGGAAAGCAACTTACCTAAGACCACAGAGTGAGGCAAGATGGATTCTTCAGGTGTTTTCCAACCTGATTTCTCAGCAGCCAGCAGAGATGGTGGCCTCTGTGTATGTGGACACACACCTCTGTTTGTGTCCTTGGCTTTGAGACTTCATAAATCATGCATGATGTCAACTTACTGAAAATCGTCTGTCCTAGGTTGCATCCTAGCTCCCAGGGCCGCCCTCTGACCCGCAGGCCTGTTCTGCTTGGCTCACACAGTGGGTTCCTGCTGCTGATGGGGGAGCATCTGTAGTAGTCAAGTCAGGTGTGCAGCTACCAGCCCCCCACCACCCACCCCTGTTCCCACCACACCCCACTTGCTCACACAGGCTCCATTTCACACTTGCACCTGCCTGGCTCCCATAAGCCTTGACTTTGTAGCCCCTGCCTGGAGCTCTACCATTTCCATATCCATTTTCTCATATATCCCTGGGACAGCCCAATGATGTCTACCACAGAGGTTTAGCAACTTGCTGCAGGTCACAGAGCTGAGACTCAAGACATGGTCTTAGGACCTCAGACTTCCAGTCCAAGCTCTTTTCTCACTCGGCAGGGCCCCACTGAGGAAAACTTGAAGACCCCTGCCCTTTCGTCCTTTCAGAGGCACTAAGGCCTGACAGGAGTCCTTGGGTGGTGCAAACAGTTCAAATGCTCAGCTACTAACGAAAAGTCTGGAAGTTCGAGTCCACCCAGAGGCACCCAGAAAGAAAGGCTTGATGGTGTACTTTTGAAAAATCAGCCACTGAAAACCCTATGGAGGACAGCTCTATTCTGACATATGTGAAATAGCCATGAGTCAGGGTCGACTCGACAACAGCTGGTAATGCCGGGCAACCAAAGTTGTAGAGTAGAGCCTGCTGGGAATGTGGCCAGTGATCCCAGCCAGCCAGCTCCACAGGCACAGAGCCCTATTCTCCTATGCCACCTTCATATAATATTACCATTTATTAAACACTTCTCATATGGCCTTCTTCCCAGTCACCCCAAGAAGTTGATATTTTTATACTCATTTTACAGAAGAAGAAACTGAGGTGAAGGAACTTGCCCAGAGTCATATGGCTACTAAGTGGTGGATGTAGGATGCAAACACAGATTCATCTGGCTTAAAGACCATTTGCTTTGTACTGCATCAGGTGGCTGTGGCAGTTCCAGAGGCCATCTTGCATTTTGTCTTGTTGATGCACATGCCTCCTTCTTTATACAAAGACTGTGTGCTACAAAGTCAAGTGGGAAACCTGGACAGATCCTGAGCTGTACATTTCATGCTAGTCCTGAAATGCTCTGTCTTGGAAGGGATGTGCCTTGCGTTATCCTGGTGGTGGCCTAACTGTCCCCCTCCTGTCTTTCTTTTCCTGCTGCATGGCTCTCTCGGAATGCCATACTTCTTCCATTCTTCCTCCTGGTCAGTAACACTAATTTGGGAGGGTCTGACCTCAGGTCTACAATTATATTCTTCTGCCCTGAACCTCAGCAGTCATAGATATCATGTGTTGACAGTTTGGTGGCTTAGCTTTGAGGGCCATCACATCTCTCTCTCTGGCTCCAGACCCACAGCACCTCAAAACCAGAAGGCAAAGCCATCAATTCTCTTCTCAAAGCTTCATTTCAACCACCCTTGAATACTATCCATGACTGTTGAGACCCTCATGACATGTCCATATTCTGTTCAACTCTGCCTAACATTGCTGAGCTACAACGGGAACTGCAATGAGTGAGCATGAAATATGCAGAGGCTGAGGATGTAATAGCTTCAACCAGTCCAAGGGAAGCTTCCAGTCTGGAGCTCTGAATCTGGGTGAAGGTGAGAGAGTGCTTTCTCTGAGGCTGAGCTTTCATTGGAGTCTTGTGGCTTTGATGTCTCACATCCAATGTGAACCTTCTCAGACTCCAATTCATTTACTCTTGACAAAACCCGGCTTCCTCTCTCAATATATATGAAAGTGTGGAAGACTTCTAAAGTTGACTCCAAAGGCATCACGTGTATATATAAACTCTTAAAACCCAACGTCTGGATGAGCTGCCTGGAGATGGATCAGAAACACAGAGTAGATTTTCTTTAAACTGTACCATGGGCCTCCGAAATTAAGGGAAAGGAGCTTGGCATAGTACATTTGGGAGTTACGAATCTCAGAGCATTTGAAGTCTCAGCGAATATTCCTCAGGCAGAAGATCCTTTGGCCAACTTTCTCCTCACTTTCATTTCCCTCCCAGCGATGCCTGTTAAAGATGAAAGGAAATGAGGAATCGAAGCAAAAGTGAGTGGGTAGGAGAAGGAGAAAAGTGGACTGTGAACATGGGAATTGTAAAACCATGTGGACACTTTGAGAGATTTGGGATAAAGTTCCAATGGGTTCTTAAATTCCGTATCTGCAACCAGGTTCCATTGGCTTCTCCCCCAGCGAGTCAATCAGGCTGTGTCCTACTGGGCTGGCTGTGAGTATGGCAAATGAGTGTGCACATTATTTAGAAACCATTCACATCCTGGAGTGGCCAAAGCATGTAGTATGATTGGAACCATGTCTTCTGCTCTCCGGAAATGCAGACCATTGCCATAAAGCCTGGTAATTGTAGTTATGGCTGTCATAAGCTATTACTCAGCTGATGGTTGAAGGTATGATCTGATATCTTCCACCTGTTTACTTTTAAAACAAAGCTCCATTTATGAAGTGAAACCTGTTTTGAAGACTTTCAGTGATATTTTGAGATCAAGTCAACTTTTGACACCCACCAAATACCAGATCCCATATGTTCAAGGTTAATCACCATCTGGTCTAGAAAGGACCAGAAAGATCACAAGATGTGTGGAAAGCACATTGAAGACAATTTTCACTCTCTACAGCACTTACAGACCTCTCCAAGAGCCGACAGCCCACTTTCCTGATGCCACCAGTGCAAGTCACACTGATTTGCAACTGTTTCACTACACATCAGTCTCAGCCCTAGAGGCTGAGTCCCATCGCAATAGTGAGATTCTTCTTGACTTCTGGGCATGGAGCCGTGTGAGGCAGTAGGCAGAGCATGGCCTGGGATCAAACCTCAGCTCTATCTTTGGGCTTTGGGTGAATCTGTCACACATTGTATGTACCCTGTGGCATGCAGCTCAAAAGAAGCCACTCTGTTCTGTCACCCTTGATCCCAGGTTGAGAGGTCTGGATTTAAACACTTTCCTTGAGCCTATGGATTTTAAAATCAGAGTTGCCACTCTATCCTAGCCAGACAGCTACAGCAGGAAGACTACTCTGCACTCTAAATGTGGGTCATGAAATCTACCTCATACTGCCCCTCTTACAAATGCCCCTCAGAAGAAAGAAGGCAGGCAGACAACCAGGGCTGTGTGGAACCCAGGCCTCTGGGCTTGATCTGTGCATCCAGAGAGCAAGTGGGGATGCTCACATCTGCCCTCTCTAGCTCTGCAGATGGGGTCCCAGAGGGGAGCAATGCAGCCACCTCTTCCACTCCCTGACATGCGGGAGAGAGATGTAAAGACAGAATGACTGTGAAGGACATGTTGGTGTTAGCAGAGTTACAGGGTATACTCATTTTTAACTCAGGCCTTCCTGTACTTTCTATTTTATAGTAAACATATAGCTACTTGGTAATTAGAAAAACAAAAAAGATAAAAGTTTAAAAAGGACTATGTAATACCTAAAATGGCAGGAAGCGACAGAAATAGGGTATTACAGAGGAGTGAGGGATTTGACACTGTGGAGGTAAAAAAAGACTTAGGAAAAAAGGGTGAATGAGGGTTTGTCAGACAATTATGGAGGAAAATGCTGCACCTAGGCATGGGAATCCCGCAAGCACGGGCTGGAGCCAGGAGCAGCTCAGAGTTGCCGAAATGCCCAGGGAGGAGGGGCAGGAAAAGACCACATGTTCCAGTTTCAATTTTTTTCTCCTGAAGGAAATAATAAAAGGTAATTAAGCAAGGGCCTGGCCCAAGTAGCCACACTGGCATTTTTGGATCTCTCAAGGTCTCTAGAAGATGGGTGGAGAGTGGCAGGGCATGGGTTATTTTTAACCTGCTCTAAAGGCCAACAGTAAGACAGGCAATTTTGCTGATAGTCTGTGCAAGGGGTGATTGTTAATACAGTGGCCCTGATGGCACCTGCCTCCCCCTAAAGCTTCCTCCCAGTCTCTCCAAGCAGCTGGGTGTCAACAGGCCATCAATCTTCATTAACTTGGTCATTGTCTTCAAGAGGGCAGAAGCCTTGGAAAAGTTGCGTGATGGAAGTTCCCTAGCCCCCAGGGTATTCAGGAATAAAGGCTTATTGACCAGAGGAAAGTCAAACAGATACCATAACTGGCATTTCAGCTCCCAGGCCTGGAGCCTCATAGACAACCATCTCCAGTCACCCTTCTAACCCCTCTTGGACAATGGAGATGCCTACTTGGCCTCTTGCCCAGTAGAGCCATCTGCACGCGTAGCAGGTATCTATTCATCTGGCCCCTCTTCAGTGGCAGACAGTGGGATGAACAGGGGGCTACACGGCTGCTGCCGATGTGGAAGAGAGCAGCTGGGTGGACAGAAGGAGGTTCTGCTGTGTCATAGGACATGAGGCCCTTTGCTGCCAATGGCGCCCCCAGCAGAACGAGCGGACAGAACTGCTGCCCCATCCATTTGAGGGACTTTCTCACGAGGGTAAAAATCCCCATTGCTTGGAGGAATTCAATGGCAGGGCTATTATAGGTGCTTGTATTTTTCTAGGCTGGGTATTTGATAACATTCCATTTGTACGGAAACTGACTGCCAGCAGTACATCATACATCATTTTCACCTGGCCATGTTTTCACCTGGCTAGAGCTGGTGATAAAGTACCCTGCCCCCAACCAGCTCAGGGACACTGCTGGTTTGTGTGTGTGATGTGTGTGTGTATGGCATGTGTGTTGTGTGTGGTGCGTTGTATGTGTGTGTGATATGTGTATAGTGTGGTGTGTGTGTGTGATATTGAAGAGGAAGGGTCACCAAGGAAACGCATGGCTTCTAAGGGAGGTTGAGTTAAGGATTGAGAGCAAAGACGGGGTCATCTAACTAGGTCTGGACCCCATTTTACAGTCAGGGACACTGAGGCACAGAGAGGTTATATGACTGCCAAAGGCCACACAGCTAGTTAAAGCTAGGATTCAGATCTAGACAATTACCCTAGGCTCTTGAGTGCCTCATCACTAAGATGTGCTACATCCTGAAGGCTAGTTAAAGCAGCTCCAACTTTGGCAGAGTTGCTATGAGCTCTTGCATGCAAGTGGCCAGTGCAGAATCCAGTATCAGTCCACATTCAGGCTGTTACTGCCATTCTGCTCTAACAATGGAGCAACAAGGAGATCATTTCCAAGCACCAAGGCGGATATTGTAAGAGTGTGTTTGGGGCTGGGGGTATGGCTGGGGGGGAGAGTGTTATGTGTAAAATCCTCTGAGCCCCTGGTTGCATGCTTTCTGCTCTGACGGTAATCCATCTCATAATCTGAAATGTGCCTTTAGCTTTTCAGTCTGCTTTTGATTTCTGCTGTGTGTCGCATACAGTCAAAGTATGAGCCTTGGCAAACTCATCTCTCCATGCTGCTCATCTGATGCTCATGGCTCAACCGGATGGCAGTGAGTCATTTTTCAGCATCTTGCTTGGCACATCCATTCCAAAAATACCTATTGAGCAATTCCTCATTGTCAGTCACCATTCTTGGCACCAAAGATATGGCAGGGAACAAAACCAACCAGGTCCCTGGCTGCAGAGTTTACATCCCACCAAGAAGCAGCAGACAATAAACAGAAACTTGGATGGAGTGCTGTGTGGTCATAGGTGCTATGAAGAAAAAATAAGACAGGGTAAGGGAGATAATTCTGGGTGTGAGGAAGGGAAGGGAAGGGTGATTTTAAGATAGGCTGGTCAGGGCAGGTCACAAGTGAGCAGACATCTGAAGGAAGAGTGGGTCTGAGCCATGAAGACATCAGGGGGAATAGTGTTGTTTAAGGGCCAGGGCCAGAGCTGCCTCCAAGAGAAGGAAGGGAAGAGAGGCCTTCGTAATTTTTGTGGAGCAGCACTTCCATGCCAGGAGCTGTAGTGAGACCTTCTTGTCCTCTCCAGGAACCTCAGTTTCTCACCTATCACTCACTGAAGCAACAGTTCGCAAGTGAACATCAGAGTCACCCGAAAGGACTGTCACACACTGATGGATGGACTCCACCTAGAGTGTCTGATTCAGTAGCTCTGCAGTGGGGCCAGAGAATTTACACTTTTAGCAAGTCCCCATGGGATGCTGCTGCTGCTGGTCCGGAGACCACACTTTGAGAAACGCAGCTCTGTAAAGTCAGATGGGGACTGGTGAGTTGAGGCCAACCCAGAGGTGTGGTTACCCTAGAGGAGGCTGAGAGAGGAAACAAAAACAGCTGCAATAGGGAGACCAGTATCAGGGGTGGCTTTCACGTTTGAGATATAGCTCCCTACATGGTTCCAGCATGTGTCTGAGTATGCCCAAGAAAAGGGTCACTGAACAATAGTGAGTGAATTTTATGTTTGCAGAATCCCCAAAGAGAAGGGACTACAGAAAGTCTCTGGTTGTGTAAAGGGCAGGGTGGGACCAAAGAGTGAATTTTTTTTGTGGGTGCATTCTCACCATGCATAGCACTGGATGCCTGATGTGTGTCATCCCAACAAACTGGGGATTGGTGCAACCATTCCCATTTTACAGATAAGGAAAGCAAGCTTCAGTGAAGTTAAATAATTTTCCCAAGCTCTCAAAGATAGTGAATGGGAGAGTCTGGATCAGAACTGACACCTGTGGCCTTGCCAACACACAATGCTACTCCAACATCAAGGAACTATAAGCCAGGAGCAACCACTGCTTCTTTAGGATAAAGAGATCTAGGATCCCACAAAGTCTTTGGGGTTCGAGGCCTGAAACAGGTTGGCCATGCACCCAGTGGAGTGAGAAAGACCAAGAACACTGTGTATACCCGTGAGGTTTACCCTTCTCTCCTCTATAAACAATGGCCACTGGCCCAGTGCACGTGGCTCCTAAGGTACATTCTTCACCTTCTGGAGCTGATTAAAAATCCTGGCCATTAAATGTCTTGGGAAGAGTGGAGTGAACTCTGGTCTTAGCACTCTCATTCATCTTTATTAACTCTACAGATACAGACCCATGCAATTTGAGAAAGGGAGCTCTGTCTTTAAAAAGACAGCTCTCTTCTCCCTACAAAATTTAATTCACTAGCTACTTTATCCAAACGTTGTCCTGTTCCTTGGTTGACGCACAGTAGGTCAGGGTTTTTCCAGCCAATGTTTTACAGATGTGGCTGGGGGACTTTATACAGCCTAATTCTCAACTAAGGAGCCTAGTGGTTAAGCTCTTGGCTGCTAACCAAAAGGTTCGTAGTTTGAACTCACTAGCAGCTCTGCAGGAGAAAGATGTGGCAGTCAGCCTCCTTAAAGATTACAGCCTTGGAAACCCTATGGGGGCAGTTCTACTCTGTCACATAGGGTTGCTATGAGTTGGAATCAACTCGACAGCACACATCAGTGTTAAACTGGTTGCCACCTTGGGAGAACATCATAATTATGATTTCATGACTGCTCCTTCCATGGGCATTGACTGTGGATCCAAGTAAAATGAAATCCTTGACAATGTCAATCTTTTCTCCATTTATCATGATGTTGTTTCCTGGTCTGGTTGTGAGGAATTTTGTTTTCTTTATGTTAAGGTGTAATCCATACTGAAGGCTAGAGTCTTTGATCTTCATCAGTAAGTGCTTCAAGTCCTCTTCACTTTCAGCCAGCAAGATAGTGTCACTTGCTTACCACAGGTTGCTAATGAGTCTTCCTCCAATCCTGATGCCATGTTCTTCTTCATACAGTTCTCAGATTATTTGCTCAGCCTACAGGTTGAGTAAGTATGGTGAAAGGATACAGCCCTGATGCACAACTTCCCTGATTTTAAACCATGCAGTATCCCCTTGCTCTGTTCAAACAACTGCCTCTTGGTCTATGTACAGGTTCCTCATGAGCACAATTAAGTATTCTGGCCTTCTCATTCTTCTAAATGTTATCCATAATTTGTTACGATCCACGGAGTCAAATGTCTTTGCATAGTCAATGAAACATAGGTAAACATCTTTCTGGTATTCTCTTTCAGCCAAGATCCATCTGACAACAGCAATGATATCCCTTGTTCTAAGTCCTCTTCTGAATCTGGCTTGAATTTCTGGCAGTTCCCTGTCAATGTACTACTGCAAACAGCTTTTGAATTATCTTCAGCAAAATTTTACTTGTGTGTGATATTAATGATAATTTCCACATTCTGTTGGATCACTTTTCTTTGGAATGGGTATAGACACGGATCTTTCAGTTGGTTGGCCAGATAACTGTCTTCCAATTTTCTGGTATAGATGAGTGAGCACCTCCAGTGCTGCATCCGTTTGTTGAAAACTCTCAATTGATATTCCATCAATTCCTAGAACCTTGATTTTTACCAATGCCTCAGTGCAGCTTGGACTTCTTCCTTCAATACCATTGGTTCTTGATCATATGCTACCTCCTGAAATGGTTGAACGTTGACCAATTCTTTTTGGTACAGTGACTCTCTACTCCTTCCATCTGCTTTTGATGCTTCCTGCGTCATTCCATATTTTGCCCGTAGAATCCTTCCAAATTGCAACAGGAGGCTTGAATTTTTTCTTCAGTTCTTTCACCTTGACAAATGTCAAGCATGTTCTTCCCTTTTGGTTTTCTAACTTCAGGTCTTTGCTCGTTTCTTTATAATATTTTAGTTTGTCTTCTCGAGCTGCCCTTTGAAATCTTCTGTTCAGCTCTTTTACTTCATCATTTCTTATATTTGCTTTAGCTACTCTCCATATTCAAGAGAAAGTTTCAGAGTCTCTTCTGATATTCATTTTGGTCTTTTCTTTCTTTCCTGCCTTTTTTAATGACCATTTGCTTTCTTCATGTATGATATCCTTAATGTCATTCCACAACAACTCGTCTGGTCTTCGATCATTAATATTCAATGCATCAACTCTACTCTTGAGATGGTATGCAAATTCAAGTGGGATATATTCAAGGGAATTTGTTTTAATTTTTTTCAGCTTCAACTTGAACTTGCATATGAGCAATTGACGGTCTATTCTGCAATCGGCGCCTGGCCTTGTTTTGGCTGATAATATTGAGTTTTCCATTGTCTCTTTCCACAGATGTAATTGATTTGATTATTGTGCTTTCCATCAAGTGAGACCCACGTGTATAGTAGCCGTTTATGTTGTTGAAAAACGGTATTTGCAATGAATAAGTCACTGGTCTTGCAAAATTCCATCATGCGATCTCTGGTGTCTTTTCTATCACCAAGGACATGTTTTCCAACTACCAATCCTTCTTCTTTATTTCAAACCTTCGAATTCCAATCACCATTAATTATCAATGCATCTTGATTGCATGTCTGATCAATTTCAGACTGAGGGGCTGGTATAAATCTTCAATTTCCTCATTTTTGGCATTAGCAGTTGGTGTGTAAATTTGAATAATAGTCATATTAACTGGTCTTCCTACTAAGCATATAGATATTATCCTATCACTGACAGTGTTGTACTTCAGGATAGATCTTGAAATGTTCTTTCTGACCATGAATGTGATGCCATTCCTCCTCAATGTGTCATTCTCGGCATAGTATACCACATGATTATCTGATTCAAAATGGCCAAGACCAGTCCATTTCAGCTCACTAATGCCTAAGATATTATGTGTTATATTTCATTTTTGACAACTGACAAAATTCCTAGATTAATACTTTGTACATTCCACATTCTGGTTATTAATGGACATTTGCAGCTGTTTCTTTTCATTTTGAGTTGTGCCACATCAGCAAATGAAGGTCCCCAAAACTTGACTCCATCCACGTCTTTCAGGAAGTAGCTCCTCCCCAGTAATATTCTGAATGCCTTCCAACCTGAGGGTCTCATCTTTCAGCACAATATCAATGTTTCACTGCTATTCATAAGGTTTTCACTGGTCAATCTTTTCCCAAAGTAGACTGCCAGGTCCTTCTTCCTAGTCTGTCTTAGTCTAGAAACTCTGCTGAAATCTGTCTACCAAGGGTGACCCTTCTGGTATTTGAAATACCAGTGGCAAAGTTTCCAATATCACAGCAATATACAAGCCACCACAGTACAACCAACTCACAGACGTGTGATGTATATATATATGTATTTACAGAGCCCTGGTGGCACAGTGGTTAAGAGCTCAGCTGGTAACCAAAAGGTCGGCAGTTTGAATCCACCAGCTGCTCCTTGGAAACCCTATGGGGTAGTTCTACTCTGTCCTATAGGGTCACGTGGGTTGGAATCGACTTGACGGCAATGGATTTGGTATATATAGACACCTTATTTTCCTTAGAAAGCAGTGAGAATAGTAATAGGATGTATCAGCAGATTAAAGAGGCCCGTGCCCTGGCTCTTTGGTTCTTTAACCATAAGTAGGAGTAAACAATCAAGGATTACCAGGGTCTTGAGGGAACCATCAACTAACTTAAATACCATATTTTACTGCAAATAACGAGTGCCTTCTACATTTGTTTGCCAACTATGCCCTCCTTCTGCAAGGTATTTTTGTGCCACTATACCAAATTTATTTTTACAGCAACACGTAGAAAAAAAATTGGCATAGTGATGCTTATGAAAATACCTCATGGGGGGAGGGCATGGTTTGCAAACAAACATAGAAGACATTTGTTATTTGTGTAAAAATGCAGCATACTTTCCACAAATCCCCCTGTATCCAGCTCCTCCTTACCTTCACTCTCAGGGGTAGCTGGTGCTACCACTTCCTGAGCCTGGTAGAGGTTCAACGGGGAATTGGATCACTCCTTGAAGCTTGAGATTCTTCTCAGCCATTTCCCATTATATAATTCTGTTTTTTAGCTTCTAACATTTTGTTGATAAAAACTGTCTTTTAAAAAAAAATTTGTTTCTGCTTTGAAAAATCCCTTTACTGTCTGTTACTTTAGTGGAGTTTGGTGAGGGAGCAGTGGTAAATGAGCATGCTCAATCAGGAATTCCCTCAGAGAATTTCCAGATCTGGAAATACACACTCTTCTGAAAAAATTACTTGAAGATGTACTACAAATGAAACAAATAGAAGATGAATCTAACGATACAGAGAAAATGTGTGCTTTCAAGAAAATAAAGATATAATCCAATGCTTAATGGTGGAACAATCTAAGGATGGCAGCTGTGTAGCAGGTCTAGAATAAATTGTTTCAGTTAGAGGGTCCTAAGAAGAATGTTTTCAAGAAAAGAATGTATTTCTTATAACATATAATATGATATAGGAGGCCAGACAATCTTAGTGATAAAGTGAATGAAAATTATTCTTTTTTTATGGTAAGAAAAATACACACAGTAGGTATTCAAGGAAAACTGTATAAGAAAAGCATAGCCCAATATGAAGAAAACTACAATGGTGCATGATTTGTGGCAACTTATATAGACGATAAGAAGAGAGAATCTCTTTGACATATACCAATTTTAGTTGTGTAGCACTGTTTATTGACAAAGGCTTATATCCCTTCTCTACAGTCCTAATCACTCTAGTGGAATATTATAAACTAATAAAATTATAAAAATAGCTTATTTTTTAGAGTAAAAATCCAGACAAAGCACAGGAAACTATTCACTATCTTGCACAAAATTATAATAGACATATTTTTTTCACATTTTAACACTGCAGAAGTTGGGACGCACCTTAGAATTGGAGTATCAGTTTAATTTGCAGCTTTTTTTCTTTTTTACTTAATGAAACAGAAAATAAAGTGTGTTAGAATTGATGGCATGTGAGATTTGATGAAGAATTATATATTAACAGAGGGGAATAAAGTATTAAAACTTAACAGTTTGAAGTAAAAATAGAATTAACAGAAGGTGAGATAGAACAGGGAGGAGAAAGGTAGGTAATGCGGAGATTTTAACTCCTTCATCTTACACTGCTGGGAGTCAAAATGTGCTCTGTAAACAGAGATCAAGAAATAGCTTTCAGCATATTTGAACGTTATAAAGATAAAAAACCACCAAAACCCATTACTGTCAAGTTGATTCCAATTCACAGTGACCCTTTAGGACACACTATAACTGCCCCATAGGGTTTCCAAGGAGTGGCTGATGGATTCGAACTGCTGACCTTTTGGTTAGCAGCCGAACTCTTAACCACTGTGCCACCAGAATTCCATAAAGATAAAAGGAGAACTAAAATAATTATATGTATAAATAAAGTTTGGGCTGAGTAAAGTCTAATACAAGCAACTTAAATTTTCTATTTTTTTTGGTGGAGAAACAAGAGACTCTGTTGAGAATTGTTAAGTCAAGAAACAGAGTTCTAAACATGATTTAGAGCTGTGGAGGTCAATACCAGGAAAAGTAAAATCAGGAACAGAAAAGTTATTACCTCTTGAGAGTATGGTGAGGAGAAGAAAGGAAAGGAGATTTTTATTCTGTATTTTTCTGCAATGTTTGAATTTTTAGTATTAAGTGTATCACTTGTATAAAATTAAAGTATCAGAAAAATACCTTCTAGCACAGAAAAATATCCCCCCCAATTTATTTGTTAATTATATTATTTGCACATATGATGGTTACAGTTGTGTGTCAGCTTAGCTGGGCCATGATTCTCAGTGGTTTGGCAGTTTGTAATGATGTAGTTGGGCAGTTATGTAATGATGTAGTTATCCTCCAGTTTGTAATATAATGTAATAACCTCCATGATGTGATCTGATGTGATGAGCCAATAAGTTGTAAGGGGAGTATCCTTGGGAGTGTGTTCTGCATCCCATATATATGGACATTCTGGCAAAGCTTGCTCTGGCTCCTGCTTCTGGCTTATCATCATCTGACCTCTGGTTCTTGGGACTTGAGCCAGCGGCCTGCCGTATTGCCTGCCAATCTTGGGATTCATCGGCCTCCAGAGCTGTGAGCCAGCAGCCTGCCATTTGACTTGTTGATCTTGGGATTCTGAACCTCTTCAGCAACCTGAGTCAGGAGAAGCCTCCAGCCTGACACCAGACATGTGGACTTGGAACTTGCCAACTTCACAATAGCATGAGCCATTTCCTTGAGATAGGTAAATAAATAAACATACATACATACACACATACGTACACAAACACACACACAGATATAGACAGATAGATAGATAGACAGACAGACAGATAGATAGATATGCTTCACTGGTTTTGCTTCTCTAGAGAATCTAGCCTAAGACATTTGGTACTGAGAGTGGTTTTAGACAAAATTTTAAGGATAAGTTTTCTACATTGGTTCTCAAGTCTGGTTAGTCTTGATGTTGATGACTCTGCTTCCAGTAGTAAAGAGGGCACTGCTAATCCATGGCATGAGGTGGCAAGAGAAATACAAAAAATATCACCATCAATAATAGATCAAGTATTAGTGAGAGGCGAAGCTCTGAGTGATTGCGTGTTGGATGCTTTTCTACATTTTTTTATCAGAATGAGAAGTGTAAGGAAGCTGGTTGGTCAGTCCTACTTTCACTAGACAAAGTGGTAAAAGAAAGAGATGAGTTCAGGGCTTCAGAGTCACAGCTCAAGTGCCGCATAAATGATCTCAAAGTTGCCATTTGTGCCCTGAAAGAAAGTCTTATTTCGTATAGTAACAGAGCTGATATTGCTGAAAACCAAACCCAAGGTCTTATCGTAAGAGTGACTGAATTAGAACCTCAATTGAAGTCCCAACTTCTAATGGTGTCTGAAGTTAAAGTGAGGGAAAAAATGGGATCCTGAAACTTGGGATGGGGCCATACAGGCAGATAATCGGGAAGCTGGGGACACTAAGCCCCTAAATTCCGTTGAATCACTCCTGCCAACAGAACCAGCCCTCTCACTCCCATCTGAAGAGATTACTCCATCTTTGTCTGTGAAGACACCTTCCCCAGTAAAAACATTAGCCCCTGCACCCTCGTCTGGTAAGATTTATCCAGCTATGTCTGAGGAGACTTTGCCTGAGATAAGGACTGGGGAGGTGTCTGAGTCACTGTTGGGGAGATTGCCTGAGATAGATGTTTTACAAGACATTGCTTAATGTTCTCAGAACACATCCCCATAACCCCTTTTTGTTTCTAGACTTGTAACTACACTTAAGTCCTGGTGAGCCCCAAAAGGGGAAGTACAAAGTGTGATCCAGGAGGAGGTACACTATAATCCAAAAGAACTGCTTGAGTTTTCTAATATGTACAAACAGAAACTTAGGGGATGTATGTGAGCATGACTACTAAGGGTGTGGGATAATGGTGCAAGGAACATAAAGTTGAATCAGTCTGAATTTATCGATATGGGCCCACTATAGCACAGATTCTTTTTTTTTAAATTTTTTTATTGTACTTTAGATGAAGGTTTACAGAACAAATAGTTTCTCATTAAACAGTACATATATTGTTTTATGATATTGGTTAACATCCCCATGACATGTCAACACTCTGCCTTCTTGACCTTGGAGGACCTTTTTTTTGGTGAAAATATACACAGCCAAAGTTACACCATTTCAAAAGTTTCCACATGTATAATTCAGTGACATCGATTACATTCTTCCAGTTGTGCTGTTATTCTTACTACCTTTTCCAAATTATTCCATCACCATTATCTTCAACTCACTGCACCCTAGGCTTCCCATCAAACCTTTTGAGTTGCTGTTGTCAATTTGATCTCACATAATCCTTTTTTTTTTTTTTTTACCTTAGATGAAGGTTTGCAGAACAAATAGTTTCTCATTAAGCAGTTAGTACACATATTGCCCTATGACTATGGTTAACAACCCCATGACACGGCAACACTGTCCCTTCTCAACCTTGGGTTCCCTATCACCAGCTTTCCTGTCCCCTCCTGCCTTCTAGTCCTTGTCCCTGGACTGCTGTG
>NW_004444136.1:3827814-3855580 GCF_000243295.1 Trichechus manatus latirostris | reverse complement strand
GTATGTACCATAGTTTGTTTATCCATTCATCTGTTGATGGGCATCTAGGTTGTTTCCATGTTTTTGCTATTGTGAACAGTGTTGCAATGAATATGGGTGTGCATATGTCTATTCGTGTGACAGCTCTTATTTCTCTAGGATATATTCCTACGAGTGGGATTACATTTTATAGTGCTTTTTTTGTCGTGCTGACGTTTTCTTTGTTCCTCTTACTCTCCTGTGCTGAGTTCCTTTTGTTTGTGGAATTTTTTTTTCATTTCGTTTTTGTAGGTTTTGTTTTTACTGAGACTTTATGTTTTTCTTCTTTATTTTTATGAGTTGGTTTGTTAACTGTCTTCGTGGTTACCTTGTAATTTACCCTTATCTTCCTGGATTTGAACCAGTCTATTATTACTTGGTATTGCCTTGCCTTTCTCTACATTAGAAGGTTCTATACCTACACAGTTTATTCCCTCTTTTATTGTTCTGATTTTGTTGTCATTTACAGATTAACCTCTCTGGTTCCCTGTTGTAATTCTTTTGGTTTTGCATAGTCCTTAAGAGTTCATTTCCTAGGTTGGTATCTGGCTAGTACAATCCTGTAAGCACAGATTCTTCATTCAAAGTTTTAGCTCAAGAGGTTAGGAAAGGATCTACTAGTTTATTTGGTTGGCTTGCTGACACATGGATTGAATTGTGTCCTCCAAAAACATGTGTTAACTTGGCTAGGCCACAATTCCCAGTATTGTGTGATTGTTCATCATTCTGTCATCTGATGTGATTTTCCTATGTGTTGTAAATTTTACCTCTATGATGTTAATGAGGCAGGACTAGCGGCAGTTATGTTAATGAGGCAGGACTCAATCTACAAGATTAGGTTGTGTTTTAAGTCAGTCTCTTTTGAGCTATAAAAGAAAGAAGTGAGCAGGGAGACACGGGAGACCTCATATCACCAAGATAAAAGAGCCAGGAGAATAATGCGTCCTTTGGACCTGGGGTCCCTGTGCTGACAAGCTCCTCAGCGGCGGAAGATTGATGAAAAAGACCTTTCCCAAGAGCCAGCAGAGAAGAGAAAACCTTCCCCTGGAGCTAGCACCCTAAATTTGGACTTCTTGCCTCATAGATAGTGAGAGAATACCTTTCTCTTTGTTAAAGCCATCTACTTGTGATATTTCTATTATAGCAGGACTGGATAACCAATACAGGGGCTAATGCATTTTCAGTTGTATGTGTGTTAGTTGTATCATGTTAGGTGCAAGTATGACTTTGTAGATGTCTTTTTTCAGAGATTGTGTATGGTTTAAGGAGATAAGTACAGTTGCCAAGTTGACAAGGAGTGGACTGTGATGGTTAAGGTTGTGTGTCAACTTGGCTGGGCCAACATTTTCAGTGGTTTGGCAGTTACATAATGATGTAGTTTGGCAGTTATGTAATGATATAGTTATCTCCATTTTGTGATATAATATATAACCTCCATGATGTGATCTGATGGGATTAGCCAATCAGCTGTAAGGGGAATTTTTTGGTGGTGTGACCTGCATCCAATATATATCGATGTTCTCACAAAGCTCACTAGCTTTTGCTGGCTCTGGATCCTGCATCTAGCTTGTCATCATCTGACCTCCATTCTTGAGACTTGTGCTAGTTGCCTGCTGTATTGCCTGGTGATCTTGGGATTCACTGGCCTCTGCAGTTTGTAAGCCAGCAGCCTTCCATCTTACCTGCCAATCTTGGATTCATCTGCCTCCACAGCCATGAGCCAGGAGCCTGCTGTCCAACCAGCTAATCTTGGGTTCATCAGTCCCTGCAGCTATGAGTCAGGAGAAGCCTCCAGCTTGATGCCTGACCCATGGACTGGGGACTTTCCAGCCTCTACAACCACATGAGCCATTTCCTTGAGATAAATCTCTCTTTCACTCTCTGACTCTGTGTGTGTGTGTGTGTGTGTGTATACACGTATATATGTATATATATATATGCTTCACTGGTTTTCTTCTCTAGACAACCCAGCCTAAGACAACCTGGTATGGAAATTGTAGATAATATAAATACACATGTCCTTTTATATGCAAATATGAGGTGTTAATACCTCTTTCTAGCTGTGCTGAAACCCTGTCTTATAGCTATGCACTGCCTGAAAGTAGGGCCAACTACACTAAAATTCAATTTATAGTTTTTGTAGATTATCTCTGACCCAAGGGGTTTATAAACAAATATTTATTTAAATAAATCATTCATTTCACTAAAAACTGGTTTCCACCCCTGGGAGGTAGCATTGTTCAAACCCAAGTTTGTAGTTCTTTAAGAAGATTCTTATTTGATTAAGGTGGTTAACTGATTTCACTTGCTCTGAACAATTTTAATACTAAATACATTATGTCCATTTAATAAGAGGTGTATTTTAAAGACATTCTGGCAAAGCTCACTCGCATTTTAAAGATTACAGCCAAGAAGACCCCAGAACAATTCTACTCTGTAACACATGGGGGAGCCATGAGTCAGAATCGACTCAAGGGCAATGAGTTTGGTTTGGTTTTGGTATATTAGAGCCTTGATCACCCATTGGAGCTTGTGTTTCATTATAGTAGTGAATTCAAAATAATTTTGTACAGAGGAGTGTGGAACACACACACACCTAAGCAACGACTGAGGCTTAAGACCTTGTTGATCTTCTCCATTTTCCCGGGAGGGGTCAATATCTCCCCCACTCAACTTCTCCCTAAAGCTTATGGGATCTGTATTTAATCAGCAACCCGGGCAGCTGCTCATCCTGTAGCTATTGGATAGGACAATCTTCAATTTGTTGCCATGGGATATTTCCTGAAAGTCTAACAGAAGCAGTTTATTAGAGATGATTTCTTGAAAGATTATCAGCTATTTCATTCTTCTGGGTATTCTAAAATCTACATGCACATCAAGTCAGCTTAGCAAATAAGCTGGACACTTGCACTGCACAAAGAACCACTTTTGTATATTGCTTTGTTGGATGATGCTGTTTATCCATCCTGAGAGGTAAGAAGCTGATGAAACTGCTCTAGGTCATCATTCCTTATCCCACACTATATTCCCTTTAAAAGCACTCCAGTCAGGAAGGTACAGTTAGAACCACTGTTGTCTGATTTCTAAGTCCTTTGCTCATAGCAACCTTTCCTGTCATGTAAGAGGCTTTATAGAGTTCTTATGAGCAATACTGCTTCCCAGAGATGAAGGAAATTATTAATGAAATGAACCGTATGTTATAAAGGATATTGGTGTATAAACCGCTAATGTTCAGTTACAAACACAGTAACTACCACATTTGATTTACTTCCAAACTACGATAGCTGGAAGACCTGTTATCTATTGGGCCACAGCTAGATGGAATCTGCTGCTATTCCTGGGGTTCCCACAGGGCCCAGCTGGCCAGGGGCAGGGGACATGTGCTCCTTGCAGACAATGTAAATACTGCTGGAACTCTCCCTGGGACACTCAGCCACGTTCCTTCCTCCAGCTCCTCTGCTGTCCCATTCTCCTACCCCGTGTTTCTGCCCTTTTTGAACCCGTGGCCCAGACTTCACCTGTAGCTCCTTTAGGCTCTGGGCCTGGGCCAGGCTCTAACCTGCCTGTGTTGCCAGAGGAGAGATGAAAGAGGACTCAGAACTCTCCTTCTTGGCTGTTGGTAGATCCACAGAGGTGAGGATCAAGAAGAGAGAACCAGTAATAGCTCAGCCTCTGCCCAAGTGAGTGTATCTTCCTGGTCTGATTTCCCACACCTCGTTTCCTCTCCGTGCCTTGTAACTACGTATCAGGGACACTGTCTTCCGCTTCTTCTGGACAGGAACCCATCTTGTCTTACTCCTCTCTCTGACTCCAGGATTGGCCCAGCACCTGGAACACAATTGTTGTTAGTTGCCATTGAGTCAGCTCTGAGTCATAGCAACCTTATGTATAACAGAACAAAACACGGTCCTTCACGATTGTTGGTATGTTTGAGTCCATCGATGTGGCTATATGTCAATCCATCTTATTGAGGGTTTCCCTCATTTTTCCTCGCTCTCTGCTTTAACAAACATGATGTCCTTTTCTAGAGATTGGTCTTTCCTGGAGCATTCTGGTTGGATTTCTTCTAAGACCTGTTCATTCTTCTGGCAGTCCACAGCATAGATGCTCAATATACACTGACACTTTCCTCTTGTTCAGTCCTGAAGTCGGCCCCTCCCAGCTGCCCCTCTCAGCTGTCTCTTGGGATGTGCTGGCTCCCCCTTCCTCTCCATTTTTGCTGTCACCCTAACCCTGGAACTGATGAAGCTCCAATGTCATTTATGGAACACCCACTTCCCTCGAGGCCAAGGCCCTTGAGACTGTGAAAGGAAATGGCCCCATGTGCTTCCCTGCGCTCCCTCCAGCTCTTTACAATCTTGTGCTGCCAGAGCTGGGGTGTACTGGACACCTGGTACCCAGTTCTTTTAAAGATGTTTGTCTTAGAAACAGGAAGCTAAACCACGCCAAGGAGAAATGAAAACAAAGCTTTCAAGGGTTCACTTGGGGTTCGCTGCAGCAGGGGCTTGGTGCTGCAGAAGGAAGTTTTTAAGGGGACCCATCCGAGCTACAGGGAGTGGGGCAAGGCAGCCAGGCAGGGCAACTATCAAGGGCTTCTCTGGATCACCCCAGGCACCCAGGGCTATTGGTGTTTCAGCAATTCCTCTGAATCTCTGCAGAGACGGAGGGTGTCCAAACATCACTCCACATTTGATGAGCTGCATATCCTGGACAAATGACCTCACCTTTGTCCTGTGCTGGGAATGGGCTGGGAACTGGCAGTGCTCACTCCACTGCCTTGGGTTTCCTGACACCCTGACACCTCTTCCCATTAGCACCTTCGCTCCCTCTGGGGCCAGGTTCAGACAAGGCTGTTTGTGCAAAGTCAGTCACCAGTGCGTTTCACTGGGTGAGTGAAACTGAGCAAAACAAACCACTGGGAGGTGAAGAGGAGGCCACAGGCCTTCCCAGGGCAGGGGTCTTCCCAAGGCTGTGAGCAGCACTGGTGTGGTGCTGTGTGACAGATGCACGAAGACAAGGGCCTGGCACAGGCGTGATCACCAGCATTTCCCAATACCGAGGCAGCTATCACACTTTCCCATCTCTGGGGAAACTTATCAGCAGACAGCATAGAATTCATGTTTACCTTTTTCATTCATTCAACAGCTGTTGGGAGCCTTCTATTTGCTCAATGAAAAAAGCTAAGGTTTTGGCCTAGAGTCAAAACCAGTTCTGCCATTTACTTACTTTGAGATCTTGGGCAAACTCAGTTTTCTGGATTGCAAATGAGGATAAACACCTCTATCTTATTTGGTTCTACTGAAGATCAAAGGCTACCTGATGTCCCCTGCCTCAGAGAGACTTGGGCTCTCCCCCCTCTGGATTCTTGCAGCTCTTGGCACAGACACACACCCTAGCCAGGGGAGTCATGGCTGTACATTTGACCCTACCTGTACTTCTGAGCTCCTGGAGGACAGAAGCTGTGTTTTATTCCTCAGTCTGTCCCCAGGACCTGGAAGAGTGCCCTGCTCACTCAAGGGTGAATTGAATGAATAGGGAACTGATTTATTTCCTCTGCTGTGTCCTGAGTTGATACCTGGGCTACAAAGATGGACATGGCCTGGGTCAGCCAGATCTGTGAGGCCATGTGGAACAGCAGGGAAATTGCAGGCTGTTGTCTGCGGTCACCTCTGAGCCAGCTGAAGGGCGGAGGTGATGTGAAGGTACATACATGTCTAGAGGCCAGAAAGTAGAATTCTGTTGGTCTGGGAGAATACACCACTCAAATCATACTCTGAGGCAACCTGAAGGCACCTTCAGCATCTGGTCCTACACCCCAGACCTTGGACCCAGGGGTAGGTAAAATTCAGCTCAACCAAATAAAAGAGTTTTCAATAACTGGAGTCGAATGAGCTACTCAGGAAGTGGTGAGTTTCCCAACCTTGAGGGTTTTCATGTAAAATCTAGTTGGCCATATTTTAGGAATGTCTTGTAGTTGAGTCATGAAACATTGAAGACTGGATTCCATTTCAAAGTGTGGTGCATGAGCTGATTTTAGAAAGTATGCAGATCTACATTTTAAAAAATAATTTTGTGTTTTCTTTTGTTTAAGTTTTATGTATTTTGTGGTTATTCTGAATTTATCGCAGGAGATTCTTGTGTTTAATTTATTGAGTAACTTAAAGTTTTATTTTAAAATAAATATACCAAATTAATACCATTTAACACACTCAGAATAAATGAAATACTTAGGTATAAATCTAATAAAACTTGTACAGGACTAGTATGCTAAAACTACAAAACACTGATGAAAAAAATCAAAGAAGATCTAAATTAATGGAGAACATATCATGTGCATGTATTGGAAGACTCATAGTAAAGATGCAAATTCTAGCCAAGTTGATATACAGTTTAACAAAATTCCTATCAAAATCCCAGCAACATTTTTTGTAGATATAGACAAGATTAATCTAAAATTTATATGGAGAGGCAAAGGAAGTAGAATACAAAAAACAATTTTGAAAAGGAAGAATAAAGTGGGAGAAATCAGTCTCCATGATTTCAAGACTCCTTTTATGGCACAGTGATCAAGACTATGGTATTGGAAGGATAGACACATAAATCAGTGGAAATAAGAAATATAACCACACAAATATTCCCATCTGATTTTTTACAAAATTGGTCAAAAGCAGTCTAATGGACAGAAGATAACATTTTCAACAAATGGTGCTAGAGCAATTGGGCATCTATAGGCGTGCGCACACACACACACAAAAAAAAACCCTCAACCTAAATCTCCCACCTTATACAAAAATTGACTCAAAATAGATCATGGACATAAGTGTAAAACATGAAACTATAAAAGTCAAAAAAAAAAAAAAAAAAAAAAAAAAAAAAAAAACAGAAGAAAATCTCTAGGATCTCGGGCTGGGCAAAAAGTTCTCAGACTTGACACCAAAACTATGATCCCTAGAAGGAAAAATTGATAAATTGAAATTCATCAAATATAAAACTTCTGTCCTGCAAAAGACCCTGTTAAGAGGATGAAAAGACAAACTAGACTCTTTGCAAATTACTACTTCATAAACCACATTTCTGACAAAAGACTAGCATATAGAATATATAAAGAGCTCTAAAACTTAAAAGTAAAAAACAAACTATCCAATTATGAAATGAACAAAAGGCATGAAGAGACACTTCATCAAAGAAGATATACAGAGAGGAAATCAGCATATAAAAAGATCAACATCCTTAGCCATTAGGGAAATGCAAGTTAAAACCTCAATGACATATCATTACATACCTATCAGAATAACTAAAATTTAAAAAAAATAGTGATAATACCAAATGTTGATGAGTATATGGAAAAATGAATTATTCATTAATTGCTGGTAGGACTGTAAAATGGTACAACCACTCTGGAAAACAGTCTGACAGTTTCTTACAAAATAAACATGCAATTAACCTGCAGCCCAGCAATTATACTCCTGAGGATTTATCCTAGAGAAATGAAAAATTATCTTCACACAAAAACATTCCCTCCCTCCCTTACTTCCTTACTTTCATCCTTCCTTCTGTTCCTCCCTTCCTCCTTCCTTCTTTCCTTCCTTTCCTTTAGCAAATGTGGATTGAGTGCCTACTATGTGTCAACTCCTCTGGTAGACACATGAGATACAAAGCCAAATGAGTATATTCCATACTTTTGTGGTAGTCTAGTGGGGATAATACAAAAAACACCACCACCACCACTACACACAGACATGTATATATATATAAACCAAACCAGTTGCCGGTGAATTGATTCTGACTTAGCGATCCTATAGGACAGTAGAACTGCTCCATAAGGTTTCCAAGGAGAGGCTGGTGGACACAAACTCCCAACCTTTTAGTCGGCATCTAAGCTCTTAACCACTACGCCACAATTATTACATGGGATGGTAATGTCCATTGCTATAGAAACCCAAAGGAGAGGTTCCTAATCCATCCTAGTGGGTTAGAAAAGATTCCTTGGAGAAAGGGAGGTTTAAAGTGAGTTTTAAAGGCTGTATAGAAGCTAGTTAGAAGGAGGAGGAGGAGGAAGAACAGGAAGAGGAGAAGCATGAGGCAGGGGACTGGGCTCCGGGTCTCCTGGACTTAATCACTTGGAAGTAGAGTTCCAAAAGCAGCAAGAAGGAAGCCCTAATGGGCAAGCAAATCTCTGCTCATGTCACATTGGCTACTGTCCCATTGGCCAAAGCAAGTCACAAGGCCAGCCCAGATTCAAGGGGGTAGAGAAAAACTCCAAGGAGCTATAAATTCTATGGTCGTTTTGTAGTCTGCATACAGAAAGTGGGCTTAATAAAAATAGCTGCAACTATACAACTTGTTCGACCACATCCATCATGGGTTTCTGGGCTCCTCTGCACCTTGCTCGCCACTGGCATCTCTTCTTGCCACTCAGTAGTTATTATTTTTAACTTGACCCCATGGTCCAGCCTCTCTCTCAGCTTCTTACGCTCCTTTATTCATTAGATTCCTTCTCCCTTTACACGGATCCTCACCCTCCCCAGTACACCGACACAGGCTGCAGACACTTACTTCACATGAGGAGCTCCTCCAGGCGGCTTCTCCTGCTCCTCTCACCGCCTGTTAGAACCCTGACAGAGGTCGGATGGCAGGGGCACTGGCAATAAAGGTGCAAACAGAAATGTCACCTTTACAAATGTCATCTTTACAAAGATTGTGCACCATTTTAAAAACTCTCTCCATCTCCTCCTACCTCTCCACCCACAGGAGAAGCTTGTCCTTGGTCCTCAGCCAGTCTTTTGATAGCTGTAGAAGTAGGTGCTATCAAAGCCTGAAGGACATGGCCCACCCTCCACCTATCTCTTTTCTGTCCTACCCCTCACTCTCATGCCCCCAAAGGATAGTCAGCTACCACTCTGCCTGTAGTCCCCTCAGGTGCCCTAGACCTGGGAATGCCTTTGAACATGTTCCTAGGCTTGACCTGCAGTAACTGCTTTCAATGGGTCCGTGATTATCACAGCCCATGTTAAAGAACACGCTCCACACCCCATCTGGCTGGGCCCATGTTCTGCCTGGTCTCTGCCAGCAAAGAGCATTCAATCATCGATAGCCTAGTCCAATCTACGGTGAGGACCCGGATACTGAGAGTCAGCCTAAGAAAGTCCTACAACATGTGAAAATGAGCATTGGCCGTCCCATTTCTCTGTGCTCTTGAAGGTGTCTAAGTGTCCCTGCCCTCATTTCTGCCAGGGGAAGGGCAGTCATCAGTCATCTTAGTCATCAGTCTTCCTAGGCCCCTGCATCTCAGGAAGCTCTGCAGGCCATGCCAATTCCACAGTAAAGAGGTGGGGTTGGAATTCCTCCTCCCCAACACATCCTAATGTGGTTGTGGTCCTGGCTTCAAACAAAGCCAGCTCACCATCGACACTCTCCTGATTGCTGACATATGAGGGTGCAAGAAGCTGCTCACTCAATGACTTGTTTGGAGAGATGAGGAGCAGGCTGCACCAAAGTCATGTTACCAGCAGCTTAAGGAACCATGAAGTGGAGGATCCAGGCTGCTTCCTTACTCTGTCAGCAGTCTCCCCAGCAGATACCAGAATGTGATCTTTAGACAAACGAGGCCTCTTATAGCTCAGAGCTCTGCCAAGAACATTCTGCCAGCCAGCTGAGGTTAGGAGCACTCGGCAGATGCCACCAGGTTGTTCTGGGGGCCTGAAGCTTGGTGCAGGCTGGCCAGCAGCAGGGTACACCTTACATCTCAATGCATCTTGATTTCCTGCAGTGTCCATCCTCCCCCCTGCAAGCCTCCCACATGAAGGTGCACTCCCTGAGCCTGCAGCGAGCACCTGGCAATTGCAAAAATGTTTTAATATAAGAGCATGTGCTGAAGAGGGAGGCTGATTAAAAGCAGATGAAAGCAGGAGCTGGTGATGTCTCCTCTGGGGGTGTTCCTCTTTGAACAGAAGGGCCCGCCAGGCTGAGGAGGTCTCTGTCTCTAGCCCCAGTAGTCCATGCTCCAGATTGGCTGAGTGCGTGGGAAATGTTCCATGGTGGATGAACATGCCGAGTGAGGACCGAGAGTTCTGATGCTGAAACTGGCCGCACAAACACCTGGCTCCCCTGACTCCAGATTTCCTGTCAGTGGGCGTGGATGACCCAGCTCCTCCCTAGAGCCATCACAGGCACAGATGGGTTCACTGCCCACATGGGAGACTCCTACTGCCATGGAAGCTGGGATAGAATGAAGACATCTAACTGTAACCTGACCCAAGGGAGCCTCTGCTGCTCCCCTTGCCACCTCCTTCTCTACCTGTAAGCTCTTACTCATTTGTCAAGGCACTGCCACCACCTTTGTGAAGCCCTTCTTCCTGTCTCTGCAGGTGCTGTCACACTGTAAGCATCTCAGGGCATCCTCACTGGTGACTAACAGGCTTCCCTGCCAGCCTATGTGCCCTTGTGGGCAGGGCCCATGAGGATTCCTTTCTGTGTCCCCACTACTTAAATCAGTTCTGCATCGAGTCGATTCTGGTTCATGGGGACCCCATGTGTTACAGAGTAGAACTGCTCCAGAGGGTTTTCTTGGCTGTAATCTTTACGGAAGCTAACCATTAAGCCTTTCTTCTGTGATGCCACTGGGTGGGCTCAAACTACCAACTGTGAATTTAGTAGATGAGTGCAAACTGTTTGCACCACCCAGGGACCTCTCCAGCACACAATAGGTACTAAATAAACATGTATTTGATCTGCAAATAAATATTTTTGCCTTAGTTTTCTTGGCCTCAAAATAGTGATGACAATTCATGAACTTCGTGTACAGAGTGAAACCTCATGTCTTCTTATATTTAGATTAAAAACTAACATGTGTTCACTGTCCCCCACCCCCAGTAGTGTCCAAAGATCGGATCCTTAACCCTAAAACCGTGGGAGAGTGGCCCAGCCCCCATGTCAGCCTGACGACCTTCACCTCCATCTGCCATGGCACCACTCTCTTGTGAGTGTCGCTCTTGCTATTTGAGCACCATTTGGTCTGTCCTTGACAGATGCAGACATTCTGAGTCCAGTGAGCTAGGTGCAGAGCAGCACTGGGTCAGAGGCAGGGCAGGGGGCCTCTCTAATGCTCAGAGTTAGGCTTATTGGTGAAGGAACCATGCACAATGGGCCTGGACACCCCATGTTACATGACTTAGGTAGATAGTTGACTACACACACATGCACACAGACATACACCCTTACACACTCACAGTGTTCCCCAAGACATGCCACAGAGATTAGGGCATGCTCTGTGACCACTAGAGCCTGGTGTTGGGCCAAGGTGACCTGCCCCTCCGTCTCAGCCCTTACAGAACACTTACCTCCCAGCTCTACCCAGTAGGATCCACCTTGGTCCAGTCTCTAACAAGAAACATCAAAAGGGCAGGCTTGGGAGCTTGACTCTATCCTGGAAGTCTGTATGGGAAGAATGACCTTCTCGATGCAAACAGAAAACATCCCCTATGTAAGTAGGTGCTCACCTCCCTCACATCTCGTTTCCAAAAGAGGCCTCACAAATAGTTCTTCCTAGAGCAAAGAATATCTTCTCCAAGGTAAGTTGATGTCTTTGCTGATAACCAGAAGTTAATCTCACTAAAATAACTAGAAGTTCTGCCTCAGTGGGTACCCCTCCATGCACTCATAACATGTAATAACAGAGACTCATGAGAATCATAAGATCTGTGCACAAGTGACAGTGTTTGTGAACTTGAAATCACTTACAGAGATTACTTTATTCTTATTAAACCATTATCTAAAAGAAGAGGAATAACAAGTGTGTGACCCTCCATTTGCCATACTATTTCTGTTCAGTTTAATGAATTAGTTTTCTGTGGTTGCCATGACAAAGCACCACAAGCTTTGTGACTTAAAATAAGAGAAATTTATTCTTTTAGATTTCTGGAGGCTAGAAGTCCAAATTCAGGGTGTCAGCAGAACCATGCTCCCTCTGAAGGCTCTAGGGAAGAATCCTCCCTTGCCTCTTCCAACTTCTCATAACCCCAGGAGTTCCTTGGCTTATAACTACATCACTCAAATTTCTGCCTCCATCTTCACATAGCCTTCTTCCTTCCGTGTATCTCTCTGTATTTCTACAAGGTCTTCTTATGAGGACACCAGTTATTGGGATTAGGGCCCACCCTAATCCAGTATGACCTCCTCTTAACTAATTACTTCTGCAAAGACCCTATTTCCAAGTAAGGTCACATTTTGAGGTTCTAGGTGAACATTATAGCCCAAACAAGGAACTCAAGCTTACCAACAATCATGAAGATGGTGCACGACCACACAACATTTCCTTCTGTTACACTTAAGTTTGAGTTGGAGTTGGAGTTGACTCGATGGCAACTACCAACAATAACAACAAGTGGGCATGAATTTTTGGAGGACATGATTCAATCCAGTACATACAGAGTTTTAGTTGGGGTACACAATCTAACCTACTTGCCCAAAGAAGATAAAGCCTGAGATGCCAAGTGAAAAAGGAGGAGGATAAAGGAAGAGCAGGTGCAAGGGTATTTATGGTGAGATAGTATTTTCAGATGTTTAGAGATGTTTTCCTTCGACCTTTAGGGCCTCAGAGTTAAAATGCAGAAAAGGAAAGGAGTCAAACTCAATCATTGACTTTTGACTTTCAAATTAGACTTCTGAAACTCATGGAAGTGGTAATAGGGATTTAAAAAAAGGAATTTAAGATATATAATTAAAATATTGAGAAGACAGAGCCCACTTTTACAAACAAAATAGATATCTCAAACGGCCAGACCTGTGTGTCCAGGGGCTAAAGCTGTAGGCTACAGGCTCCAGACTCAGAAATGGAGATACCACAAAACCAATTGTCATGGAGAGCAAGGACCAAGCTCACCCCACTGTTGGGTAGTGGACATTGAGCTCCTGAGCAAATGGACACGGGATAAAAGCCTGAGATCACTGCCTGTGTTTATAGAAAGCATAAACTTTTCCCTGGGGTGGCAGGAGGGAATGAAAGTAGCTATGCATCTGAGAGCTGAGCCAAGTCTTTTCCTGACTTAGGCACTCGACCTGTAACATACCTATGGACCAGCAACATAAGAGTTGTGGTGATGTAGGAAAACCAGGGGCTGCATGGAGCAACAGCAAAACTGCCAGACAGAAGAGTAAATGCAGAGAGAGGAAAAGGCAACTAAAATGGGCAATAATATCAAACAGTGTATACACTAGGAAATTTATGCCACATGAGAACAACTACTATAATGTTCAGCCAACAAACAAGCCAATGGGAGGATTCACTCCAGAAGAAATGAAGATTGCATAGAACAACTCATTCAGCAAAGGTATTGGGCAATACTCTGTGCCAAGCACTGTTTCAGGTGCTTGTGATGCATCAACAAACAGACAAAAACTCCAGTCCTGAAACTGGGGGAGTGAGAGAGACAATAAACAAAAAATAAATAGTTTATGTAGCATGTGAGAAGTTGGTAAGTGCTACAAGAAAAGAAAAGAATGAATCAATGTAAGGTGGATCAGAAATATAGGGATGAAGGACAGTGGATTAAAAATTAAATAGGACTTTAAATGAAGACCTTAAAGATTGTTCAAAGCAATAATGAAAGAAATTGCATCAATGAAAATGAACAGTTACAAAATTCAAAATAGGTGACTAGAAATACAAAAGAAACTAAAAATAATATTTTAAGTAATAATTGTAAAAGAAATTAGAAATTTATAAACTGAAAAATACAATCCTTTAAAAAAAAAACTTAAAACTCAATAAATGGGGTAAATAATAAAGTAGAAACGGTGCAAAGAAAATTAGTAAAATGGAAGATTGTATTGTGAAATTTTTCCAGAATGCCACACAGAGATATAAAGCACTGTAAAAGATTAGCAAGAATTTAATGCTTGGACAAAGCCAAACGTTGATGGGGATATAACGCTATAGGAGCCTCGTACATACAGATAGGGGAAGTGTAAGATATTACAGCATTCTGAAAGGCACTCTTGCACAATTTAAATTAATGATTCTAGAGATAGGTAGATGAGATAGATAGATGCTAGATAGATATGCATATAGAGGTAGAGATGGAGATAGTGATATCTCAAAGAAATTCTCAAGCAGGCCAACAAGGGGACAAATATAAATGGGTTTTATCTGTGGTGTCAGTAAGTTAGAGGCAATTTGGCTGCTATCACTGAGGAAGTGAATTGATAACATGTGGTCAAGCAGACCAAGCGCTATTATACAGCAATTAGAATTTGATGTACATGCAACAACACGGATGGTTCTTACAAAACTCAGTGCTTAGTGAAAAAGTAAGGAACAACAATTTAAATCAGCACAAATTAAATCAAGACAATATTGTTTTCATAAATAAAAAGCTGGTGCAGAGAAAACAGTACATATCTTTAAGATCACATACAAACAAAAAGATACACATTAAACAGACTGGAGTGGCTTCTCTTGCGGGAGTGGGGGAGGAAAAGAAACCATGGTATACAAGAAAACAAACACGTAAATAGACAAGAGAGGAACTTGGCATGGACCAAGGTGCCATGAAGTAAGGAGTATCATTAACTCCACTCTATGTGAAGCTCATATAAAGAAGAAAATAGTAATAAAGAGCATGGATGTTTGAAAGAGAAATTAAGGGATATCGAGGGGAAATTGAGAATTCCAAGCACTTCTCTAATGCAAATTTTAGAAGTAAATAGTAGAGGGAAAGGAGGAGAGGTAATATTTGGAGTGGTAATAGGTGAGATTTTTCAAGAATTAACAAAGGACAGATCTTCATATTGAAAGCACATACTAAAATAAATGGTAATAAATCTATACCTACAAAAACCTTGACACAATGTGAAAAATGTAGCTAATGTCACTGATCATTAAGACTAGGAACTGTGGAAGGAATGGGAGTGGTTTTTGTTGTGTACATTTTCACCAAAAATAACAATTATTTAAAAAATCTATGCCTGAATATATATTGTAACAAAAATATAAAACATCAAAGATAAAGATAAAATCTTAAAATCTACCTGAGATTATCTATAAAGGAATCATACCCAGACTGACAGCAGACTTCTAATCAACCACAGTAAGGGCTGGAAGATAATGAAGAAATATCTTCAAAGGAACTGTCAACCTAGAATTCAGTACTCAGCTAATTATCATTCCAGAGTATTTGAAATAAAGACATTTTCAGCCATGCAAGACTAAAATAGTTCTCTCTTACATACCCTCCCTGAAAGAAGTACTAAAAGATGAGTTTCAGCAAGAGGGAAAATAAATCCAGAGAAGAGTGGATACAAGAAGAAACAGTAGTCCAAGAAATTGGTGAACTGGAGGCAGAGTCAAAACAGCAGATTAATCAGACATACCTTACCATCCCCTTACAGCAAAGGCCCAAAAAACTAAGTGAAACAAATGCAGACAACTGTCCTGAAACCCTGAACATCAAAAAGGAAGGATAAAGAATTGAACACCAACGAGAAGGAAAAATTGAATGAATGCAGCAAGCGAGGAGCAACACGAAACAGACGGGCTCTACCAACCACCCCAGCTCAATGTGGCCATCTTAAGACGAAGCTGGAAACAACTCAGGGGAAAGGATACACAGAGGTAACCCCACAGCAGTTTCATAAGAGACAGAGAAACTGTATAGACACACTCAGAGAGAAACAAGAGCAGGGAGAGAGCCTGAGATCCAGAACAAGATACTCACAAGCAGCAGTCCCTGACCTTGGGGGTGTGTGGCGTGCATGAGGTGGTGGAGACGCAGAGTGGTAGTGCGAGGTCTCCCACTGGAATGAACCCTGAACGGCTCCCTCCCTCTTCACACTTGGTTGGGAGCAGGTCCCAACTGCTGGCTGCAGCAGATGTGAAGGCGTGGGCACCCACATCTGATAACCAGAGGAGTGCACTCCCCCTACTCCCACCCTCCTGAATGGAAGCAGTGGGGCACCCTATACCCAGGACACTTCATCTCACCAGGGAACATAACACGAGCACCCCCAACCCAGCCCCATCTACCACCTCCTTGCCCACCTGATGAATAGCGGTAGGTGCCCTCCTGTGGGGGCACACGCCTACTACTTACACCCCCCGCCCAGGGCTTGTGAAGCAGCGCAAACCACACATGCCCTTGCATGCACCCACCCTATGCCAGTACCCAGCCTGGCTAGGCAATGAGTGGTGGAAGTGCAACTGCACATATGCCTGACTGCTGCTCCCTCCCCTCTTCCCCCATCTGGCAAGAGGTCCTGGTGGCACAACCATGTCAGCCTGCCACTCCCCCTCCTCCCACTAGGTAAGAGGTGCTGGTGTCATGACCATGCGCGTGCCTGCCTGAAACTCTCTACCCTTCCACCCACCCAGCGTGCAGTGCAGGAAGGGCAACCCGGCACATGCCCACCCACTGTTCCCTCCCTGCTCCCTCTGCCCAGTGAGAGGCATGGGTATTGTGAACATGAACTTGCCTGCCTACCACTCCCTCCCCCTCCCCCTGCCTGTCATGAGGTGGAGCCAACACAACTGCACACACACCTGGCTGCTATCCCCCCCCACCTCCCTCACCTGGCGAGTGGTAATGCTCACACAACACTCCTGCCATACCTGCAGCACCACTCACTCAGCATGGACCACTCCCCACTCCTTCCCCACCAGACTGGTGATACAGGGCAGCCAACCCGTTCCCAAATCATCCTCAGCCACCCAGCAACACCAGTGAACAGAGATCTGTGCTCACACCTCCAGCTGCTGTCACATCCACAATGAGACAGGTGACAAGCGTTCAAGTGTGGCCAGACTATCAACCAGAGTAGCACACCAGCACCACCTGCCGGATACATCAAACAAAACAAAACAAAACAAAAAACCAGAACACAACAAACAAATATACAAATAATAAGTAAATATAATAACACGTTAACAGCTTAGAGACAACAGAAAATATCAAATCACCTAAAGAAGCAGGACAAGATGGCTCAATCAAAGGACTGAAATAAAGAACCAGAAAGCCTCACTGAGGAAGAAAAGACAAACTATAGCATAAGGAATTCAAAAAACCTATATAAATAGCGGAAACCCCGGTGGCATAGTGGTTAAGTGCTATGGCTGCTAACCAAAAAGTTGGCAGTTTGAATCCACCAGGTGCTCCTTGGAAATTCTACAGGGCAGTTCTACTCTGTCTTATAGGGTCTCTATGAGTCAGAATCAACTCGATGGCAATGAGTTTCAGGTTTTATCTAAAGAGCCCTCAAAGAAATCAAGAAAGAGATCAAGGAAAACAGAGAAAAATCAAAGACTACATAGAGAAAATTAAGGAAAGAATGGGAACAGAATACCAGAAGAAGTTAGGAAAATAATACAAGAACAAAATGACAAAATAGAGAATTAGAAACCATACGAAAACAGCAATCAGAAATCTAGAAGATTAATAATAAAATCTCAGAAACAGACAACTCAATGGAAGGACACAGGGGTAAAATTAAAGCCATGGAAGACCAAATCAGAGAAAGAGGGGACAAATCTCTCAATATTAACTTGCTCGCGATACAGTCAGAGAAAAGAATGAAGAAAAATGAAGAAAGCCTAAGAATTATGTGGGACACTATCAAGAGGAATAATCTATGCATGATCAGAATCACAGAACAGGAGGAGACAATAAAAAGCACAGAGAGGATACTTGAAGATTTGCTGGCAGGAAACTTCCCTAATATCACAAAAGATGAGAAGATATTCATCCAAGAAGCACAATGAACTCCATACAGTATAGATCCCAAAAGAAAATAACCAAGACATATTATAATCAAACTCTCCAAAACCAAAGACAAAGGCTCCTGAGAGTAGCTAGGAAAAAAAGAAAGATCACCTACAAAGGGAAACCAGTAAAATTAGGTCTGAATTCTTGGCAGAAACCATGCAGGCAAGAAGGCAATGGAATGAAATATATAAAATTCTGAAAGAAAATTCCCAACCAAGAATTATATATCCAGCAAAAATTATGGTGAAATTAAGACATTTCCAGATAAACAGAAATTAAGGAAATTTTTAAAAACCAGCCCAACCTTACAAGAAATATTAAAGGGAGTCCTATGGACAGAGAACCAACCACATACGAAAACAACATGAGATTAAGACACATGACTGCATCAGCTCAAAAAAAAAAAGTGCTAAAAGACTGAAAACTGGGAGCCATAGACAGCAATTTGTAAATGATGACAACTTCAAAACAAAAAAGGGGAAATAAATGATGTACTTATAGAACTTCCATATGGAGAGGAAGTCAAGGTGATATCAAGAAATTAAAAAGAAAAGACTACTTTAAACTTAAGTTGACAAAGTTGAATTTTAGGGTAACCACAAAGAAAATTAGCAAACCTATTCACCAAAATAAAGAAGAAAATCATAAAGACTCAGTAAACACAGTCGACAACAATGAAGGAAATGAAAAGAAAACCCACAAATAAAAAGAACTCAGCAAAAAAAAATTAAGTAGAACAAAGAAATCAACAACATCAAAAAAAAAGTAAAATAAAATCTCAGCAGTGAACTCCTATCTATTGATAATCACACTGAATGTAAATGGATTAAATGCACCAGTAAAGAGAGAGAGTGGCAGAATGGATTAAAAAAAACACAGCCAATCAATATGCTGTCTATAAGAGACACACCTTAGACACAAAGACATAAACAAAAAATCAAAGGATTGAAAAAACATATCAAGCAAACAATAACTGAGAAAGAGCAGGAGTAGCAATAATAATCGCTGACAAAATAGACTTTAAGGCCCACACCCATGGGGAGTATGAGAATTCCCACACTTCTTTCTCCTGACAAGCTAGGTGACTTGGACCCTAACTTGTAGCTGTTAATCTTAAGAATTACTAATATCAACCAAGGGCCTAAAGCATGTTATAAACATTTGCTCATTTTAATCTTGATAGCCAAGCTCTGAGGTATACATTACTGTCCTCATTTTACAGTTGCAGAAAATGAGCCTCAGTGAGGTTATTTTTGCCAAAGATCTCACTGGTAAGTTAACGAGTGGTGGAGCTGGAACTTGGACTCAGGTTAGGAAGTCTTCAAAATGTTTCCCTCCCCCTCCCCAATTCACCTTGCTGCCACCCAAAAACTCAATTTGCAGAGCCAAATTCTCTATTTGGTACTTTCTCTCATTTAACATTCACGTGAAAAGTTTCCTTGTATGTTTCCTGTCTCTGATTAAAAAGTTTATTCCACTAGGAAATTCCAATTTTTAACTATGAAAATAGTAACTTTTTCTCTAACATCCATCTCCATATCACTCTTCTATGATGCCTTTACTGAAAACCCCTTCCACCCAACAAAATCTGGAAGTATTTTTTGCAATACAGATTAGTAGAATAAACATGAGCTTTGGAGTGAAAAAAAGAAAAAAAAAGACTTCAAGGCAAAATCCACCATAAAAGACAAGGAAGAACATTATATAATGATTAAAGGGTCAATCCACCAAGAGGACATAACCATAATAAATATATACATACCCAATTACAGGTCTCCAAAATACATAAAACAAACTCTAACAACATTGAAAAGAGAAACAGACAATTCCACAATAATAATAGGAGACTAACACACCAGTTTTGGTGAAGGACAGAACAACTAGAAAGAAACTCAACAACGATACAGAAGATCTAAATACAATAAGCCAGCTCAACCTCATAGACATATACAGAACACTCCACCCAACAGCAACACAGTATACATTCTTCTCCAACTCACATGGATCATTCTCCAGAATAAACCATATACTGACCACAAAACAAGGCTCAATAAATTAAAAAATACTGAAATAATACAAAGCATTTTCTCTGACCACAAAGCTATAAAACTAGAAATCAGTAACAGGAAGATCAAGGATAAAAAAATCTAATACACAAAAACTGAATAACACTTTGCTTAACAACCACTGGATAACTGAAGAAGTCAAAGATGAAATAAAAAATTTCTAAAATTAAACAAGAAGGAAAACACAACATATGAAAACCTTTGGGACACAGCAAAAGCAGTACTCAGAGGGCAACCTATAGCTATAAACAAACACATCAAACAAGAAGAAAGGGCAAAAATATAAGCATTAGCCCTACATCTCAAACAAACAGAAAGAGAACAGCAAAAGAAGACCACAGTCACCAGAAGGGAAATAACAAACATTAAAGCAGAAATAAATGAAACAGAAGAGAATGAGGAAAAAAAAAAAAAAGAAGAAGAATCAACAAGACTAGAAGCTGGTTCTTCGAAAGGATCAATAAAATCAATGAACAATTAGCCAAATTAACAAAAGAAAAACAGGACAGGATGCAAATAACCCAAATAAGAAATGGGATGGGTGACATTACAACAGAACCAACTGAAATAAAAAGGATAATAACAGAATACTATGGAAACTTGTACTCCAACAAATTTGAAAGCCTAGAGGAAATGGACAAATTTCTGGAAACACATTACCTACCTCAGCCAATACAAACTGAAGCTGAAAGTCTGAACAGACCCATAACAAAAGAAGAAATTGATGAGGTAATAAAAAACTTCCACCTAAAAAAATCACTGGCCCAGACAGATTCACCGGAGAATTCTACCAAACATTCAGAGACGAGATCACACCAATAATACTCAAACTACTTTAGAGCATAGAAAAGGAAAGAATTCTCCTGAATTCATTCTATGAAGTCAGCATAACCCTGATACCAAAGCCAGGCAAAGACAACGCCAAAAAAGAAAATTACAGACAAATATTCTTCATGAATATAGATCCAAAAATTCTCAAAATTTTAACCAATAGAATTCAACAACATATCAAAAACATAATACATCATGACCAAGTGGGATTCATACCAAGTATGCAACGATGGTTCAACATTAGAAAATCAATCAATGTAACCCACCACATAAATGAAACAAAAGAATCACATGATCAACTCAATTGATGCAGAAAATGCATTTGATAAAGCTCAACACCCATTCCTAATTAAAAAAAAAAAACTCTTAGCAAAATTAGAAAGGAAATTCCTCAATATAATAAAGGGCATTTCACAAAACCAACAACCAACATTATTTTCAATAGAAAGAGACTAAAAACATTCCCCTTGAAAATGGGAACTAGACAAGGATGCCCTTTATTAGCACTCCTATTCAACATTGTACTGAAAGTCCTAGTTAGAGCAACTAGGCGAGAAAAGGAAATAAAGGGGATTCAAATTGGCAAGGAAAAAGTAAAACTATCCCTATTCACAGACGACATGATCCTTTACACAAAAAATCCCAAAGACTTCACAGGAAAGCTACTGGAACTAATAGAAGGATTCGGCAAAGTCGTTGGATACAAAATCAGCATACAAAAATCAGTCAGATTCCTCTACACCAACAAAGATAATGTCGAAAAGGAAATCAGGAAAACAACACCATGCAGCTAACAAACACATGAAGAAATTCTAGCAGTCATTAGCTGTTAGATAGATGCAAATTAAAACTACAGTGAGATACCACCTCACCCTGACATCAATGGCACTAATAAAAAAAACAGAAAACAACAAATACTGGTGAGGTTGTGAGGACACTGGAACTCTTATGCACTGCTGGTAGGAATGTAAAATGATACAACCACTGTGGAAAACATTATGGCCCTATCTTAAAAAGCTACAAATAGAAATACCATATGATCCAGCAATCCCACTACTAGGTATATACCCTAGAGAAATAAGAGTCATGATATAAATAGGCATAGGCACACCCATATTCACTGCAGCATTATTCACAATAGCAAAAAGATGGAAACAACCTAAGTACCCATCAACAGATGAATGGATAAACAAACTGTGGTACATACACACAATGGAATACTACGTAACAATAAAGAATAATGATGAAACCAGGAAACAGCTCCCAACATTGATGAATTTGGAGGACGTTATGCTGAGTGAAATAAGCCAATCACAAAAGGAAAAATATTGTATAAGATCACTATTATTAAAAAAAAGAAAAGGTTTACTCACAGGGAAAAAAAATTCTTTGATGGTTACCAGGGAAGAGAGGGGAGGGAGGGTAAATTACTAAGTAAATAGAAGACATGTGGTAATACCGGTGAAGGGAAAGGAAATATACTATATGGGGGATGTCAGCACAGCATGACAAAGGCAAAGGAAGACACTGAAAGGAACATAAGAACAAAGGGCAACTAAGGCAATTACTGTAACATAGACAAGCCTGCAATGACAGTATTAACAAACCATAACTTACAAAGGGATAAATAGGTAGGTAAGTGTCTTAGTCATCTAGTGCTGCTCCAACAGAAATACCACAAGTGGATGGCCCCACAAGGAGAAATTTATTCTCTCACAGTCCAGTAAGCTACAAGTCCAAATTCAGGGTGTCAACTCCAGGGGAACGCTTTCTCCATCAGCTCTGGAGGAAGGTCCATGTCATCAATCTTCCTTTGGTTTGGAAGCTAGCTTCTCTGCGCAGGAAACTCAGGTCCAAAGGATGCGCTCTGCTCCCAGCACTGCTTTCTTGATGGTATGAGGTTCCCATGTATCTCTGCTTGCTTCTCTCTTTTATATCTCAAAAGAGATTGCATTAAGACACTAATCTTGTCAACCTCATCAGTATAAACTCATCACAGTGATAGAATTTACAACACATGAGGAGATCACACATAATCTCATCATAGTGGTAGAGTTTGCAACACATACGGAAATCACATCAGATAACACAATCATACAATACTGGGAATCATGACCTAGTCAAGGTGCTACACACGTTTTTGGGGGGACACAATTCAATCCATGACAGTAAGTATACTAAAGAGTTGTGAGAGTGTATGTGGGAGTGCATTCATCTGCAGATATAGGTTAGGTTGTGGTTATCTCTACATAAATATTTTTAGATGTTGCATGCATACTAACATAAACAATAGAACACACAAGGGGCACAATTGTGGAAAGTGCTTACGCACAACCAAACAACTCCTGTGACAAAGATACTAGACTTGAAGGCTAAGGACCATAGACTCGGGGAACACCTACATCAATTGGCATAACATAGTGCATAAAAACAATATTCTACATCCTGCTTTGGTAAGTAGTGTCTGGAGTCTTAAAAGACTGCAAGAGGCCATCTAAGATACAACTAGTGATCGCTCCCCTTTCAAAGTAAAGGAGAGTGAAGAAAACCAAAGACTCAAGGGAGCAATTAGTCCAAAGAACTAATGGACCATATGCACCACAGCCTACAGGACCCGGAGACCAGAAGAACTAGATGGTACCCAGCTACCACTACCAACCATTCTAACCAGGATAACAGTAGAGGGTCCCAGACAGAGTGGGAGAAAAATACAGAACAAGAAATTAAATTAACAAAAATGACCAGACTTATCACCCTGATAGAGACTGGAGGAACCCCCAAGACTATGGCCCTAAGACACCCCTCTGACTTGTAACTGCAGCCATTTCTGGAAACCACCTTCCAGGCAAGAAATAGACAGGCCTATAAAATAAACAGTAAAACCCAAAAAGAACGTGTTCCATAGAACAAACAATTGTAAGAGACCAAAAGGGCAACTTTTGCCCAAAAGTAAAGATGAGAAAGCAGGAAACAGTAGGAAAACCAGAAGAAAGGAAACAGGGAACCCACAGTGGAAATGGGGAGAGTGCCGACACAGTGTGGGGACTGTAACCAATGTCATAAAAGACTTCGTGTACAATTTGTTGAATGGGAAACTAATTGCTCTGTAAACTTTCACCTAAAACACAATATTTTTTTTATTGTGCTTTAAGTTAAAGTTTACAACTCAAGTTATTTTCTCATACAAAAATTTATACACACATTGTTATGTGACCCTAGTTTCTCTCTCTATACTGTGACAGCACACTCCTCCTTTCCACCCCGGATTTCCCGTGTCCATTCAACCAGCTCCTGACCCTTTCTGCCTTCTCGTCTCACCTACAAACAGGTGCTACCCATTTGGACTTATGTATCCACTCGAGCTAAGAAGCACACTCTTCAGGAGTATCATTTTTATTTCTTATAGTCCAGTCTAATCTTTGTCTGAAGAGTTGGCTTCAGGAATGGTTGTAGTTTTGGGCTGACAGAGCATCTGGGGGTCATGATTTCCAGGGTCCCTCGAGTCTCAGTCAGACAATTAAGTCTGGTCTTTTTACATGAATTTGAGTTCTGCACCCCACTTTTCTCCTGCTCTGTCAGGGACTCTATGTTATGTTCCCTGTCAGGGCAGTCATTGGTGGTAGCTGGGCACCATCTAGTTCTTCTGGTCTCAGACTGATGAAGTCTCTGGTTTATGTGGCCGTTTTGTCTCTTGGGCTAGTATTTTCCTTGTATCTGGTGTTCTTCATTCTCCTTTGCTCCAGATGGGTTGGGACCAATCGATGCATCTTGGACGGCCGCTTGCTAGCCTTTAAGACCCCAGATGCCACTCACCAAAGTAGGATGCAGAACATTTTGTTAATAAACTTTTTTACGCCAATTGACCTAGATGCGCCCTGAGAGCATGGTCCCCAGACCCCCATCCCTGCTACTCTGTCCCTCGAAGCGTTTGGTTGTATTCAGGAAACTTCTTAGCTTTTGGTATAGTCCAGTTGTGCTGACTTTTCCTGCAGTGTGTGCTGTCCTTCCCTTCACCTAAGATAATTCTTGTCTACTATCTAGTTAGTGAATACCCCTCTCCCTCCCTCCCCACCCTTGTAACCAGCAAAGAATGTTTTCTTCTGTGTTTAAACCTTTTCTGAGTTCTTATAATAGTGGTCTTATACAACATTTGTCCTTTTGTGAGTCATTTCACTCAGCATAATGCCTTCCAGATTCATCTATGTTATATTTCATGGATTCATCATTGTTCTCTATCACTGCATACTATTACATTGTGTGAATATACCATAATTTGCTTATCCATCCCTCTGTCGATGGGCACGTAGTTTCCATCTTTTTGCTATTGTGAATAGTGCTGTAATGAACATGGGTGTGCATATATCTATTCATGTGACGGCTCTTACTTCTCTAGCATATATTCCAAAGAGTGAGATTGCTGGATCCTATGGTACTTCTATTTATACCTTTTTAAGGAATCACCAAAATGATTTCCAAAGTGGTTGTACCATTTTACATTCCCACCAACAGTGTGTAAGTGTTCCAGTCTCTCCACAACCTCCTCAACGTTTATTATTTTGTGGTTTTTTGATTAATGTTAGCCTTGTTGAGTGAGATGGTATCTCATTGTAGTTTTGATTTGCATTTCTCTAATGGCTAATGATTGTAAGCATTTCCTCATGAATGTTAGCCACCTGAATACCTTCTCTGGTGAAGTGTCTGTCATATCCTTTGCCCATTTTTAAACTGGGTTATTTGTCTTTTTGTTGTTGAGGTGTAGCAGTATCTTGTAGATTTTAGAGACTAGACCCTGATCAGATTTGTCATAGCCAAAAATTTTTCCCAATATGTAGGTTGTCTTTTTACTCTTTTGGTGAAGGTTTTTGCTGAGCATGAGTGTTTGGTTTTTAGGAGCTCCCAGTTATCTAGTTTCTCTTCTGGAGTTTGTGCATTGTTACTTATGGTTTGTATTCTGTTTACGCCATGTATTAGGGCTCATTGCATTGTCCCTATTTTTTCTTCCATGATCTTTATCATTTTAGATTTTATATTTAGGTCTTTGATCCATTTTGAGTTGGTTTTTGTGCATGGTGTGAAGTATGGGTCTTGTTTCAGTTTTTTGCAGATGGATATCCAGTTATGCCAAGACCATTTGTTAAAGAGACTGTCTTTTCCAAGTAGAGGGTCAGCAAAAATGAGGTAAACCCTTAATGAGATGGACTGACACAATACCTGCAACAATGGACTCAAACACACCAACGGTCATGAAGATGGCACAGGATCAGGCAATGTTTCATTCTGTTGTACATAAAGTCACTATGAGTCAGAGCCAACTCACAAAAACTAACAACTTAAAAATGTTAACCTGATATATATCATTGGGCCAACTGGGCAATATTTGGGGAAAATAAAAATCAAATTATGAGGAACAAAAAAAAAAAAAAAAAAGACTGTCTTTTCCCCAATTAATGGAAAGGGGCCTTTATGAAATATCAGCTGCTTGTAGGTGGATGAATTTACATCTGGATTCTCAATTCTGTTCCATTGGTCTATGTATCTGTTGTTATACCCGTACCAGGCTATCTTGACTACTGTAGCAGCATAATAGTTTCTAAAATCAGGTAGTGTGAGACTTCCCACTTTGTTCTTCAGTAATGCTTTACTTATCCGGGGCCTATTCCCTTTCCAAATGAAGTTGTTGATTTGTTTCTCCATCTCATCAAAAAATGCCATTGGAATTTGGATCAGGATTGCATTGTATCTGTAGATGCTTTGGGTAGAATTGACATCTTCACAAAATTGAATCTTCCTATCCATAAGCAAGGTATGTTTTTCCACTTCTGTATGTTTCTTTTGGTTACTTGCAGTAGCGTCTTGTAGTTTTCATTGTATAGGTCTTTTACGTCTCTAGTTAGATTTATTCGTAAGTATTTTATCTTCTTGAGGGCTACTGTAAACGGTATTGATTTGGTGATTTCCTCGTTGAGGTTCTCTTTGTTGGTATAAAGGAATCCAACTGATTTTTGTATGTTTATCTTGTATCCTGGTACTTTGCTGAAATCTTCTGTTAGTTCCAGTAGTTGTGGATTCTTTGGGGTTTTCTGTGTATAAGATCATGTCATCTGCAAATAGAGATACTTTTACATCTTTCTTACCAATTTGGATGCCTTTTATTTCTTTTTCCAGCCTAATTGCTCTGGCTAGGACCTCCAGCACAATGTTGAATAAGCGTGGTGATGAAGGGCATCCTTGTCTGGTTCCTGTTCTCAAGGGGAATGCTTTCAGACTCTCTCCTTTTAGGATGATGCTGGCTGTTGGCTATGTATAAATGCCCGTAATTATGTTGAGGAATTTCCCTTCTATTCCTATTTTGTTGAGAGTTTTTTATCATGATTGGGTGTTGGACTTTGTCAAATGCCTTTTCTGCATCAATTGATAAGACCATGTGGTTCCTGTCTTTTATTTATGTGATGGATTACATTGATTGTTTTTCTAATGTTGAACTGTCCCTGCATACCTGGTATAAATCCCACTTGATCATGTTGAATTATTTTTTTGATATGTGTTGAATTCTATTGGCTAGAATTTTGTGGAGGATTTTTGCATCTATGTTCATGAGGATATTGATCTATAATTTACTTTTTTTCTGATATCTTTACCTGGTTTTGGTATCAGGGTTATGCTGCCTTCATGGTATGAGTTTGAGAGTATTCCATCCTTTTCTATACTCTGAAATACCTTTAGTAGTAGTGATGTTAACTTTTCTCTGAAAATTTGATAAAATTCTCCAGTGAAACCGTTCAGGCCAGGGCTTTTTTTCTTCAGGAGTTTTTTTTTTTTTTACTGCCTAGAAGCTTTATTTGTATATCTATTAGACACCTCAAACTCAACATGTCCAAACTGGACTAAATGACTTAACCGCATTCTATATTTCTTTTCTTTTTTTAATATATATTTTATTCTACTTCAGGTGAAGGCTTACAGAACAAATAGTTTCTCCTGACACAGTAGTACACATGTTGTTTTATGACTTAACAACCTCACAAAATATTAACCCTCTAACTTCTCAACCTTTCTTTTTCTTTTTTTGGAGAAAATACACATAGCCAAAGATACACC